>NW_006159901.1:2063444-2070931 GCF_000334495.1 Tupaia belangeri chinensis | reverse complement strand
ATATTTGGAGAGGTTTTTGCTAATAGGGTGTGTGTGTTCGCCAGACAGACAGAGAGAGACAGAGAGACAGAAAGTGAGAAATAACCCCCCAGGGGGGATGGCCACGCCACAATCCCTTCTCCTCCATTCTCCTCTCAGGATCTTGGGCACGGACACACACGCGCCTAGTGTGAGTTTTTTAAGCCACCGGGTCCGGGACGCAAACCACGGTCGACTACATGGGAGTCCACCGACACAGCCATTACGCTACCTGCTGGTCCCAAAATAAATATATTTTTTAAAATGTAATGAGTAAGTATGTATATTGACCAGTCAATTAGCAACCTATGGCACATTTCAAATCTTTGTCCACCCAACAGCTATACATACAGCTCTCTGTTTTCCCAAACTAAGATCATCCTACACAGCTGGTAAATCCATTTCAAACCCCAGGTCCTCTTGGTCCTGTCACAAGAAGTCTGCTATAGTAGAGGCTTGGGCTCTGGCTTCACGATATGACCCCAGACATCATGCTTTACACTGCCTGAGCATCTGTCCTTAATGCTGCCATCTCAATGTCATAATTGTTGTCCATTTCCAGCAAGAAGAAATGTGGAGAAGAAATATACATTAGAATATATTAAAAGAAAGATACGTTTGAAAGCTATATCAGAAAAGAAAATCCTCTCTCAGAAGTTTAAAGCCTATCCCAAAGGTCAGAGCAGTGTAAAATGGCCACCCTACCTGTAAAAAATCTGTGGGAGGAAAACGCTTTCAGCCATTCTGCTGTTGCAAACAAAAACAGACTCTGCAATGAAGACAGAAGGAGAAATGCTGTTGTGTTGGCAATTAGTGGTGTCTGCCACACTCTCTTCTACCTACCAGGCTGGGATATATGAGAAGCCCACAACAGTATTGAGGGAATTGAATGGAAGTCCTTAAGGAAGATTCCCACGCTTTGTTTATATGGAGGAGGAATGATGAGGGGATAGCTTCAGGTCATTGACAATAAGATGAGTTCATGGAAAAACACACTCTTTGGTTTGGGTTTTATCATAAATTAAAAGGTGAGGAACTTGTTGAGTAGACAAACAAGGCTGGAGTGTGGACTATCCAGTGGTGTTAATAAGAAGTAACTTCAGGGCTGGCTCCAGGGCACAGTGGTAATGTGCTGCTCAAAAGAGTTGGATCTCACATGGTGCCTGAAGTTTGAATCCCCATCCCAGTCTGCCTGAAACACACCTGGGAACACTCATGAAGTGTCCATGATCTGATAGGCTGAAGAATTGAAGAAAAGGGGATCTCAGTGTGAAGAAACCCTGCAGAGGATTTGTACTCCATCTCTCTGCTCTCTCTCACACACACATATGCCATCATGAATAAAGAGAGAAAATAAATGAAAAACATTAAGTCCAAAAAAGCAATGAGTGGAAGTAACAGTTAAGTCAAAATATAATCCCATTTTACTTAACAACAGGATACAATTTTTTTGTTTTTTAAAGAGATATTTTTGCTATAGAACATATGCACTCGCCAAGGAGACAGAGAGAGAGAAAGATAGACAGAAAATGAGAAATCACTCCCCCAGGAGGGGATGACAAGACAGCAATCCCTTCTCCTCCATTCTCCACTTAAGATTTTGAGCATGCATACACACACACACACACGCATACACACACACACACACACACACACACACACACACACACCCCTGGTGTGAGTTTTAAGCCACCAGAGGTCCAGGACTTGAACCATGGTCGACTATGTGAGAGTCAAATGAGATAGCCATTATATGCCATCTGCTGGTCCCAGCAACAGGATATTTTGAGAAATGCATTGCAGGGCAATTTCATCATTTTAAAAACATCGTATAACCTATTATATACATCGGCTATATCATATAACCTACATGCTTCTTATGGGACCATTGTTGTGTATGTGGTTCATTGTTGACTAGCACATGACTACAACAATCTTTGTCAAAGTACAAACCTCCTCATGGTTTAAACCTACTCTCCATAGCATCAATCCAGTCTCTCCTCAGAATCAGAATTTGCCAGTTTTGTTTCCAAACAGTTCAGAATTAATGCTTCATTTATCACCCCAAATCCTCACTCCTCATTCTTTGGTCATATTTTGATTTCAAAGATGCTATTTTCTTCAGCCAGCTCTCTGTTCTTTGCTACAACTACCACCTTCTTATAGTGACTCTAATTATCCACACTCCTTATTTCTCAACCCCGGTTACATTGTGCCACTATGGTAGTCCTAAGAAATATGTCAGTCTAGTTGGATAATATCTCAGTAAAATCAAAGGCATGAAAGCATGATATAAATAAATAGGTTGGTTAAAAAATGGGTTAGATTGTGTATCTGAATGCTAAGACCCTTGAGCTGATAAGGACATCACACCTCATTACAGTCTGTCATACTAGGTTACCAGAGATCTACTTACATAAGCAATGCATGGTGATTTACAGAGATTACCTCCCAGAGAAGGCATCGCTTACATATTTAGCAGATAATTTCATCTAGATTTGAATTTCGCTCATTTTTTACATTTGTTTTAAGGTAAGAATCTCAAGTGATAAACAATCTTATTCATCTTGCGTTTTTACTGCACTTGACATATACTCAGTGTCCAAAGTATTTTGTTAATTGAATGAAGTTCTGGATCACAAACTTTTTTCATTCTGTCTCACTTAGATCTCAAAAAAATCTTTATTTTGTTTATGGTTGTGATTTAGATAAAAACTTAAAGTTAAATAGTGCATGATTTGAATATTAAAATATCCACATAGCCAAGTTTTTCTCTTCTGAAGTGTGTCTTTTCTTATTTAGTCCCAAACTAGTATTAAGAGCATTCAATTTTTTATTTTTCCTTTTTTCCCCCCTTTGGAGACATTTAAGATTTTACATAAAAACACTACAGTGTGAATGAGCAGGAAAAAATGTGATCTTTTTTAAAAGGTCTAAGAATTTTAGGGATTATAATGTCTCTGTGTTTATGTGTTTATTTGGCAGACACAGTGACTGGTAATAATGAAAGCATGGGGGGAGAGAACTGTCCTTTTTTTTTTTTTTTTTTGTATAGGGCATGTGGACTCACCAGAAAGACAGAAAGAGACAGAAAGCGAGAAATCACCGTCCAGGGGGGATGGCCACGCCTCAATCCCTTCTCCTCCATTCTCCTCTAGGGATCTTGGTCACGTGCACACACACGTGCCTGGCATGAGTTTAAGCCACCAGGTCTGGGACTCAAACTGCAGTCGACTCCATTGGAGTGTCTTTTTAAAGGCTTGTTTTCCTCGTGGATTCCTCCCACCTCCATATTTTCCTGAAGAACTAGAAAGGGATTTAAGTATCTACAGGAAAATTGGTTGTGTTGAAGAAAGGGGTGAAATTTTATAACTTAACATTCAGTCACTAAAAAAAGAAACAACTAAAATTTACAAAATTTAAGAAAATATGCTCAAATATAGTCATTTTCTCATCAGCTACAGAGACAAGAAAGACTACAGGGAACCCAGGCTCAAGAATGTTACTCCTTTTTGCTCTCACAGTGAAGTCACATTAAATGCCTAAAAGATAAGCAAATACAAGATAAACTCCTTTTTTCCATTCGTCTTTTATAGGGAAGATTATTTCTTTGGTCTAGGACATCAAAATCAGTTCCAGGGGTTGTTATTGTTTCCTAAATATACCTCATTTTGAAAACATCTCATTTATTCATTTTGAACACACTGGAGAATTTATGAGCCCCCCCCCAAAAAAAAATACAGTGTTAATGAACACATTTCACATGGTATATTTGGCAAATGTTTTTCTGTAAGTATACTACTTTCAGAATAACAGATCATGAAATATTATAATCATTAATATCTAATATGACAATTTGACATTTAAATTTTTTCCAAGGACATTTTAAATAAAACCTTAAAGATATGTCAAGTAAAGATACAATAATATCTTTCAAAAGACATTTGCATCAATGTTAATTAGCAAAGTCAGTTAATTATGGTAATACAACAGTAAGCTAATGAAAGCAGTGTAGACATAAAAAAAACTCTTAAATAAAATTATGAAAGGCAGGGCTGGCAGATGGCATGATAGTTAAGGCACTGAACTCTCATATGGACTCTCACCATGGTTCGAGCCTTAGACCTGGCAGCTTGCTTTCTCACTTCCCCTTTCTCTCTCTCTGTCTTTGTACGGTTAAATTAAATGATAATAATAATAATAAAATTAAATTAAATAAATAATTCTAAAAAAAATTACCAAAGGAATGATTTTATAAAATTGCCTTTAAACAAAACAAATTGTTTTCTGCTAAAGAAATCAGACTTTGGCTTTCTATAGATTTGAGTTCTATGGGGACAAGCTTGTAAATATACCACATGACTCTCCCTGGACATGGCTAATCAAGTTGATGGCTATCTTTTATTGGGCCTCTACTCCAACTATTGCCTGACATGATACATTGCAAACACAATGTCATGCAGTTCTCAGGGAAGTAAGAGGAATCTTATCAGGTCATCAGAAAAGTTATGATGCATTTTTACACAGAAAAATACATCATGACTTCTCTGATGACTCAATATACTCCTTTTCTCATTTTATAACTGAGGAAATAGAGTAAGTCAGAGTCTCATCCACAGTCACATAGCTAATAAATGACCAAGCTGGATTCAGATCCAAACCCAAGTTCATTTGGCAGGAAAAAATACATGTTCTACATCTTTGTAAGTTATATGGTTATTATTATTTAAATATTGATATACTTGTGCTCACAATTAATACAAGCCTTTAAGAAGCTGGAAGCTTTTCTCAGGGATGGAATAAAAAAACATATCTTATTGGGTGACAAAACCCAACAAAGTGAAAATTAAAACAATATTATGATTTTTTTATATGAAGTTGAATATTCACTTATAGTTTAAATGATATTTTTTCTATATAAAGAGCATTTCTGAATGTGTATTACTGGAGTGATTCACACACATAGGCTTAATGCTTATAATATGATAATAATTTTTTTATTTTAAGAAAAGACAGATAGGGATAAATATTGGCATTCAGTTTGCTAAAATATTTATTTGTTTTTCTATTTTCTTGCTTGGCAAAATAAAAGTTCATAAATGTCAAAGGTGTATCTCTGAGGTGCTTCTCTCTCTTTCTCTTTCATGTGTGCACATGCATGTACTCTCTTTCAAAGAATAAAAATAAACATTAATTTTAGAGGTGTAAAAATAGTTTGAAAATATTCTTTTCCCATGCTTTGGTACAGTTTAAGTAAATAGTTAACCTGATCTTGAAAATGTTGTTAAAATTCCCATGAATCATTCTGGGCTTAGGGTATTTTGAAGATCAGCGGTTTAAAATCTTTTTTTTTTTTTTTTGGTAATAAATTGTCTTCTCTCTCTTCTATCAATTTTGGTAAGTTATATTTTCTTGAAAATGTGTTTATTTCATACAGGTTTGATATTTCATTTGCATAAAGTTTGGCTATATAAAAAAGCCTCTATTTCCCTCTGAAATTATATAATTATATCTTATATAAAATTGCTAATTTCATGTTGATGTTGACTTCATTCCTATGGTCTCTTTTCCACTCTTTTTGTATTATATTATCTATTAATTCATCTCTTTTATGATATGGTTTCAAATAAGACATCTTGGGCTTATGTATTCCACTTTTTCCTATTTGTAACTTATTGTACTTTTTTCTTCATGCTTTGTTTCTTTAACTTTCGAAGTTGAATATTTAGGTAACTCACTATAATTTTTCTTTTCTTTTACTCTAAATATTTAAGGATGTACACTTCCTCTGAATTTGCTTGCAATAAATTTTGACAAGTAGTACTTTTTCTGTCATTGTTTCCTAGATATTCCGCAATTTGGACTGATTTCCTCTGTGACTCAAAGTTGCTCACTAAGATCTGTATGCTTTGTTTTTAAATTCTAAGATAATAGATACTTAATGCTTTTCTATTTTTTGTTCATCTCCTGTTTTATTGTATTGTGATCAAATAATGTATTCTATTATTCTTAAGATTTGAATTTATTAAGGTTTTCTTTGTGGTCTAATACATGGGCAATGATTTGTGACCATTCCCAAAGCATTTGAAAATAAAAAGCATTTAATATCTTTTCTGAGTAGAGTCTGATATAAATATTCTAGCTATGCATATATAGCACTTACATGTCAATTACATATGTATAATTATATATCAGATATTAATTATATTTAACTTTTCTGTAGCCTTATTTTTTAATTGGCTGGTTGTTTATAGACTAAGATGGACAAATTGAAGTATCTTGCTATTAGTGTTTTAGATTCTCATTTGATTTTCCTTAGGAAGTAGTACATAAAAACCAGAATATATTCATCATAAAATGTACACTTTTGTTATAATACAATGACATTTCTACCTAGCTTAAAGATTTGGGTCATAAAGTCACCTTTAACTGACATTAAGATCATAATATTTGTTTTATTTTTTGATAAATCTCTGCACATCTTAAATTACTGTTTCGGGTCCTGTAAGGCATAGAAATGGACTTTATTTTGTGATCTAGTCTGGAAGTAATTTTATTTTAATAGTGCGTTTATATTTTTGATATGACTGGTATAACAGGTATTAATTTTGTTACAGTGGTCCAAATTTCCTTATCCACAATTTGAAATCCAAAAGCTCTAAAATTGACAATATTTTTTAACTCGTTATGGCTAAACTGAACCTAAAATGTTATCAGACTAATTATAATATCTTTTGGCCACTTTTCTTGAAAACAAAACATTTGGTTACAAAAGTATTAATGTATTTAATTACAAGCTGCTGCTACAGACCTCACCAGGGATGTTTAAAAATAAATATTACATGCACCATATTGCCCTTCTGAAATATGAGCATTTCTGAAGTCTAAAATATAATGGAGCCAAGGTACTTCAAATGAAAGATTGTGGACCTATATAACCTTATATTTTCAACTTTTATAACTTTATATTTTACATTTTTCCAGCTTTATAAAGGAATAATTGGCACCTTTTATACATTTAAAAAGTTTTATTCTCTTTTCTTCTTGCTTGTTTTTTCCTTTATTTCTTCTAATATTTAAGGTTTATGTTTTTACTCTAGTGACTACCTTTATTACTTGATATGATACTCTTAATCTTCTGTTTATCTATATTGTATCCATTAATTTATGAGAACAATATTAGTGTGTTTCTTTTATCTCTTCCCTTTACTCTCTTCCCCCAACTAATTTAATCAATATATGTTGTCTAGAATTTAAATGGTGATGGTAAATATATTTTATAACAATTTTCTGCAATGCAGATACTTCTCTGCTCTGCTACCTCAGAATCAAAATATAGTAAAGAACCCTGAAGTATCAGAGAACATACCCTATTTCTTTTTTTTTTTTTTTTGGAGAGGTTTTTGCTATAGGACGCGTGTGCTCGCCAGACAGACAGAGAGAGACAGAGAGACAAAAAGCGAGAAATC
>NW_006159901.1:2057476-2062896 GCF_000334495.1 Tupaia belangeri chinensis | reverse complement strand
GGGGAGAGACAGAGAGACAAAAGGCGGGAAATCCCCCCCCCCCCGGGGGAATGGCCACGCCACAATCCCTTCTCCTCCGTTCTCCTCTCAGGATCTTGGGCATGCATGCACACGCGCCCTGCGTGAGTTCAAGCCACCGGGTCCGGGACTCGAACCGTGGTCGACTAGGGGGAGTCCAGTGACATAGCCATTACGCCAACTGCTGGACCCGAACATACCCTATTTCTAAGCTACGACATTATCCAGTCACATTTCATGGATGCTGGTAGAAAACATGAGACTGCAAGGTCAGAAACAAAGGACAGTTTAATACACACAGCAGTAATTATGGCCAGTAACAGCATTTTGCATTGGAACTCTGCACCTAATTCTCACAGGGCAATTTAAAGAGGACCAGATGAAACCAGCACAAATAGTAGGTTTCATTAGAAGAGAGGAGACCTGCCCATAGGAAAATCTAATCTTTTACAATAGGCAATAAGCATAGGTATACTTTGCTCTGAAAGGAGACATTACCTTATTATGTTCAGCAAGCATGCCCCATTCTCTGCCTTTTAGGGTTGTACACTGTACAAAAGTCCCTCAGAAAGGTAGTTTAGAGGGGGAAAAAAAAAAGAGCAGTCTGTACCTCGACTCTAGAACAAACAGAAACATAATTGCTCCTTGAAGAACTGTCTTTATCTAATAACTCCCACTTGTCTCTACATCATCTTGGCTTCTGGTGAATTTTTCCATGGCCATTCTACATTAGCCATTTTAATTAATCTGACCAGAATTGACTGAGACCAAATCATTTTGATGTGTCTCTTACAGCAATTAATTGAGGCTAATATTAACAGGACTCCAAGTCACAGGGTGAGGCCAATCTGTAGTACTGACATCAACCTTGTCCCCTAAGGTCCTGGACACAAACAGTTCAATAAATCCCATAAACCAGCAGAGTCTGCCTTAAAATGCCAGATGGCTTTCTCTTCAAGTTTCTGTATTGACCTTTCCACTTGTCAGGAGGCATTAATCCATGTACAGCAGGATGTATTAGCAACAGCACAGACTCTTCTTTGGCCCAAAAGGAGGAATCTTCAGCAATTCTTTTAATCTCTAATGACTCTGCTCACAACATTGGTACTGACATAAATGCCTTCCAGGACTGACATGGTGTCATTGATCACTTCAACTAAAGTTAGATGCAAGTTTTGAACATTTTTTTTTCTAATTCGATGAATACCACCATAGGGATAACAACCCTTAAGATGTGAATAAATATCCAGTTATCCTACCAGGGATCTTCCTCTAGTAACCAAAGATAGCTTCATTCAGGAGAGCTCTTCTTGATCATCTGAGGGCTACACCTATACTTCTTGGAACTAAGCTGTATAAAAGAAAGCTTCTGCAATTAGCTGTGTGTCATATGTTCTCTCTGTAGTAAACATGGGACTTAAGCACATCCAGGTGTTCCACTCAATGAACAACTGTGTTTCTACTGGCTCTTTCTGAAAGCTCCCACACCAGCTCTCTGCCACCTCCTTCTCTCCTATGTCCTGTATGTCAGCTGATCTTTTTTAATCTCCCCTACTTTTTTATTCAATTTCTCACTCTTTGGTGCCCATGGTTTCAACTGCCTTTTTTTTTTTTCCTAAAAATAATTCTGTTTCCCTCATTCTTGCTCTTTTGGGAGTGTTTATGGAGTCAAATAGGGAAGTGTTGATTTCAAACTTTCACATTTATACTAGATGCTTCAGAAAATTCTGTTAAATACTGCTCACAATTAAATCTAAATACATGATGGGCAAGAATATAGCAAAAGCTTTATCTGCCTTATTTCCTTCTGTATCCCCAATTTCTAGAACAATGTCTTGTAAACAACAAGTATTTTCAATAAACACTTGTTAGCATGCTAGTCAATGTACATTTAGAATAGCATTTAAGATATCATTTTTCTACTATCTTCATATAGCAATGAAAAATATATGAAAAGTATGTGGATGTGGTTGGAACACAAATGTTTAAAACTGAGAAGAAAAAAAAGCCAAATAGTACACACAATAATTTTTTTATTTTAATAAATAAAAAGAAAACACAACATAATAGCTAATGTCTAAAACTACACATGGGTACATGTACATGTTTACAAAAATGTTTGAAAAAAAGTATTTAGTGTGTGCATCAAAAATTTCTTTTCTCTATAATTTCTTTAACTCCTATTTTATTTATACTACACGTGTGTAATTTAAAATCAGGTTTAAAATCATATTTTTACTAGGATATAACATAGCATATTGTAGTATGTAATATGTTAAGTTGCTAGGAAAGTCATGATGTGTTTTTTTCTATGCAAAAATGTTTAATGACTTTCTTGATGACCCAATGATATCTTTTTCTACCAGTAGACTATTGCCAGAGATCAGATTATTCTAAAACAAAGTCACTTTCCTAAAAAGATGTGCGTTAAAGAGATTTCTGGTTAATCTACATACTCAATATAATCTCAATGAAATTATCAAAGACATTCTTCACAAATATAGAAATGACAAGCATATAATTTCTCTGGAATCATAAAAGATGCTGTGTTGTCAAAGCAATTATGTGCAAGAGAAGTAGAGTAGAGTAGGAGGCATTTCACTCTCTAACCCCAAAATATATTACAAAGCTGTGATAATAAAAATAAATAAATATATAAAAACACAATACTTACACAAAAACAGACATGTGGGCCAATGGCACAGAATAGACTTCAGAAATAAACTCTAAAACATACAGCCAACTGATTTTTGACAAAGGATATCAGTCAATCCAGTAGGAAAAAAGAAAACTTCCTTGCAAATGGTGCTGGAAAAACTTGGTCTCTACCTGCAGAAAGATGAAACTGGAATGGGGAAATATATTTACAAACTATGCCTCAGACAAGGGACTGATAACCAGAATATTGAATTCCACAGGGAATTCAAGCAGTTTGCCTGGAAGACATATGAACAGCAAAAGTTCATATGAAAAGATGCTCAACATCCCTTTTCATAAGGGAGATGGATATCAAAACCACAGTGAGATACCACCTAACTCCACTCAGAATGGCTAACAGAAAAATAAATAAATAAGTACATGCTGGCGAGACTGTAGTGAAAAGACAACTCTCCTACACTTTGATAGGTTGGTAATTAGAACAGCCATTTTGAAGAACAGTATGGAGGTTCCTCAAAGACTTACAAATAGAACTACCATATGATCCAGCAATCTCATTCATGCGTATCTACCCAAAGGATAGGAGAATGCTCAGTCATAAAAATTCTTACACATTCATGTTTTTTGTGGCGTTATTCACAATTGCTAAGACATGAAACCAACCCAAATGTCTAGGAACAAATAAATGTAATGAATGTACTGAAAAAGTGTGGCACATATACACTATAGAATATTACTCAGCCATTTAAAAAAAAAAAAAGACCCTGGCATTTGATAGAAACTGGATTAATGTGGAAGATTTACTGCTGAGTGAAACAAGCCAGACTATAAAAGAGAGACACTGTATGTTTCCACTTAATACATATCCAATGTACACACTCTATGGCATAAACTGAAAGACTAGAAGATATAAAAGCATGGAGAACAATTGCAGATACTAGAAGCAGTGTAGGAGAGTGCGAAATGAGGAAGGGTAAGAGGAAGGAAATCAAGGAGAAAAATAAAGAAGCCAAAAATTTAAGGGACAATAATGGAAAAATATCTGTTAATGATAATGTGTATGATAATATCTTTGGACTGATATGCAGTGTATTGATGCTGGAAAAACTCATTTTATAAGCTGTAATGATGTACAGAGATTGAATGTATAAAATAAGTCTAAGTAAACAGATAAAAGAAATTTATGAGAGTGCTCATCGGAAACAACACCTATGAGGAAAGCAAGATTATGAAAGGCAGAAGTAGGATTGTGATGCACTTAAAGCATAGACCTCACACCCTCAGGGACTCTGGAGCTAGCATGATCTTTCAGAGTCACCCAGCACTGAGAAAAGGTATGCAAGCTTTTATGTGCCAACACAATCAGTTAAGGGTAATTCCCAGAGAGAAACTCTTCTAAGAGCTATCAACCTCCAAGACATCCCACAGCTAGAGAATGAGTGCTAGACTGCTTTAACCCATATGTGCCAGTCAGGGAGAATCTGGATAGCATCCATCGCTAGTACTTAAGCTCCTTGCAGAGAAGAGCCAACACTTTACCTCCATTTTATCTCAATGCTTTTATAAAGTTTTTGGCACAGGATAGAGATTCAGTGAAATTTCACTAGATGAATTAATGAGTAAAATGACAGATCTTTTAGGAACCACAAACTATTTCTGGAGTATAAAGAGTGAGATTAAAGTGATGAGACTAAATCTAAAAGAAATAGGATCCCTATCATGGCAATATTTACGAGCTCTGTTAAGTCATGGTAAAAAGTGTGTGCTTTATTTTATATCCTTTGAAGGAGTCCTTTGAAAGGTTTTAGCCAGTCTAATGATCAAATTTAGATCATATTGATCATTCTGCCAATAATGTGGATGAGAACAGAAGGAAATAAGATGAATCATGGACTTTTTTCCAACAGTTTGGTTAAAAAAATGATAAACTTCTGAAATAGAGTAGTTGCAGTATAAATGAGAAAGATTATTTAAGAAAATTGGACTTGGGTTTGTGTACGGGTAAAGAAGTGAAATGAATGTAAATGATGCTCAACTTCAGCTCACATTACTAAGTGGTAGAAATTAGTGAAATCTAAAACACAAGAGGAGTAACAACTTGGGTAGAGCAGGCTCTTGAAACCACAGAGTGTGTCATTCTCACCATTTTATCCCCCACCTAATGCTAGGATAGTGCTCAAGCATCCTGAAATACCATTAAAAGGGAGAGAATTAGAAAAGTCAGGAGAGTGGATAAAGTGATATTCAAGGTCCTTTTCTAGTATATTATCACAAGTAAAGAGTCCTGAACACTATAATACTCATCTTCTGAAATCACTCTATGCAGAAGCACTTGATAATATGCTACTCTTGAAAGAGAATGTTCAGAGGACATGGTACAGAAATCTCTCAAAAGTTCAAGAGAGGTACCTCGGGCTTCTACTAAGACTTCATTCTAATAGTATTTATAAAATATATGTTAACTATTAGGACCAGCAAATTACATAATGGTTACATCACTGGACTGCCACATGGCTGACCACAGTTCAAGTCCCGAACTCAGAGGCTTAAAACACATGCCAGGCATGTGTGCATGCATGCCCAAAATCCTGAGAGAAAAATGGAAGAGAAGGGATTGCAGCATGGCCATCCCCCCCAGGGAATGATTTCTCACTTTCTGTCTCTCTGTCTCTCCAGCAAGTACACACACCCTACAGCAAAAATCTCTCTCTCTAAAATAATATATATATATATATATATATATA
>NW_006159901.1:2014296-2057418 GCF_000334495.1 Tupaia belangeri chinensis | reverse complement strand
TATATATATATATATATATAAAATTTTCCCCCTATTTCTCACCCTCTTCCATTTCCCACCCTCCTCCCACACTGTCTCTGGTGTCTACAATTGCTTTCCATTCCTTTTTTCCCCCCTCACATTTTATTTATTCATAAAATATCTTAATTAATCTAACTATTTTCAATAGCAAGTTCAGTTAATATATATGTATATGTGAGCATATATCTGACTTTAGGCATAAAGCTCTGAGGAGAATGAACATACCATCAAGTATAAAGTAGCACCTAGCTGATGCTATATAGTTTACTGCAGTCATTAAATAGGTATTTTTAACATATTTTTTAATTTCAAGAAAAGGAGTTTTAGCTTTAATAAATCAAAATTTTAAAAACGCTAAGAGAGCTTTGCTTAAAACTTAAAGCCAGGAAGCAGGTTAGAATTCTGTTCAAATTATAGATGCATGAACCTATCGGCAGCTCAAGACAAGACAAAAATCCTTAAATCTGGACTGAAGACCCTCTGCCCAGACTTTATGCTCCTGCTGCCCGATCTAGCCAGGAGCCAGGATAAGCCATCAGCAGCCACCTACAACTCAGCAGCTCCTTCTGCACAGCGAAACACATATAATCCATCAGCTGACCAGAAACCATAACATAGAACTCCAAAATTGTCCCTACCATTAACTTGGTTATTTTCTTGGTTGTTTTTGAACTCTTATTTCTGTGTGTCTGTATTTAGTTTTCCTGGTATAGCACTCCCTTCAAAACTTCTTGGAGAGCTGGTCTGGTGCTGGTAAATTCTTTCAGGTTTTATTTATCTGAGAATGTTTTTGTCTTTTCTTCCTATATGAAGGATAATCTTGCCAGGTACAGTATTCTTGTTGAAATTGCTTTTCCCTTAACACTTTGAATATATTTTCCCATTCTTTCTTTGCTCTTTGTCCAATAAGAGATCTACTGTTGGGATGTCCTTTGTTGGTAACTTTATGTTTCTCTCTTACCTATCTCAGTGTCTTGTCTTTGTCTGTGGTTTTGGCCAATCTGGCTATAATATGTCTTGGAGAAGATCTTCTTTGCTTGATTCTGTTTGGGTTGAATCTATTTCTATTTCTATTTCTTGGGACTGGATCTTTGAATGCCTCTTTTGTTTTAGAAAGTTTTCTTTCAAGATTTCATGAAATAGATGATCAATGCTCTTATTAGTCTCTTCACCTTCTGGAAAACCAATTATCCAGATGTTTGGACATTTAATGGCATCTAGTATTTCTCATTTATTATTCACAATTTGGAGGGTTATTTTCTCAATCTTCAATGTGGATTTTTCTAGGCCAGTGATTCTGTTTTCTATATCTGAGATTCAAACCTCTGTATGATCTAGTCTACTTTTTTTTTTTTTTTACTTTTAATACTTTCAAGGGAGGTTTTAGTTTCCTGTATTACAACATTCATCTCTAACAGTTCCATTTGCTCCATTTGATTCTTTTTTATAGTGCGTATTTTCTCTTTCAGATTGTGCAAGAACTTCTCCACCTCCTGGAACTCTTCGGCTCTATTCTTCTGCTTCTTCTAGAGTTCTTTGTCTCTTTTTTCTCCCATCTCTGTTAACTTTGCCACTATGAATATTCCAAATTCTTTATCTGACATTTCCATTAGTTTCATTGTACTGTCTGTGGATGAAGAGGAGTTATTCTTTTCCCATAGAGGAGAAGTATTTTCTTGCTTCTCATATTTCTTGTGCCCCTCTGGTAATTTCTGGTCATCTGATGGGTTGAGCATTTCTTCCTAATTCTTGAAGTTCAGTCTGAGCATTCACAGGCATGCTGGAGGAGGTGATCTGCAATCTCCCCATTTCGTTTTTCACTCTTTGTGCATCAGATTCAGTGGGAATTTGTCGGGACCACGCAGTCAACACAAGCTGAGTATAATGGAGCTGCCTCTCATGCCTAAAGCAAGGACTGAGCTGAGAAGAAACTGTGAGCAAGGTCAACAGTTTACGAGTTCCAATTCTCCACTATGTTGCTGTACTGGCTTGCACTCAATTTCTCTGTCATGAGCTTTACTGTTATTACGGTACCCCGCAAGAGTAAAATAACACCCAGACTTACTGCAACTTTACAATAAAGCCCATTAGTGATCCTGAAGGAATGTGGTTTCCTAAGATGCAGCGAAGATCAGGAAGTTTGAGACTAACTCCACCTGGAAAATGTCAATAAAGAATGCTGCTTTCACCTCTCCTACTGGGGGTTACATAGATAACATTAGAAAAGTTTGAGTTAATGGAAAGCTACTAAATTGGTGAAACAACCTCAGTAGCTGGTGGAGGCTTAGGGATTCATCTGCGAGGCACTGATAGCCCAAACAAAGACCATGAACCACCTTTGATCTCAGCACAAGGGAAGATTACTGTTCCCCAAGCCACAGCCATTGTATAGAACAGCACATAGAGGGTCCCAAGTACACGGTAACCTTTAGGTCAGTCATTAAACTGCTCACAAGAGCACATTCCTTTCCCATGTAGGCAATAGGCTCACCCCCTTAGCTGTAAATTACCCCAAAACCAATATACATATTTCACTTTAATATATATTAACCATGTCTTTACTTAACAAGATAAGATTTCTATCTAGGCCTTTGTAACCGGCAATGCTGCCACCCTGGCCTGGGACTGAAGTTATCAAGCTGGCCTGGGACTGAAGTTATCAAGCTTCCTGAAAGCCTCCTCATCCAAAAGACTTTTCCTGGTAATAAAGATCTAAGAAGACAATGCACCCTACAAATGGACTCCCTCGCCCCAAGGACTGTGACTGATTACACTTAATCAAACAGAACTGTGCATCAAGTTTTATGATTATTGTTCCCATACTTTGAATACCTCATTTCTTAGAGTAAAATCTTTTACTTCCCCCTCACCCCTCCTACTCCTGTAAACATCCCTCAATAAAAATGTATGTCTCCCAGCCACTGATGTTGCAGTCTTGAGCTTGCTCTGACTGTAGTCGGCTGAGACGCTAAAGAGTATTGAGGTTTCAGTCTGATTTTTGCTCATCTGTGTCGCCTTCCTGTGTACGAGCTTCAACCCACCCCAGCTGGAGCAGGCCTCCGGCAGGAATTGAAGAATATTCTTACCCTAATAGTAATCAGATGCTTGGATACTGATCACTTAGACCTGTCTAGACACTCAATGCATGGAGGCTGAGCCATCAAGGGATGAAGTTTAAAAAAAAAAAAAAAAAAAGAAAAAGAAAAGAAAAGAGAATGAGGAGAAAGAAAAATATATTTAAAAAAGGAGAAAGGAAAGAAAGAAAAACAATAAAATAATTTTGTATTTTCATTTTAAAAAGCAAAAAATGAAAGCAATATTTCACAGCTGAAGTTCCATAGCCATCTCAAAATGGACCTTGGTTTGTGCCTCTCCTAGATGTGAAGGGGGAAAGGCACGAATTAGCAAGTTAAAGGAGGGTTTGAGAGCCCAGAGAATACTTCACCTTAAAAAAAATTAAGAGACACAGAAGAACAGAGAGAGATGGAGAAAAGGATACAGAGGTTGCCCATCCAATCTAGCAATCAATCTGGAGAGAGAAGTCTCAGCAGAAAGTCTTCATTTTTAGTCTCTGAAAGCAATATTTCACAGCTGAAGTTCAGTAGCCATGTCAGAATGCTATACTTGGTTTTTAAAGCTGTACTTGAAAACACACACTCTATTGCATACTATAGAATCATATCTAAGCACATTAGAGACCACTAATGAATTCATTTGAGATTCAGATTTTATTTTGACAGTGAGAGGAAATGTTATAAAAAACATAGCAACATACAAACTCCTTCTTTGGTATTCTAGGGTTTATAAAAAAATCTATTAAAAAGGCGGTACTGTGACTTAAAAGTTCCTAAAAACACTGTTAGCCTTGTCTCATTATTTTATAGACAGAGGAATTTAGATCTGAAGAAGTAAAATAATATGCCCAGGACACAAAGCTCCTCAATGGAAGAGATGGAGCTTGGACCCAACTGTGCCAAATAAAAGAATGATACTCTTCACTATAGCACACTGCTAAGAAGAGAATATCCTGCAGCCACTGTTAAGTAGTTACCTTACCCCTTGTAGATACTGTGATTGAGGAATTCAAAAGCATTTATGGAACATATAAAAGTTAAGTAGAACTACACCATTTATCTAGGAAACAAAAGTAAAGTCTATAAATTATAAACAAAGGTAATGACTCTGACATGAAGAGGAGTCACAGGGAATGAATTAAATCCATATGAGTCTAGAAAAAGATTGATTACAAACATATGATCAAGGTGAAAGCCAGGCTGGTGAATAGATAGAGGAGCAAAGAGAAGTTAGCTGGTTCTTTACTTATAAAAGGAAACTACCTTTTATATTCAGTTTCTCTTGCAAGCTTACCTTGGAGGTACATTCATTTCATCATCCAACCAGGTGTCATTCATCAAATGTCCATTGTACAGTCACACAGGGAGCACTTTGTTAGCTCACTAATACTGAATTTGTAGAGAATAAAGAGGCAGTTCCCACCAACTCTCACATCTGCAAGGAGGGAGGAGTCTTTCCTCTTTAATAGTTGAGCCACGTCTATACTCCTCTATTTCCATCACATTTTTGAGAAAAATAATCTTTTTTTTTTTTTTGGAGAGGCTTTTTGCTATATGTCCTGTGCATTCATCCAAAAGACAGAGAGAGGCAGAGAGATAGAAAGCAAGAAATCACCACCCCAGGGAGTGGGGAGGTGGGGGGGTGGATGCCCATGCCACAGTCCCTTCTCTTCCATTCTCCTCTTGGGATCCTGGGCACACACGCACACACACCTGGCGTGAGTTTAAGTCATGGGGTCTGGGACTCGAATCACGGTTGACTACATGGGAGTCCAGTGACATAACCATTATGCCAACTGCTGGTCCCAGAGAAAAATAATCTTAATAGTCAGTGGCTTGATTGCCTTATTAGGTTTGGCCAATGATAATTTTATCTGTTTGTTTTGGAGAGATTTTTTTTCTATAGGATGCATGCACTCACCAGAAAGACAGAGAGAGAGAGAGATAGAAAGCGATAAATCATCCCCTGGCGGGGAGGGGGGGTGATGGCCACGCTGCAATCCCTTTCGCAATCTTGGCTACACACGCACACGTGCCTCATGTGAGTTTAAGCCATGAAGTCCAGGACTCGAACCGTGGTTGACAACATAGGAGTCCAGCCACATAGCCATTATGCCATCTGCTGGTCCCAATTCTTATTTATTTTTATCTATCCATGGGTTTTAAAAATTTTGCTAACCCAGACGAGTCCTTCTTATATATAACATAATAATCATTGTAGACTCCATATGTGTTCATTTGATTCTCTTTCATCTTAAAAAGACATACCATTTTTCTCTCGTCATAATGATGAATGATTAAATTGGAATAAGGTGAGAGTGCTTTCTGTATACAAAGAGAGAATCACATTGTAAATATTTTAAGCTTTATAAGCCATTTATTCCTTGTCCATTCTATTCAACTCTGCCATTGTAGTGTGAGAGTAGCCATAGACAACATGGAAGTGAATATGTCTCTGTTTATTTATGGACACTAAAGTTTGAATTTTAAATAATGTTTACAAATGTCAAAATTATTTTTCTTCTTTAAACATTTTTCATTCATTGAAGTATGTGAACCTATTTCTAGTTTGGAGGGTATACAAAACAAGATCTGCACAAAGGCCACAGTCAGAACCCTCCTGAATTAGAACCTTACCTTCATTATAAATTTTACCTAGAGTTAAATTTTGATTCAGTAATTTTAAGAAAGAAAAAAAAAACTATCTCAGGATATACATTTGACTCTAAGGAAGGTTAAAATCATTTCCTATTTAAATGTGATATAATCAAAAAATAACATCATAGGAAGAAGAGTATTCCAGTTTGAGAGGAGCACATTTCAATAAGCAACTGGTATTCATTGCATTAAAAGTAACTTTTTATGTCTCTGCCCTTGTTCATTTTTTTTTCCCTTGTTCACTTTTATTGTTAGTGGAGAAGCAGCAAAATCCTGCTCATGAGCTTGCCAGTATTGCTAGGTGATCGTGAAATATACTGAGCTTGCTGCAAAACATTTACCTAGTCGATTCTTAATCATCAATTCGTGGTTAAACTGATAAAAAAAAAAATACTCCTGTAAAGTGAACAAGCCTACTATCACTGATCTAGAATTATGACAATAACAACAAGAAATTAAATTTCCCAGAAAAAAAGAAATTAAATTTCCATTTTGGTTCATATTGCCAGGATACACTTAGAGAACATCTCAAAATCTGATAGATATTTGTCCAAGTCTTAATTTCACAAGTCATGAAAACATCTTTAAGTCTTATCTAAGAGTCCACATTTAGGGAAGTTATTGGGGAAATATAAGTATTCCCAAGTTATGACTACAGTCTAAAATTCAAACAAATACCAAAATATTTTTGTTACCACACCCATCAGTGAGAATTCTTTAATCTTGGAAAAACTAACAGAACTCTATTATGTAATTCTTAATTATTAATACCTCGATTTATTAAAAAGGTGTTATTATCACTTTGTAGGAATAACACATTTCTCTAAACCCTGCTATTAAACCAAACTCTATTGGCTCTTTGAAAGAGTCAATGTCAACCAACTGTTCAATATTAATGTCTTTTTGCTTTTCTTATTTTTGGCCTAAAATTAGATTTTTTTATTGTAACATCAGTTATGAAATCAATTTTAAAAATTTAGAGTCAATTCACATTTGATTTACAGTGATTTTTCCTTTTCTAAACATCTACTTAATTAAAATAAATATTCCTCTTCTTCCAATAAATGAAGACTACTATGTAGCTTATAAATGGCAGAACTAGAACATGAAATTCAGCAGACTGACTAATCTAACAGTCTTAGCTGCACACTCCTCTGTCTCTCTCCCCCTCTCTCTAGCTATGCATCTATAGGTTAGAAGCATTCTGAGGCATTTCTAACAGTCTAAGATGTGGATTGATGAGACCCTAGCTTGGACTGTGGTTGCAGAAATTGTGAAGGAGGACTGACACAGAAATATTCTTATGGGTGAATCAGTCAAACTTGCTAGATTGATTTTAAAGCAGGAATAAGAAAGATTAGAGAGTTAAGAAATATATCTGTGGGGCCAGCAGGTGGCATGGTGGTTATGGCACTGGACTCCCCCAAGGTCAACCTTGGTTTGAGTTCCAGACCCAGCAGCTTGAAACTCATGCCAGGCAGCATGTGCGAGCATGCCCTAAATCCTGAGAGGAGAATGGAGGAGAAGGGATTGTGGTATGGGGGTGATTCTCTTTCTCTCTGATAAGCACACACACCCTATGGCAAAAAAATCTCTCGTGTGTGTGTGTGTGTGTGTGTGTGTGTGTGTGTGTGTTGATTACTACTTCATTACATAATTATTTATGGAGTACTGTTATACTAAGTGTGGGGAAAAAAAAAAAACTGAACAAAATAGGCCAAATCTCTGCCTTCTCGGAGCAAGACCTTATTAATAGCATGCAGTTCCATCTCGTTAGACTGTGCTCAGAGGGGTGCTGTATTAGTCTGCTAGGGCTGCCGCAACAAAATACCACAGAGCGGGTGGCTTACACAACATAATTTGTTTTTCTCACAGTCTGAGGCTGAAGCCCAAGATCCAGGTGCTAACAGAATTGTCTTTTGCTAAGGTCTCTCTCCCT
Source organism: Tupaia belangeri chinensis (assembly GCF_000334495.1). NCBI lineage: Eukaryota > Metazoa > Chordata > Mammalia > Scandentia > Tupaiidae > Tupaia > Tupaia belangeri. Next base: position 2,049,726 of record NW_006159901.1, on the reverse strand, counting down.
GGCTTGCAGAAGGCTGACTTCTCACTATGTCCTCATTTGGCCTTTCCTTTGTGTATTTGCATTCCTTGTGTATTATCCTCTTTTTATAAGAACACCAGTGCTATTGAATTAGGGCTCCATTCTTAATACCTTATTCAACCTTAACTTCCTCCTTTAACGTCCTGTCTCCAAATACATACAGTCACATGGAGGGTTAGAGCTAAGGTCACGCATGACTTGTAGGAGGACACAATTCAGTTCATAGTAATTACACAATAAATTGGGAATATTAGTTGCTTAGAAAGGGTACAAGATAGATAGTGGGGCATGGATAAAAAATAAACTTCATGGAATACTTTTATTATGCTTACTGAATTTTAAATGCAGATATATTACCTATTTTTAAAAAATTATTTATGTCTTTAAAATATTAGAGCTTCAGGCATACTCAGTTTCTCAGAAAATCGCATCATTCTGTTCATTCTTCCACATGAATAAGAATACTTTTGTGTTATTTCTTCAAGTGCATTTGCAAAAATATTTTATTGGTAATACTTGGAACATTTACATATTTTCAGTTTCCTTTTTAATTTTGTAAAACGTTTCCTGGCCATTTGACTTAGAAATGGTAATGACTATGAGGAGACAAGTCTTTGGTCAGCTTAAATTTATTTGGTTGGGAACTAGAAAGGACCATACATGTGCCTCACTGTAACCCATGTGGTCAGGCTTAGGTTTTCCTAGAACCAGGAAGAGAGTGTGGGGTTGGTATAATACTTTAGTAACACGGTGTCTGCCAGAACCAGAGAGCTAGAAAGCCGTTAGTTAGGTCATGCACAGAACTGAAAAACAGGTAGAATAAGCCTAATACCAAAACCAGGACATGAGGTTAGCTACAAATCTCAGAACCTGCAGAAACAATACCAAGAGCTAAAAAGCACTGGGTCAAGGATTTCCCAGCAATTCCCATACACACCATTAACTGCTAGAGGTTCACAGTTGTCTCTGAGGGTTAATATGCATACATTACCGTGGTAGATTAGACTAGGCCAGAGACATTATTGCTCCCAGAGATCTCAGGATTCAAAAGGCAATCTGTTCCAGGTTCCAAGGACCACTGGAAGTAATAGACTTCACTGGTATTATTTAAATGTGCTATATACTACACTATATGGCTTTGTTTTCATTCTAAACTTGTCTGTCTTTACTTTTAATTTGCTAGAGGGAACATGTGCTAGCCAGGGAGAGACAGAGAGAAGGTGAAAAAGCACCTCCAGGGAAGGAGTGTCACTCTGCAATCTTTTCTCCTCTATTCTCCTCTTGGGATCTTGGGCATGCACACACACCCCTATGTTTGTAAGCCACCGGTCCACGATTTGAACCATGTAGTCAGTCATGTGGGATCCACCTGCCTTAATCTCCAGCCAGCTGCTAAGCCTGTTTTTTAAAAATATATTATACATGCCAGTAATCATTTGTATAGACGTTAGACATCCAAAACATCTAGGACAGCCTGTCAAATGCTGTTAAAATTATTATTTATTTAAACAAACACACATAGTTGTGCCCTGTCACACACGTAGTGCTTTGTAAAATACTTATTTTTTTAAACTTGAACATGATTACTTTTGAAGAAACTTTTGCTTTCTACCTGATTAATGCAAGGCATTTCATTAGTTATCAGTGAGAGGAGGGGAAAAGTAGTAAGTGTTTCACTAGTAAAGTTTTAGTGCAGCTCATGTTACTATTTTTTTTTCTATTCTTCACAATTTACACAAATAGATTGAGGGACAAATTATCTAAGTAAGTTTTTGTCTCACTAGACCTAAACCATTTTCCTATTTTGGTATCTACTTTCTCTTAAAATCATTTGAATCTCTGCACTGTAGTCCCCTACTGATAGAATTGTCACAGGTTATACATATCTGTCACAGGTTGGCTTCTCCAGGAGCAGACTAGATTTAGGGTGTCAAATGTTTAGGAAGAAGTGTCCTCAGCGTCAACATCTGGAGCAAAAGAGGAAGAGGGCAGGACTGGTCAGAGGAGAAAGCTGTGCCATGATGCTGGTTCCACAGGAAGCCTGATCCGTCCCACAGAGAGCTCTGGGGCGGAGCTGTCTCATATTAGGCCAAATCGCCTGTTCCTTATGTTCCCAACTCTACAAGACACCAGATGGGCTGTCTTAGAAGAGTGTGACCTTGGGCAAGGTGGCTCTCTGTAGCCAGTTGAAATTTTGCTGTTTGTCAAAGTCACAGCCATATAATTTTCTGAGAAACTCTGAGTAGGCATGAAGTTCTAATATTTCAGTGACTTACTACAAATTTTTTTAAATAAATAATAAATCTGCATTTAAAATTCCAGAGGCTTAAAACTCACGCCAGGCGCACGTGTGTGTGTGCCCAAGATCCTGAGAGGAGAATAGAGGAGAAAGGATTGCAGCGTAGCCATCCCCCCTGGGGGGTGATTTCTCGCTTTCTGTCTCTCTCTCTCTCTGTCTGTCTGGCGAGCACGCGCACCCTATAGCAAAAAAAACTCTGCAAAAAAATTTTTTTTTCATAGGTATAAATAAACTTAGTAGGTATAAAAAAATTAGTGGGTATAAAAAATGTGGTTTACCTCTTATCCTTGCCCCCCCATTCACCTAGTACTCCTAACCAACTAATATTACAAATTTATGTGTACTTGTTATGGGCTGAATTGTGTCATCCCAAAATTCATACATGGCCTTACCCCTCATATGTGGTAGCCCTGCCAACTGTCTGCTGGCAGCTCACTCAGCTGCTAGGCAACAATTTCTTTTCACAAACAGCTTTGGATGGCACATTGCTGTGTCCACTTGAATATCCTATGTAACGTGACTTTTCATGTTTAAACTTTCATATTCTTACTAGTTTTTCTTTATTAAAAATAACTACAAATTTTAAATATGCATTTAGGGTTACTTCCTTAGTCTGTATTCTCAGAATTACTGAGTTCAAATATTTAAATCCTTTTTTAAGGTTTCTACAACATGAAAAATTGCCCTCCAAATGATTGTTTCAATTTGCACTTGTGCCAGTAGTATACCAGAGCTTTCTGTTGTATAATGCATTTATCAGCTTTGGATCTCATTTAAAAACGATCATCTGACAGGTTGGCACATTAGTTCTTTTCAAAATTACTTGCTATGGATTCCTAGTGAGGTTTAACATTAATTTCATTTTCTTCAACCAATAATATAACCTCTGTGGCAAATCCCTAATTCATGCCCTATATGCATTTGTCTACTGGAATATTAGTACTTTCATCATCATTGGATGAGATTTAAATCAGTTTACCCATAAAAAATTCCAGTTTCAGAATCTGAAGTTGGTTATTGTGATACAATTGAGTCTTGTTTCCTTCTACGTTCACTCATTTCTATATTATTTGAGACTACATTTCCTCTTTCTTCTAGGTGAAAAATGAAAGGTGAGGAAGACTGTGATGCTAACTAACCTTACCTGCAGTATGGTATACCATATATTCCATACAAAGTCATAAAGAGAGGCCAAAGGAAGTTTACTGAAATATTTAGTGCATACATTCAGTATATACTGTTTATCAAGACAGTACTTGTCAGAAAATAAGATTAAAAACTGAAAATAGGATGTTTTTCTTTTAAAATACATGAGAAATGTTTTTTGGTTTATTATTAACTTTCAGTGTGCTTCAGAAAGCAAGAATAAAAGGAATTAGTAGATATTTATTTTCTCCCTTTAAGCTTTTCATCTCTTATTTTGCCACAAGAGCCTATTTGCTTGGGGCCTTTCTATTTTAATTCAATCAGTTGCAAATTAATTTTCTAGGGAACAAAAAGTATTCCTGAGAGATGGTGTATGATTTCCATATTGCTTTTATTTTCATCTTTAGGTTTAAAAAAGAAAACAGAGTTAATGAAGTTGATAGTAATAATCTTTCTTTCATGTAATTTTTTTAGATCTCATTATGAATTTTTAGTTGCTTAAGATATGTTTATAGTCAAGGTTCACTGATATTCAAATGAACATACACCAGAACACCTATGTATTAATCATAGCATATATACAAATGATGTGATAAAGTCTAGGAATCAAAGAGAGTTGATTGTAATGAGCAATCTCCATATACAATATGACTTACAAATATTAAATGTGACCCAATCCTGCCTTCTTTTGATATCCCAGGGTTTTTTTTCTTTATCTATTCTATTATTCACCCCTTTCCACCCACAGTTAATTTTTCTTAATCAATTTTCCAGAAGCAAAAGAATCTACCCCAAACACATCACTTCATTATAGTTATTGCATAGAACCAGAAAGGTGTTAATTAAAAGAGAGCTAAAATACTTATGAACAAAGTAGATACTCAGCTTGTGTAGGCTTTGCAAATTATCAAGATCTCACTGCGCTCTCCCCTTCTTGTGATTGCTGCACAGTTTTGTCAGTGATTCAGAATCCTCTCCATAGCACAGCTAAACCAAGAATTAAGAGACCATGGCTCTCAAGTCCCCATTAATGGTGGTTTCAACTCATTTCAATGGATTTACTTTTACAGAAATGGAAACTGATTGTTCAAAATGCCTGTGTCTATTCAGTCACAGCAGCAAATAAGTAAGTTACAGTGATGTAACTGTTCACTCAAACACTGGTTAAGCAAGGAGAGTAGTGCAGTTAGATATTAGGAAATTGGAAAAGTCAAGATATTCTGTAGCCATTGCAACATGATGGGTGCCACAAAAGACAGTAAAACAAAGTCATAAGACAAAGATTACAGTATCAACAAAACCAAAAGAACTGAAGGGAACAATACATGCTGACTCCTCCTGTTTCTCTCACATATCTGTCCAATATCTCTTTAACCTGAGAAACAAATTATTTTTTTCTTGGTTACACAGACATACTAATATTAGGGTGATAAGTAATTTAGTTGGGTTTGTCTTTGATATCTACATGACAAATGGTGTGTGTGTGTGCGTGTGTGCATGTGTGCACATGTACACACACATGCACATGAGTGAGTCTCATTGATTGGTTCATGCTCAGGATTCTTTGCCTGATTTCCCTAAGCCATGTGGTTATAGTGAACTTGTGGGACAACTATGCCTGGTAAATGTGGATTCTTCACTCCTCGGATGTAATCTTTGAGATTCTTCCTCTGACATCCTTGACTGAGAGTTTACAGTTCTCATTCTTGGAAATAAACCAGGCCTTATCTCTTTGAAATCACAAATCAATAAGACTATACTTGAATGGTAGTTTCAGAAAAATAGCAATTTTTCTTTTTCTTTTTTTAACATGGCAATTTTACTGAACACTTAGCTTTCTGTAATGAAAAAGCAGTGAAAAAGCACTCAAGATTATCCTTGATGTTTCGAATCTTTTTCCTAAGTGTATATCCCTTGGGTATCTGAAGGGCATAAGCCATGTCTATAGGAGTCTTACTCGCTGACCCAATTGGAGTACTGGTAATGAGGGAAAGCTCTTCTGAGGACCTTATGACCCATGCCAGCTTATCTAATAAATGAAGTATTAGTAACAAAGTAATTGATTCCTTGGAATACAAACACATAAAGCATGTCAGACCTGCACAAATCTCCTTTTTTGCCTTACAAAATACAAAAAGTATAAGGTTGATTTTTTAAAAAAGAAAACAAATCCATTATTATGGTTATTATATATATATAAATATATATATATATAGATAAGGATGGATAAGGTGACTTGAATGAGAAAGGAAGGATATCATCAAGGGACAGTCACTTTGTCTCCATTTGTGGGGCACTGCAAAGACCCAAAAGACATGAATCCTGAAGTGGAACAACAAGATAAATAATTCCCCTGCAATCACCAAACAGCAACTGCTCAGTAGGTAGCAGCTTCTTTTTTGTGTTTCATATATCAAACACTGAATGTTCTCGGATGCTAAGCATATAGAGCAGCAGTGTGGCTGCACATGGTAGCTGCTTATGAACTTAATCATAATTTTTATACAATTTCTCAGATAAGGGGTAGGTTAGCTGAGTGTCATTTAAAGAAAATGTGCATGGGACCAGCAGTTAGCATAATGGCTATGTCGCTGGACTCCCATGTAGTCGACTGCGGTTCACATCCTGGACCCAGTGGCTTAAAACTCGTGCCAGGCGCATGTGCGTGCGTGCCCAAGATCCCGAGAGGAGAATGGAGGAGAAGGGATTGCAGCATGGCCATCTCCCCAGGGGGTGATTTCTCGCTTTCTGTCTCTCTGTCTCTGTCTGGCGAGCGCACGCGCCCTATAGAGAAAACCTCTCCAAAAAAAAAAGAAAATGTGCATGAAGTAGGTGAACCCTTTTTACCCTTTTCTCTACCTTAGTTTCTACTACCACTTTAAGTGACTTCTTATCTTCCCCCATCAGGACAATCTCAAGAAGGACCTGCAATGTAGGAAAGAGTAGTTTCTCCTCAGTGCTGATGGCATTAATCAAAATCAGGACAGTACTGGGGGAATTTCTCTAAGTTTATACTCCATGCAATCTTCTCTGTAATTAGACAACATGAAAACCATCACAGAGGTAATAAAATGACCATTGGGTCATAACCTGCACTCCCTTTGTCTTAGAGAACTTCAGATTTTTCCTATTTTGAAAAGCAAATCCAGTTTGCCACCATATTCTCCCCCCAGTATGCATACTAAAAGAAAAAAGAAAAAGAAAAACATTTTTTATATATATATATATAAAATCCCCCTCATATCTTTGCTTAAAGCCCTTCCATTTCTTCACATTGTTTATGGGATAAAATTCAAAATCATTAAGGAGTCTTCATGCTCTCCTTTACCTTTCCGGCACATCTCAGTCCAGATGCCTCTGATTCTCTGTGCTCCAGTCACATGAGCCTTCTCTGAGTTCTTCAATAGAATGTTCTCCCTCCTGTCTCATAGAACGCCTATACAATCTCCTTTCCATTTCTACCAATTGCTTCCTGTTGACTCTCCATTTAAATATCACTCTCACAGCAGGTGAGAGTTTTTTAGTGTGAAAACAGAACTAAAAAGACATGTTAAAAATATTATAAGTTGGGAACTTTATATACAAAAGAATGAGTTCAAAAAATGAGTTGATGATAAGCATTGAGAAAAACAGTCAAAGGAGAGTCTATCCTTTTTTAAACTTTGAGACGTTGTCTAGGGACAAATAGTCAACAGAGCAGAGACTCGCCAAGATTCACCTCAGGTCCAGCCTTGTCCAAGACCCCTCTACTGTATTAATTATGAAAATGCCACATACAAATGAAGCAAATAGTAGCAAAGAGCAGAATAGTATGTGGTCTGGTCACTACCACTGGTGGAAAGCTTAGACAGTGAGTTTGGAGAGGGGTTATCAAGTGTACAAAGCACAAGTTGGCAAAAGAAAGAAGCCAGCAGGTGATGTGATGGTTAAGGTATAGGATCCCACATGACTGACTCCATGGTTAGAGTACCAGACCTGTTGGCTTAAAAACTGTGTTGCGGGACAAGCAGATGGCGTAGCAGTTACATCACTTGACTCCCACGTAGTTGATAGCAGTTCAAGTGCTGGATCTGGCGGCTTGAAACTCGCACTGGGTATGTGTGCACACATGCCAAAAATCCCAATGGAGGAGAAGGGATTGCAGTGTGCCATCCCCCTGGAGGTTATTTCTCACTTTCTGGCTCTCTCTCTCTCTCTGGTGAGTGCACACACCCTATAGCAAAAATATCTCTAAAAAAAAAAAATTAAAAAATAGTTCCATGTGCATGCATGCTCAAAATCACAAGAAGAGAAGAAGGAAAAGGTATTATGACTTGGCTATCCCCCCTGGAGGGTGCCTTCTCATTCATATTTTCTCTCCCTCTCTCCCTCCCTCCCTCCCTCTCTTTCTCCAGCAAGTAAACATGCCAGAAGAAGAAAAAGAAGGAGGAGGAGGAGGAAGGGGACAGGGAGGGGGAGGGGGAGCGGGAGGGGGAGCGGGAGCAGAAAGGACTAGGACTGTTTAAGTAAAAGATTAAATGGGTCCGAGAGCTACTGATGTTACCACGTTCAGATATCCACTGTGTCCCACCTGTTCTTCTTGAGGTGTTGTTTCATGGAAGGAAAACTCAGAACTCAATGACTATGGATCTTATTTTCAAAGAGGTTTAGTGAATCAGCTTGTGTTACCCTACCATCTAAGAGAACATTCTTCCTCTCACTCTCACCAACAAATTGGCTGGTTGTGATAAATATTAGAGAGAACAACTAAATCACTGATCTCAGTTGTGATCAATCACTGATCTCAGTTGTGACCGAATGACTATGCTAAGATTTTTTTATTATTATTATTCTGCTTCACCACCTAGACTACATGTACCCAGTGGAAATAGTCTGTCCTGCTCACATTGTAACAGTTATTTATCTCATCACCTGGAACATAGGGGACCCAAGAAGTATTTAGATGAATGACTAAATGAGTGGCCCAGAGTATATAATTGTGTTCGTCCAACTGGCTGATGCTGGACAGAGTGAAGTCCTGAGTACAAAATGGGTACCAAAATTTGGTGAGTGCTAATAAAAGCAATTAGAAGATACTCAAGAACAATATTTTTTTACTTAATGGCAAAGCGACAGAGACAAGCTGATATCTCTTCTCTCTCATAAAACTGTCATCCAAGCATCTCCATCCACATTGCACCTTCTGTAATATAATGTACTAGGGTTGGGATTTGTGTAAGTCTTACTTGAAGTAACTGTTTTAGAGAGTATAAGACATGCATATCATAGCACCCATGATGTGCAGTAATCTGATAACAATTAAAATGCTCTTGAAAATCTCAGAATAATTAGACATTTGTGCTTTCACCAAGACCCCTAGAACATAATAATAATGAAAAAAAAGTATACAGACAGAGGCCCTGAAATGAATAACTTTCTCTCTGCCTTTAGACAAAGGGAATTTTCTCTAATTGTTTGATAAAAGGGTTTGTCAAGCTGAATAGAGTAAAAACAGGCTGAAGAATTCCGCCCTAAAATACCCAGATATCTAAATATCTGTATTTAATGATTTCATCCATACCCAAGGTCAGCCACTGCTTTGCCACTCAAAGTAGTAGACCCTCAACATCCCTATCACCAGGGATATAGACTCTGAAGTTCCATTCTAGTTCTACCAAAATTGAATCTATGTTTTATCAGGCAATAAAAATGTGAAATACACTGGCCTGAGCCTATGGTATCTGATGAAGACCTTAGGTTTGGGTGTTAAACTGTATTTTAGAATATTGTTAAAGCTAAATTCTAAAATTGAGGGTGAAAAAGATGATGCTTGAGAAACACATAGATGAAAGAATTTCTTTTCCTAGGAAGATACTAAAATGTATAAAAGGTCAGAAACTAGCTCCAAAAGGCAAATTCAAACTGGTTTCACCAGAAAGAACAACAAAAGAATTAATCATTTCTTTCTAGGTCCTCTAACTTCAGATCGTCTCACAAATAAGAAAGCCAGAAGGAAAATGTTCTATCCCCAGAGGAAAAGTCAAGAAGTCAGGTGAAGCTCAATGCTTGAAGATACTGTAAAAGAAGCCCAGATATTAGAAACTGTATTCATAATAATACAAAAATAGCAATTCTATTTCTAAATCCTCATTTTTCCCTTCTAGTATACTTATCATTTCTCTTCCTTTGCACAGTTAAGCACTTGTACAGAGTTATACACATTTTATATCATTCTTCATCTTCCACATTAAATTTGTAGAGATTAGTAAGTGCATTTAGACCACGCACTTTCCGAAATATAAGAGACATTTAAATTTCCCCAAGTGGAAACCTATGATTCAATTTCTCTTGAAAAACTCATTTCCCTTTTCTCCCATCAAAACCTTTCAGAAAAAACTCATGTCCCCACCTCAGTGAGACCTTTGCTGGCTCTCCATTGTTTCCTTTCTACTTCCAAAGCACTTTGTCTTTTCCTCCACTATAGCATTTACACTGTGCTGTGAATCGCTTACCTCCTGTCTCCAGACTTACTTATGACCTCCTTGAAGTCAAGTCCATAACTCATCTATACCTAGAGCCTTCTAGTCATCAAAAATGTAGGTAAACCTGAATCCAAATTCACAGAGTACAGTGATTCCAATATCTTCCTCACATTTGCAGTGAATTTAGCACCCCTCCACATATTTTTCCATGGGAACATGCATCATGACATTCCTGATAACCTAATAGTTCATGTCTATGCATGTGTCTCTATTCAGTGACCACGCAATTGTGTTATTGGTCTCAGTTATACCTATATTGACTACAGAACTAAATTGTATTCATGGGAGTAGTAGTAACTTGGCTCAGGTTTGGCAGTAGTAGAAGGGATGAATTAAATTCCACACCAAATGTCTGAATTCTCTGGCAAAAACTGAAATTTCAAAGACAGAGTAGAGAAGATAACTGTAAATACAGGAGACTGCATGGGATGGGGGATGGCAGTGGGAAAGGCTCAGGAAAAAGCACTTGACAAACATAAGAATGAATACAGACCAGACAAATTTGTTGTGGAATGGCATACTATAGCAGAGTGGAAAAAAAAAGGGGGGGATGTCATCAATCTTATATATGTATCTCAAAATAAACAAAAATCAAACAAAAACTAGTGGATCAAAAATTGAAGTTACACATAATATGGCATTCTTGAAAATGATGAATATATTACTATCCTTGATTTATTATATGCTGTATGTATGCTTTGAAAATCCATATCGTACCCCATAAACAAATTACTTTTTTTAAATTTTAACAGCATACCACACATTGTTTCTCTCCACTAGGTGTCTTGTCCCTTCAAGTTTTTTGATGTACACAATTTTATTTATTTATTTATTTATTTATTTTGAGAGAGAGAGAAAGATTTTTGCTCTAGTGGCATATGCTCACTGGAGACACAGAGAGACACAGAGAGACAAAAAGTGAAAAAGCATCCCCCAGGGGCAATGACAATACCACAAATCCCCTCTCCTCTATTGTCCTTTCAGGATTTGGGGCATGTACACACACGTGCCTGGTGTGAGTTTAAGCCACTGGGTCCAGGACTCAAACCACGGTCAACTACATGGGAGTTCAGTGATGTAACCATTATGCCATCTGCTGATCCTCGATGTACACAACCTGACCACAGACACATAGCCTTCCTATGTACTAACACCCTCAAGGTCCAGCCCAGATATTGACCCCCAAAAACAAATCCCTTACCAATCCACCTTCCCCAGCATTCAGAACTTCTGTTGGAATTAACCTTTTCCAATCATTATACTTCTATCTGTCCAATGGTTCTGGTACTGTTTATTCAAAAAATTATTGCACAAATAGTTTTACAACTGCAAACTGGCAGACCTGTCAAATTCTGAATCATAAGGAATAAATTTCTAATCTCATAATCTCTTCTTCAGTCTCCCAGAGAGGTATAAATAAACCTGTTTGCTTTTCATATGACTTCCCCTTTAGATAAGATTGATAACCACTGCCTCTCAATACTAGACAAGTGAAGAAGATTATCAGAAGATAAAGCTGGAAATGTACCTCATTCTTCAGCATTCTTAGCTGACACAGAATTCATTCTAGCTAGTCTAAGATGGATTTATTGTAAAATATAAATTCACTGACCTATGGAAAGGCTTGCCTTCAGGAATAACTTCAGAAAACATCTCCTGGAACCACACTGATAATGTTAGAGCCACATTGCCTCTGACTCTTCCAATGGAAATGGGGGGGGGGGGAATGTCCATAACACATTTCTAAACCATTGCCTCACCTCCGCATATCTAATCAGAATCAGAACTCTAGGTGGATCTGCCTCCACACTGGCTAGAAGAGAAATTGGGAAAAGGCTGTTTGGGATTTTATTTAGGAAGACAGAATCCACAGTTTGAATTATTAATACATGGAGTGGATGACAAGAGATCTGAGGCAGCCGTGAATAGCAGACATTCTCTATATAAACCTACATCTTACAATGTGAAATGTCTATAATATCACATTAAGTAGTGAGAACTTTCTTAGTTATGCATTGAAATTCTACAAAGCATGTAGTGCAAGGCAAAGTTATCTTTTAGAATAATACTACTAGCAAAAAACCATATTAGACTCAGGAAAGAACATAGGTAAGATGTGATTGAATAGACAGGACAATAATGAAAAATCAAAGGACAAAGAGTAGTGAAGAAACTGTTGAGCACCACTTCTCAGTTAATCCTCATAAAACCTTTGGTAAGACTTCTAATGCACATTCGTATCCAGCAGTCCTCTTGTTTAAGCTCCGTGGGTACAATCTTCCCTACATTTTTGTGTGGAACTAGCTCTTCTTAGTGGATTGTAGGAGAAAGGAGAATGTGTCATTTCTGAGTCTGAGTATTGACATGCTGGTAAAAGACCCCCAATTCCCTCCTCAACCCAGCCCTATTTGCAGCCCACACTGCCCTCAGATCCCCACTCCCACTGATCTCTTTCCCACCTACAAGTGATAGTTGAAGCACCTGCTGAAATGAATCTTCAGACATGCTGAACCTTGAGTGATTGCAATATATAGATCTCCTTACTGATTAGTGAAGGGCATGTAATGTAAATAACACAGGAACCTGTGTTTGGTAAGCCACCATGATTTTAGGAATTGTTTTCTTTTTTAAAACTACTGCATAAATTAACCTGCTTTACTCAACAATCATGCAGGAAAACAATTGCTCTCCAAACTTTCAGCTAGAGACAGAGACTCAGAGATGACGTCTAAAGTCACCCAGGAAACCCGGAAGTGGAACGGAGATGTGTTTTGTCACTGTATGCTTGTGCTTTCGCTGGTTTTGGTGTCATTATTGTGATATATTTATGTGTTTGTGTGCATGCACATGTGCACATAGTTACATGTAAAAGTGAAATTATATGCTTGTTTTAATGTATCTATCTATATATTTATATTTATACATATATATATACATAAAAACACATATATACCATTCTTTTTTGTAACATGTATACAGATAATTTGTTTTACTCTTCTCTTTTATAATATTTTTTTTGCTTGATGCTTCTAACGTTACCAAATTGCTTTCTAAAAAGAGTAATAGTTCTACCACAAAAAAAAAAAACAAACCTCTTGGCTGCATGCCTGCAGGCAAATGATATTATTCTTTTAAATTTTTTCAGTCTGATAAGGGTAAAGCTACATTCAACTTACATTTAATTTGCATTTACCTGACCACTTTTTGAGTGTGAGCATCTTTCCATGTGTTCATTTGTTAGTTGAATTATTCTTTGTCAATTGATCGTTCGTTTATTTATTTTGGTCAGCTTTGCTCTTGTATCATTTGGCTTTTCATTGTCAATTCATGTGCATTCTTTTCATAGAAAATGCTAACTCTTATCATCTCTGTTGCAAATGTATTTAACAACTCTACTGCCATTTTATTGACTTTGTTTATGGTATCTTTGCCACACACAGCAATTAAAACTTTGGGTCTGACCTTCAAGGTCAGTGGTCAAGTGCTCTGTGCAGGGAGGCAGATCTCACCTGGAGGACCTCAGTTTAAATCCTAATCCTGATAGTTTGGAAGAAACCTGCTGGTACAGGCTTGTGGATGCCCCAAATCCTGACAGGATGGAGAAATGAATGAAAGGAATTGTGTTGTGACCATGCCCCACTTGAGGGTGCTTTTTCTCTCTCTCCCTCTCCCTGTCTCTCTTACCAGCAAGTTCACACACCCTCTGGCAATACAATTTTTTTTAATATGGTAAAATAAAAAATTTAAAATTACACTATAAAATATTTCAGACATTTCTATAAGCGTAAAAACAAGGTGAAAATTTGTAAATATAATACCTACCATTAAAAAAACAAATTATGGGGACCAGCAGTTAGCTATGTCGCTGGCCTCCCACGTAGTCGACCGCAGTTCGCGTCCCAGACCCGGTGGCTTAAAACTCACGCCGGGCGCGTTTGCATGCATGCCCAAGATATCGAGAGGAGAATGGAGGAGAAAGGATTGCGGTGTGGCCATCCCCTCTGGGGGGTGATTTCTCGCTTTCTGTCTGTCTCTCTCTGCCTGTCTGGTGAGCACACATGCCCTATAGCAAAAACCTCTCAAAAAAAAATTATGTATTTTTATTATGGTTAGACCCTAACATGTACCTACCAAATCAAATCTTCTCCCCATCCCCAGAATTAGTCACTATATAATATTCAGTGTTAATATTTATATACATTTCCTTATACTTTTACCATTACATCTATTTTTAAGATAAAATCATTTTTTTAAGGTTTTTGCCATAGGGCATGTTTGTCCCCTTAGAGAGATAGAGAGACAGACAGTGAGAGGGAAAGTAAGAAATCACCCCCACACACACAGGAAGATGGCCACATCTCAGTCCCTTTTCTATTCTTCTCCTGGGTTTTGAATATGCACCCACATGTACCTGGCACGAATTTCAAGCCACCAGGCAGGTCTGGGACTCGAACCTTGATCAGCCTTATGAGAGTCCAGCAACTTAACCACTATGACACCTGCTGGCCTCAAAATTATATTCTTTTTCATAACTTTTGTTTTATATAAACATAATTTGTTATGTATTTTTTTCCTGCAATGTAAGGTTTGCATAGCACTGTTATTGAGATCCATTGCTATTTAACCACATAGTTCTAATTTATTCATTTTATTCTTATAATACAAATTTAGCATACTTTATCCTTTTTTTATTGAGGGACATTTAGATTTTTTTCAAATTTCTGTAATTACACACAATGTAACCATGATCATTCTCATTATTTGTGATGTATAAACAGTTTTCTCTTCCCTTTTTTAGAGAGAAATTTTGCCATAGGGCACGTGAGTTCACTGAAGACAGAGAAAGACAGAGATGGAAAGCAAGAAATCACTTCCCAAGGGAATGGCCACGCCACAATCCCTTCTTCCTCCATTCTCCTCTTGGGATTTTGGGAACACATGCACACACGCCTAGTGTGAGTTTTACGCCACCAAATCCAGGATTCAACTGCAGTCAACAACATGGGAGTGACTTGACCATTACGACATCTGCTGGTCCCACGTGTGAGCAATTTTCAAAATCATATACTTAGGAATGGAAGTATTGGCCTTTAGGATTTGTACTCATTGCCTAATTATTAAAACAAGGTAAATCTATTCCTAGCAATTATATCTGAGACTTCCTCTTGCTCCCTATTTCCACAAATAGTTATTGTAGTTAAATTTTTTATCACAAATCTGATGAACATGAAACAATATTTAATTATAGATTTTATTAGTATTTTCCTACGTATTAATGAAGGTAAGCATCATTTCATGTTTGTGAGCCATTCACGTTTCCTGGTTTCTAATTTGATCATGTAATTTGGGTTGGTTATGTTTAAGACATCTCTTCCTGCCCCCAAAATGATCATTTCTTCTGTCATATTATTTTAAACTCGAGGTACATGTATAATTTTGATTGATTTTGTGTACAGTCTGTATTAAGGACCTATTTTTCCCCAGAAATAATAAGTAATTTTTCTAGAAATATTTTCTTTAAGTTTTCAAATGTGTTGTCAGAAAGTTGTAGTAACATTTGTTTATTTTTTAAAAAAGTCTCTCAGTAATACAATTACATTTCTATTCTTATTTCTATCCTTATATATGAATTTGCTACCTCATTATTTTTAAGTCAGATCAAAAGAATTTTGTTTGGGGCTAGGCGGTATCATGGTGGTTAGGCTAGCTGGATCCCACATGGCCAACTAAGCAGTTCAAGTCCTGGACCCAGTGGCTTGAAAAACACTGAGTATGTGTGTGTGTCTGCCCAAAATCCTGAGAAAGATCATGGAGAAGGGAGTGTGGTATTGCCATTCCTCCTGAAGAATAATTTCTCACTTTCTCTGTCTCTCTCCAGCAAGCACACATGGTCTACAGCAAAAACTGAAAATTAACTAAATAAATACATTTGAATTATTTTGTTTCCTGTTGGTTTTCAAAAATAAAACAAAACAGTACTGGAACCCATTCTTTTTAACTATTTGAGAAAAATGTTTTATATTGTGTACCTTTAGATTTTATCTTCAAAATTCCTTCTTCTTGTACTGTTTGGGTTTCTTTTGTTAACTACTTTGTTATAATGTCTTTAGATTAGAACTAAGGTTTTTTATTCTTTCTTTCTTATTTAAGAATGAGACATTTAAGGTAAGTATTCGCCAAAGAAAAGTTTTTGTGTGTGTCTCATAGATTTTGCTACAATGTATTTGAAGTCTTATTACTTTCTAAATAGTTTTTAAGTTCAGTTTTAATTTTCTCCTTGAACCAAAAGTCATATTGAAATGTTCTTCTTAATTTCCAAGTAGTTATGGTTTTTATGTTAACCTTTACATTACTTATTTCTAGTTTTATTGGATTATGACCGGAGAATATGGTCTATAAAATTTCTACTTTTTAGAATTTGTTAAATTCTTTTCTATCCAAGAGGCAATAAAATTCTGTACTTATACCTATAAAATTTAGTTTATTGACTGTGTTTTTCAAGTCCTGTAAACTTCAAGCTTTTATATCTACAGACTCTTCCCAATTCTGAACATGATATATTGAAGTGTTCTACTATAGTGATATTTTTTAACAAGTATTCTTGTTTTCCTAATGGTTTTCCTTCATATTTAGCTTATATGTTGCTTGGTGGATACAAATTTACTATGATTCTGCCTTTTTCCTAACTTAGGTCTCCTAACATTATAAAATGTCCTCCTTTAACATTTTTAGAAATTGTTGCTTTATCTTACAGTTACATTGCTACTTCTCTCAGTTTGTAGTCTTTTATTTCTTTATTCATTTTTAAGTTAATTTATTTTTAATTGTCAAAAAGCATATATATTTATTGAATACAACATGATATTTTAAAAATACGTATACATTGTGAAACAGTAAAGTGAACTAATTAACACATGTATTACCTTATATATTTAACATTTCTGTAGTCAAATTGAAAACCTACACTCAAGGCCTCTTGAGCCTCTCTTTCTCTGTCCTCTCAGGCCCTCTCCTACCGCTCAGGAGTATGCTTTCACATTTACTTAATAAACTACCTTGTCCTTTCACAATTCACGTGTTTTGTTCAATTCTTTGTCCAAAACACCAGGAATCTGGATATCATTACAGATGCCATCCCACAACATATATTCTGGCCAGCCAGCCGGGAGGTAAGCCCCTAACTAGGGACCTGTTCTACTCTGTTCCTTAACCTCTTCATCATTTTCCTCTTCATTTCCATTAAGTCTCTTGGCCAAAGCAGGTCATTTTAGGTGGAATTGATAGCTCTTGGTATGGGCAACTCATATAGGGCTAGAAACCACCTCAAAACCAACCCACTAATGCCTTAAGCCCCTACAGGTGAGAAATTCTCCTTTTTCCTCTCTCATTCTCTTCTTTCCAATGGGTCTCCTGCCCAAAGTGAGTCAGCCAGAGTAGAACTGATGGTTCTTGATAGAGACAACTCCTGTTTAAGACATGAAGCCCCTCTGGTCCAACTCATGGAGGCCTTAAACTCTATTGAAGTAGCAGATTTCATTCTTTTTCTCTAAGACACCTATATTTTTCTAAACTACGTGTGGTGGTTGTTTTCCTTTTTCTCCTGATCATGGTGCCTGCAGTCACTCTCTTTAGGTTATTCTAACCCCATCTAACTCATCTGCCCATGGGAAAATTTGACGAAACTCTAAGTGGGTGTTAGCTCCTTCTATTTTTATTAAAAGCAGGAAGGGGAGACTCAAAACTGTGGGGGGTCTCTACCTGAGATGTGTGGGTCCTTGACTTTGTGTGGAAAGATTTCAAGAGCAAGCCATTGAGATTGAAGGCAGGATTATTTAGGGAAGTGTAGAGAACAGGCTGCTCCACAGGGAGAAGCAGCCACTGGGGAGAGATGGGTGAGCAGTTTTGTTTCTCTTTGAGAAAAAAGGGAGAACTGTTGCCTGAGGGAAAAATGATGGAGGCTTTCCTAAAACCACTGTTCTTTCCGTTTTCTGGTTTTACTAGGGTGGGTCCTATCATTGTCATTGTTATTTTAAACTGTCATGGTGCAGATGGGAATATCATCTAGCATGCTAGGACCATACAGGGAGGAGATGATGATGCTGATGCTTAGGTAGAGTTTGTTCCAGGTGCTTTCTTGGTTCTAACTGGTTCCGACACAGTCTGAGACACTTCTTTTCTTTCAGAATTTGGGTGTTAGAATGTCCTCTGCCTCACTTTGGAATGTCTCTTCTGTCTCACTATGGTGCTCTCTCTGACCAGCCTATTCTAATATGAAAAGAATATTGTCTTGGGAAAATAAGTGTCCTTATTCCTTGGGAATATTATGAAAATGGATGCTGTTTCTACAGACTTTTGAAAGGAGAGTTGGGGGGGTTCGGCAGAGTGGGAGAAATAGTCAAGAACTGAGCCTATCAGGAAAAATCCTACATAAGATCAGGGAAATATATCCCTTATCTATGGCTGCTAATTTACATCCCCAGTGTTTCCTCAGTCATTCCTGAGAACAACATGCATGTAAATATACCCAGCTTAAGGCTATAGATTTCTTCTTGCTTGCTGGGGTTCTCCATAATCCAAGGGAGACTCCTTCTCCGCTCTCTGGACTTGGCCCTCAATGCTATCCTGAGCCAAGTGTTGTCTGCCCTCTTGAGGGCCACAGCAACCCTATGCGGAAAAACTGATGGTTGTCCCACTTTCTGTCTCTTAGATTAATCTCTATAGCTCTTATCACCAAACGATGTTTACCCTAGTCCTTTCACTACTAGTTGTAGACCATTTTACAAATCTTTCAAAGGTCATGCCTGATATGCTGCTGTGAGAACTAAGCCTTCAACACAATGACAGGCAATCTCCTGATAGACTTCTCTGTCTCTTCTCCAGGGCTTCCCTTCTTTCACCATTTTCTCTGCTCCTCTCTGAAATGGCTTTTTCCAGGGGATAATTCACCCTCAGTCCTCCCCATACCCTAAGTTGCTTATATTTCAGAGTCAAATAGGAGTCTCAAGAGAGAGGCCCGTATAAAATAACTACCTCTGACGAGAAATTGAAGCCTTTGAAAGAGGTAGCTCTTTGAAGTTTCTCTTGGGTCTAAGTATACATTACTGTATTCTCATATGCACTTTGTGTGCTCCTTCTCCATGGCAGAACTAGAGGAAGAATAGGTCATGGCTCTCAAAAGGACTCCAAAGATCCTGGAGTCTTTCAGTCTAGCTGAAAATGTTCAACCAAAGAAATGGTCTGGGGATCATAAAGGACATGTTAAGGTGGGGACATCCAGACCACTGTTTTAGAGCTTCACCCACCTCCAAAGGATACCTCAGGTGGGATCTTAGCTCTAATATGTTCAAAAGGTATTCACTCCAAGGACCCTGGGGTGTACCAAGAAGACCGAGGATGCTCAGCATCTAGCTCAATCCAGCTGAAGATGTTCAGTCAAGGAAATGGTCCTAGGACACTCAGACCACTATTCTAGAGCTTCCCCCACTCAACCCCACAACACCTCCCAGGATTCTTCAAGTGGAATCTTAGCTCTACTATGCTATACTATTAGGGAACCAGCAGTTAGCGTAATGGCTATGTCGCTGGACTCCCACGTAGTCGACCACAGTTCGCATCCTGGACTCGGTGGCTTAAAACTCACGCAGGGCGCGTGTGTGTGCGTGCCCAAGATCCTAAGAGGAGAATGGAGGAGAAGGGATTGCGTTGTGACCAATTTCTCGCTTTCTGTCTCTATGTCTCTCTCTGTCTGTCTGGTGAGCGCACGCAGCGCCCTATAGCGAAAACCCCTGCAAAAGAAGAAGAGGTATTCACTCTAAGGATCCCAGGGTATACCAAGAAGGCCAAGGATTCTCAGCATCTAACTTGTCTGACTGAATGTGTTCAGCCAAGGAAGGGGTCCTGGGGACAAAATAGGACATGGCAAGCTGGGAACACTAAAGCTACTGTCTCAGAGCTTCATCCACCTCCAAAAGATGCATCAGTTGGGACCATAGCTCTAGCATGCAGTTCTGATAAAGATGTCTACCTTGTTCCTCAGGGTTATCCACTGCCTATAGGGACACTTCAGACAGGAACCTGGCTCTAGTTTGTCTATTCCTTCCTCTCTGTCATTTCTTTCTGTTTCTTTATAAAAGGCACAGGGAATTTAATCCCCTGAGACTCACCACTTAGCCCTGATGGAACTTCCAAGAAAACATACACTCCCTCCATACTGCTCCTCACATTCTGCCTCAAGCACAGCTATAGGGTTTCCAACCCTAAAGCATAGACAGAAAGAACAGATAATCAACCCTTCAGTCTATTACTTATTCAAAGCAGGACATTCTACTCCCTCAGGGAAATAGTTGGACAAGAGGACCCAATTAGAGTCCAAGTTCCCTTTGCCATTACTGCTAGTCAACAATGCTGCAAAAGGTTGGACAAATATTCTGAGAACCCTGATAAATTTACTAACAGGTTCCAGACTCTGCCTCTGGTTTTTGACCTCTCTCAGAGGGATGTGCAGTTCATTCTGGCTACCTGTTTTACCTCTATTCAGAAGGAACAAATTTTTAGATATAGCATACAAAGAAGCAGATACTTGTATTTTCTAGAATCTCACAAAGAATTTTTCAGGAGATACTGTTCCAATAACTGACCCTAAATGGGATTAGAACACCTCAACAGAAATGAACCAGGAGGCTAAGATGCTAGAAGCTCTCTTGGCAAGAATGAGATATGAGAAAGAAAAGCCTGTAAATTATAACAAACTAAGAAAAATTGTACAGGAAAAAGATGAAAATCCAGCCACTGTCTGACAGGTTAAAAGAAGGGTTTAGAAAGTATACTAATTTGGACCTTACTTCTCTAGAGGAAAGAGGTCTTTGGGGATAATACTTCATTAGCCCATCTCCCCCAGTTATCAGGTGAAAACTCCAAAGCTATAAATGGGACCCCAAACCAATGAATTTCTATTACTTGACACTGCCTTCATGACATTTAATAATCAGGATCTCAAAAAGGGGGAAAAAAGAACAGAAAAAAGAAATGACTAGCCAGGCTTATAGCTGCTACAATTAGCAAGACTCTAGATATCTACAAACCAGATAAGAGTTTATCCAAAAACCAGAGAGAAATACCTGTACATTCATGCTTCAAGTGCCAGAACCGGACAGTGGGGAGAGATTGCTCCCAGCCACCTTCCAGGCCCTAATGTTAATGCTATGAGATGGGAAACAGTCCCTGGCATTGAGGAGTCTATTGCCTTCTCTTCCAAAGGTGGAATTGTCAGCCAAGACCCTTGTGCACCAAGGGGAAACAATTGACAACTGAGCAGGCCTGGGAAGATCCTCTATGTTCCTGTCTGGATAAGTCATCATAACCACTGTGGAACCCTGGGTAATTCAATGTCACAGGTAAGCCAATTCTGTTTCTTTTAGATACAAGGACTACTTATTCTGTTCTCCCTTCTTTTTTGAGAAGACCCTCCTCATGAATCAAAATAGTTAGGGGGATGGAGGGAAGAAATATTGTGAGTTATTTCATCTCTCCTTCTTTCACTGTTCCTTGGTAATACTGATTCAAGATATTTTCTCACAAAAATATCTAATAATTCCCAGCTGCCCAATCCCCCTTATGGGAAGATATATACTGGCTAAGCTGGGGCCCATCCTTCAATTTAAGTTTCAACTGCCAAGGATTATGATCATTCAAGATTCTGATGGGGTACTAATCCACATAGATGATGAAGTTGACCCCATTTTCTGATACTCTGGACAACCAGGAAAGTTATAACAACACCTCCTATAAAAATACAACTTAAGGACCCTCTAAATTCCCTTATTGCAAACAGTATCCTATAAGTCTAGAAGCTAGAAAAGGACTTGAATTCACTATAAAGGAATTTTTTAAATTTGAACTATTAAAGTCTTGTCAGTCCCCCTGCAATACTCCTATACTGTCAGTACTTAAGTCAACTGAGGGATACAGGATTATCCAAGACCTAAGGTTTCCAACTCAAATTTGACTAACAACTGCTGGCTTTGTTTATCCTCATCCTCAGTGCAATACATAGCTGTCCCTATTCTTATTCAGCTGTGAGCCACTAGCGCAATGACTCTCCTAAATATAAGGGAGGTCAACCTTTCTGGTTAATAAATACACAGGGCTTGCAGGACTTTAAAATAACCGAATCGACTAAGAACACACTGATAAGAAGGGCAGTTAACCTCAGATCCTTCCAACAGAACTTAGCCACTGAGGTCTCACTGAGAGCCTCAGCTTGAGACCTATAATGGTGACTGTTCTCTTAAAATTCCAGGCATGCATCTCTGTTAGAAGAACTTGATATAGCCCAAGGATGACCAGTAGGTGCTTTAAACCAGTCTCTCTGTAATCATATTGCTTCATAAATGGGACAGCATTTGTTGGATTCATGGGGAATCTGGTTAAAAATCTGGAAGTGGTTCCCATGACTGTCGCCCTTCTTGGGACCCCTATTGATGTTAACTCTCACCCTCATTTCTGGGCACTGTCTCTTAAATCTTCTAACCAAGTTTATCTCTTCTTACTTAGAGGCTATAAAATTGCAAATAACTATATGACAGGGATATCAACCCCTTATAACCTCTGCTGAATTTTACTGAGTCATCCAACATCAACAATAGCCCTCTCTGACATTCCACAGGACTATCCGAATGACCTTCCCCTGATCCCACTCTCTCACCTAGATCAGACAGGGTAAGAGTTCTATGATCCCTGATAGGTAGGGTCAACACACCATTCCAGCATGAAGCAGTTATAGAAGGCAGGCCATTGACCTTTGACTCCCCAAAAAGATTTATGGGAGTCATGGCACTCAGGGGGAAAATGAGGCAGGAGAAAGGTAGAAATGCAAGAATGTAAGGGGACCAGAGCAACTGCCCATGTGTCTAGATAGAAATACGTGATCAGGGCAAAAAATTTCAGCCTAAGGTAATATAGGCAGGTTAGTGTGTATGTGTTAGGGGGTGGGGGAGCTACCTGATTCAGCCACATTTGATATAGCCAATGAGATGAATCAGTGGGCCCAGCCACATTTCATAGAAACAATGAGATGGGCCCAGTCAATCATCAACCAACAAGTTCTAGATTAAAAAATTATAAATCTCACAGAATGTACCTCTTGGGTGTCCCGACCCGGGGGGACAGTTGAACAGGTTTCCTGAGTGAAGGAGTGAGAGCCGGGACAAGCGGCGTAGTGTTACAGCACGGAGACGACAGTGTCATCCGTTTATTGTGGGCAGCACGGTACAGCACAGACACGACGCAGTGTCACAGTTCTTAAGGGTTGCGTCATCTACTGTGAGCAGCACAGAGATGATGCAGTGTCACAGCTCTTAAGGGTCGCGTCGTCTACTGTGAGCAGCACAGAGACGACGGTGTCACAGCTCTTCAGGGTCGTCTGGAGACGATGTAGTGTTACAACTCTTCAGGGTCTCCCAGGTCGTCTGGAGACGATGCAGTGTCAGCTCTTCAGGATCTTCAGGGTTGTCTGGAGACTGCACAGTGTTTCAGCTCTTCAGGCTTTTCAGTCGTCATCTTCCTGGTCGTCGTCATCTTCCTGGTCGTCTGTGTCATCTGGCTACTGTGGGCCAGGGATAGTGGTTATATACACTCTGGTGGGTTGTAAATGGTGGGCCATGATTGGTTGTAAATGGTGGGCCGTGATTGGTTGTAAACAGTGGGCCGTGATTGGTTGCTTTTGGACCAATCATGAGGTGCCAGATATGCAAATTTGAGGGATTCTAGTGGCCAATCAGAGCAAAG
Organism: Tupaia belangeri chinensis; assembly: GCF_000334495.1. Taxonomy (NCBI): domain Eukaryota; kingdom Metazoa; phylum Chordata; class Mammalia; order Scandentia; family Tupaiidae; genus Tupaia; species Tupaia belangeri. The sequence continues at coordinate 2,025,957 of NW_006159901.1, read as the reverse complement.
TTTCGAAGGTCAGGTTTTTTTGAAGGGAACCAATCATGGCAATTGTTTGCTCTCTGAGGAACCTCAGCAGACTCGCCAGTGTGCAGCCTCCCACACTTGGGTCCTTTTGAACTACTCTTTGTCTGCTCAGGCCTGCATATATTCACTTTTACTTAACGAATTACCTTTTCCTTTTAAAAAAGAAATAAAGAAAATAATCCACACTCAATTTTCCAGAATACACAGTATATTGTTAATAACTGCAGTCAACAATGTTGTACTATATCTCTTTTTTCTCTTTTTTTTTTTTTTTGAGAGGTTTTTGCTATAGGGCACATGCGCTTGCCAGGCAGACAGAAAGAGAGAGACAGAAAGCAAGAAATCACCCTCCAGGGGGGATGGCCACGCCGCAATCCCTTCTCCTCCATTCTCCTCTCAGGATCTTGTCTTGGGCACGCACACACACGCACCCGGCATGAGTTTTAAGCCACCGGGTCCAGGACGCAAACCACGGTTGACTACGTGGGAGTCCAGCGACATAGCCATCACGCTAACTGCTGGTTCCCTCTTTTTTCTTTTTCTTTTTTTTTTTTTTTGAGAGATATTCTTGCTATAGGGTTCATACAGTCACCAGAGACACACAGAGAGAGAAAAAACTAGAAATCACCCCCCAGGGAAGTAGCTATACCACAATCCCTTCTCTTCCATTCTTCTTTTGGAATTTTGGGTACACAGGCACACACTGCACCCAGTGGAGTTTTAAGCCTTTGGGTTCTAATCTTAAACTGTGGGCAATCACATGGGAGTCCAGTGCCTTACCCACTATGCCATCTGCTGGCTCCTAGATCTCTTGAACTTATTCCTTATTTCTACCCACCTATTCTCTTGTTTTGTACCCTTTGATCAGCTTCTCTTTAATCCCTTCCCTACCCCACCAAAGCTCCAGTAAATATCATTCTATTCTCTGCTTCTATAAATTCTAATATTTTAAATTCCATATATATATAAGTGGAATTAGAACAAAGTTTTCTTTTTGAAAATTATTTATTTTATTTGTTATTATTATTTATGTTTTAATTTGACCAGAGAGACACACACAGAGAGAAAGGAAAAGTGAGAAAGCAGGCTGTCAAGTCTAAGACTCAAACTGTGGTCAGCCATGTGGGAGTCCTGCACCTCAACCACCACACAACTTGCTGGCCCAGAACTAAGTTTTCTTATTATTTCTTTATTCTTTAAAAATGAGACATTTAAGGTAAGTAGTCTTCAGAGAAGAATACTGCTGTCTGGCTTATTTCACTAAATAATGTTATCCAGGTACACCCATTTTGTCTTAAATGATAGAATTTCCTTCATTTTGATGGCTGAATAATATTCTATTGTGTATACAAACTATACTTTCTTTAATCATTTATTCCTAATATGGTTATTCCTTAATTGTATACCCTTTTTCTTTTAATTTTCCCAGAGGACTCATGAGCTTGCCAGAAAAGAGACTGAGAAGGAAAAGAGACAGGAAAAGTTAGAAAGCATTTCTTCCTTGCCCTCCCTCCCAAGCCCCATGGGGAATGGTCAAGATGCAGTCTCTCCTCTATTTCTTTCCTTCAAGATTCTGGGCATGTACCCACATGCAACCAGCATGTTCCTCAAGCTGCCAGGTCCAGAACTCAAAATGCATTATCGGTTTGTATGAACCAGCTGCTTAATTACTGCTCCAGTGGCTGGACCAATTTTATACCTGTTTTATTTTGCTATAATTTTTGTTCTGATAAATAGCATATAGTTGTATGTCTCTTAGTGAGTTAGGGAATATCTTTTAGTTGGAAAATTCAGTTTATACTATTCAGTGTAGTTATTGGTCTAATTGATCCTTTTCTATCTTAATGTTTATATATTTTCCTTCTTTTAAATTTGGTTTAATCAAATTGCTATTCAGGCCAATTAATCATTATTCTCATTTTACTTTTGAAATCAATGTGACAGAATTTATAAATGAATTTATAACACTCATAATTAGTGTAATGGGAGATGTAGTAAATTCCAGTCTTTACAACATTACAGAAAGACTATTTTATTTTTTATTTGATCAACTTTTATTTTTCCTGTAGTTACAACATTCATTTTATTTTAAAATTATTTTGCCAGAATGTCTTGTAATGGCAGAATTTAGTCCATTACAATTTAGTATAATTACTAATATACTCAATTCAATTCTTTTCATCTTTTTGATAATGTATTATTTTACTTTCGTGTTCTTTATTTTTTCTTTTGGTTGGATGAAGTTGTTACTGACTCTAAAAGTAATTCATTCTAGCACTTTCCTCTCTTAATTTGGAGTTGTAATATAGCACCACAATCCCTTTGTGGGTTTCTTACATTGTCCCATACAACGCATATCCTGTTTTTGATTTGTTTCTTTTTGAAAAACAAAACATTATTTCCTCCACCAAGAAGCCCCAAGTTCAACATTCTCTACTACTTTTCTCTTTTCTTTTTTCTTTTCTTTTTTTTTTTTTTTTTTTTGAAAGGTTTTTTTGCTACAGGGCATGTGCACTTGCCAGAAAAACAGAGAGAGACAGAGAGACAGAAAGCAAGAAATCACCCACCAGGGAGTATGGCCACACCACAATCCCTTCTCCTCCTTTCTCAGGATCTTGGGCATGCATGCACACACGCCCTGTGTGAGTTTAAGCCACCAGGTTTGGGACTCGAACAGCAGTTGACTACATGGGAGTTCAGCGACATAGCCATTATGCTAACTGCTGGCCCCAACGTACTCTACTACTTTAAGATGAGATGTTCTGGAGGCTATCAGGTGGCATGGTGGTTAAGACACTAGACTTCCACATAGCCACTTGTGGTTTGAGTCCCAGACCTGGAGCTTAAAAATCACACTGGGCACGTATCTGTGTGTGTCCAGAATTCCAGGAAATTGTGGCATTGCCCTGCTCCCCTGGGGGTGATTTCCCACTTGCCCTCTCACTATCTAACTCTGTCTCTCTGTGACAAGTGTTTGTACTCTATATAAAAAGAGAGAGAGAGAGAAAGACAGAGAGATGTTTAGAATATTTGTACTCTCAGTGTCACTGAACCTCTAATACTCTATCTGTGTCTAAGAAATTTTCAGTGATTTTACATCCTTCATTTTCCCCTATGTTAACCTCCTACATTTTTCTAGAGTCATTTATATACTTAATATCATTCTCAAAGTGTCCCTGCCCTATGTCTCTTCTATTTCAAAGATTCATATTTAGCATTTGAATTATGCACTTCCAAACAAGCTTTATTTTTCAAGTTAGCAATAATTACTAACTATATATGTATTCATACTTATTGAAAGTATCATTGCTTATCACTTACTTCTGATATTTTTCCTCCTCTCTTGTCTTGAGGTTGATGTTTTAATTTGTACTTTTTAATATGTAAGCCCCTGTTTGAATATATTTCTATGACAGGATAAATTGATTACATATTTTTTCAATTTTTATATATTCATAAATACTTTTCCAACACCTCAAAATATTGGATTACATCTCCATGGATAATAGGCTGTAGAGATGCAGAAAATGTTTATTCTATGATCTTCAAGCTTCTAGTATTTCAGATAGAAAAATCTAAAACCAGTTGAATTACATCCCTTTGTTGATTCTATTAAAATTTTAATATCTCTCTTTATTAATATTATCCTGAAGAGAGACGGGAAGTTTCTGGGGCTGAACAAATTACTGTTTCCTTATAGCAAATAATGTGCCAGTCTCCTGTGCCCCAATATTCCATTTCAGGAGCAATGCAATGAAAATTAAATGTCATAGTACACAGATGGAGTCTGTATTGTAGGTAAATAATGTTGAAAATATAGATTTTACATTTACAAAGGAGAAAAAGGCAGTTGTCTATTCTCCCCTTTTGACACTGTTTTTTGGGGAAAGTAATGGAAAGGATACTGGGTTCTTACTCTCTTTAGAATGTAAATAACTCTCTCCAAGGAATAGAAAAACTAGACTCCAGCTTTATAGTTTATGGATTTCTCCAGGTCCCTTCATCTCTCTTGAAATGTAAATACATATCTTTTACATCTACAGAGGTAAATATTTCCAAAATTCTCACTATCTAATCAGGTGTAAATTAACTTCCAGGCTTGTCCTTCAGTCCAAAGTGTCAAGTTCCTGCAACTTGAGTGTTTACTTAGAATAACATTTTTTTTCCTCCTATTTCTTGTTTGCATAATTACCTCTCCATATAATCCTTTTTCTTTCTGGAATAGTGATTATTTACATGTTTGATCTTCTGTATGCATGCTTGAGTATTTTTCCCATTATGAGTTTAAGATATTTCTGCTACCTTAACTTCCTAGGTAATCATTTCAGATACAATAAAATATTTATTCTAAAATCAAGATTTTTTAAATTCAAATAAAAGCAAACACACATACATATGTATATATGTATATATACACACATGTGTATATACATGTATATATAATGTACACACATGTGTGTATATACATACATATATAATGTACACACATGTGTGTATATACATGCATTTATATAATGCACACATATATACATATATATGTGTGTGTGTATAGATATTTCTTCTGGGGCTATACTTTTCTTATTTTTAAATTGTTACTAGTCTCAGAATATCTATTTGATCTTGCCTATGAATGCTGGGTTCCTCTAAATTTCTTACCTGCTCTGTCAGCTTACTGAGATTTTAGTATGGTAATTGGAGCACCTTTAGTAAGTCTACAAGTGGCAAAAGGTAAAATCTTCCACATGTTTGTGGACCAGAAGTATAGTAGGAGAATATTTTCCTGCCCTCCATGAGAGGGAAGAAAGTCCCTGTTTCCTGGTTTCCTTTCATATTATAGTTTCAAGAGTGGAAGAATTCAGCTCACATATTCATCTTCTCCTAGATTTCTTTTTATTCCATATATTTAAGGTGCACAACATGATGCTTTGATATATGTATATATCATGAAAGGATTATTATAAGCCAGCAAATCAGCATATTCATAGTCTCGCATAGTTACCTTTATTTTAACAGTAAGGACCCAACCTTTATTTATTTATTTATTTATTTATTTATTTATTTATTTATTTATTTATTTATTTATTTATTTATTTATTTATTTATTTATTTATTTATTTATTTATTTATTTATTTATTTATTTATTTATTTATTTATTTATTTATTTATTTATTTATTTATTTATTTATTTATTTATTTATTTATTTATTTATTTAGGTTTTTGTTATAGGGCACATGTGCTCGCAAGAAAGACAAAGAGAGACAGTGAGACAGAAAGCGAGAAACCAACCCCCCCAGGGGGGATGGCCACCCCACAATCCCCTCTTCTCCATTCTCCTCTCAGGATCTTGGGCACACACACACACACGCCCGGCATGAGTTTAAGCCACCAGATCTGGGACATGAACCGCGGTCAACTACATGGGAGTCCAGCAACATAGCCGTTACACCAACTGCTCGTCCTATGGACCCAACCTTTAAATCTACTATCTTTTTTTTTTTGGAGAGGTTTTTACTATAAGGCGCGTGCACTCACCAGACAGACAGACAGAAAGTGAGAAATCACCCCCCGGGGGGATGGCCACACCACAATTCCTTCTCCTCCATTCTCCTCTTGGGATCTTAGGCATGCACGCACACGCGCCTGGCGTGAGTTTAAGCCACCGGGTCTGGGACTCAAACTGCGGTTGACTACGTGGGAGTCCAGTGACATAGCCATTACGCTAACTGCTGGTCTCTAAATCTACTATCTTAAAACATTTCCAGAATATGATGCAGTATTTTATTTTACAGAATTATTTTTACTTTAATTAATTGATTGGTTAATTATTTTAATTTGACCAGAGAGGGACAGAGAGAGAGAGAGAGAGAGAAAGCAAGCTGCCAGGCCTGGGAATCAAACTGTGGTTGACGATGTGGGAGTCCACTGCCCTTAGCCACCAAGCCACCTGCCAGCCCCTGCAATATCATTAACTATAGTCATCATGCTGTACATTTTATCTCTATTCATTCCACATAACTGCAACTTTGTACCTTTGACCTACATCACATTTCACCCATCCCACCCCTTACCTGCAGTAACCACCATTTCTATTAATTTTCTCTATATTCAACTTTTTTTACTTCCATAAATAAAAGAGACAATTTAGTATTTTTATTTCTGTTTCTGGTTTCTTTTACTTAGCATAATGTCTTCTGGGTTCATCTGTGTTAACACAAATGATAGGATCTTTTTTATAAGGCTGAGTAATATACTAAACCACATACCGTATTTGTTTTAACTAGTCATCTGACAAGAGCTTAAGTTGTTTCATATAATAGCAATTGTGAATAACACTGCAATGATCATAGAAGTGGAGATATCTCTGTTAAGTGCTGATTTTTTTTCCTTTGGGTATATATCTAGCAGAGGAATTTCTGGGACATGTAATAATTCTATTTTTAATTTTGGGGGGAACCTCTTTACTATTTCCCATAATGACAACACTGATTTACATTTCACTAACAGTGTACAAAGAGTTCCATTTCAACATTTGCTATCTCTTATCTTTTTGATAATAACCCTTCAAATAGGTGTGAGTTAATATTTCATATGGTTTTGATATACATTTCTCAGATGATTAGTGATGCTGAGTACTCTTTCAGATGTTTGTTGGTCAACTGTATGTCTTATCTGGGAAAAAAAAAGGTCTACTAAAGGTACTCAACTTTCTTGCCTTTTTTGTTAAGGATTTTGTCATAGGAATTGTGCACCTTTGCTGGACAGAGACAGAGGGAGACAGAAAGAAGGAAAGAGAGACAAAGAGAAGGAAAATGATAAATAACTCCCTGGGGGATAGTCATGCTGTAATCCTTTCTCCTCCAATCTCCTCCTGGGATTTGATGTGATTTTCAAGTCTCCAGATCTGAGATTTAAACCATGGTTGGCCATGTGGAAGCCCAGCACCTTAACCACTACAGAATTTCCTGGCCCCTCTTTGCCCATTTGTTAATTATTTGCTTTTTTGCTATTATGTCCCTTATATATTTTGGATATTGACTTCTTATCAGATACATAATATGATACCCAAGTATTTTCTCCCAGCCAATAGGTTACCTTTTCATTTTGTTGATTCTCTCTTTTCCTGTGTAGAAACTTTTTAGTTTGATAAAGTACCACTTCTTTATTTTTCCTTTTATTGTCTGTCCTTTGTTGTCCTATTAAAAAAATCATGGCCAAGACCAGGGAATTCTCTCCTATGTTTTATTTTATCCTCCTATATTTATTGAGAACTATAGAAGCCAGACAAGTTCAGGTGGGGCTGATTAACCATCTCTCAAAGGCCTATGATTTATTTCATTCAGATCTTCTCTTTTAAGGTTTCTTACTTCAGCCTTTGGAAGAGAAAAACATTCCAGCTCACCCTGTCTGGATACCTCTAGGGGTTAAGACTCAATTATTATTAATACCAGTAGTTGCTTTGCTGGATAGGAAGCTGAATTAGAATTCTGAGTGGAAGCAAACCGCAGAGCTACAATTTGAACTAATTTCCTAAGTAAAGGGAATGACAATTGGGTCACAGGAGTTGCATAGATATAAAGAGGCAAGATGGATAGTGTTAAACAACAGTTGTAGGTTGAGACTGAGGGAGAATAATTAAGGATAATCGAAGACATCTAGTTTGGAAAACTGTATACCTAAAGTAATCAAGAAATCAGTTATTTCTATTTACTAAATTCTTATTGTATCTCTGAGCTCATAACCACTGAATCTTCTATGACTCACATGTTCTTTGAATTACACATATTCTTTGAAGGGGTAAAATAACACTAATGAATGTCATGAAGAGAGAAGGATATTTTAAAAATCTTTTTACCCACTGGTTTACTTATGGTCAGGATCACCCTGAACTGAGTGTCTAAATGCACCCCCAGCATCCAACATCACCCTATCATCTTGTTGCCTATTTGGTCACTGTCAGTAAGAGCCTGGTAATAATATTTTTGGCATGAAAATCAATCCCCATTTGAAGTTGAGAGGGTTTTTTTTTTTCTTTTTTAACTTCAGGTAAAGATAGATGTACACCTTGACACACTGTGATAAATTGCTTGGCATAGTGGTACTCAGAGTGCAATTTAATAAACCTAGCTCTAGCACTTCAAAGTGTACTTTCAGATAGGGTTAATAAAGTCAGTAGGGATGGCTGATACTAAATAATCAGTAAGAGAAGCATCACCATTCACAATTTCAAAACACAGTCTGTTTTATCTTGCTATTTGTTGTTATGTGCCTAAGAAAGCAAAGGAGTCACAGTATGTTTTTTACTCTTTAAAAGTTATAAGACTATTCAATTAGTTTATTTGAGAGTTATATTTATTCTATGTTCTTTTGAACAGGAACCGTTCTAATCATGAAAATGTGTGCTATGCTCTTGCCATGAATAATCTGAAAACAATAATAATAAAAAGAATATTGTAGCACCAAAAATGAAAAACAATACTGGAAAAGATTAAAGGTTGGGTACTAAGAGACCCAGCTAAAGGGGGAGAAAATAAAAAGAAACAAAAAATTAACTGAACATAAAAAGTTCATTCTTCACCAGAATAAGTGCTGAGTTATAGGACAACTAGAACATGGAACAGACCTTATTTATTTATTTATTTACTCTTCCATATTGCCCCGGAAAGAATGCAAGACTTCTTACATGAGTTGGAAAAGACAACATAAAAAAAACTTCAGAAGAAAGCAGAACAGGGGTAAAAGTATAAAATTAAGTTAGAAATAGGTTTAATTTAAAAGTCGCATTATTATTAAATTGTAATTTAAGCTATATGTAGTTACACATACATATTATTAATATATTGGGTTGTCAGAAAAGTCATGACATATTTTTTCTATGATTTTCTGTGGAAAATGCACCATGACTTTTCCGGAAACCCAACACAATCTAAAGAATATATTAAATTAAATTATTATAAAACTAACATACTTCTTATAGACAGTCACAATTTTGAGTCTGATCTTTTTAGTAACCAATTCCAAAATGTAAATATCATGGTCAGTTACACAATTCCCAGTAGCTATAAGATAAAAAAAATCTCTAAATGTTTAGGAACCCTGCAATGATTGTGGAAGGTGAAGTCAGACAAGATATCACCTGGTGTTCCCTGTGGAGGTGACTGTGAAATGTAATGACTCACATCCTCAAAAGCATCCTTACAATAAAAGAAATGGGGAAATTTATAAAACTGTTTCTTACCTTGTTCCTCAGCCAGTGTGAGGTAACCAAATAAAAAGCACATTTTAGTTCAAAAAAAAAAGAGTTTACAGGGAGTGCTAAGTGATAAAGCAATCATTCTCAAGCGTTCAGAAATTCCTAGTGAAAACAGTAGGATGCCATATCACCCCTAATGCTTTCAGCTACCCAGAGATTTTCTGTGATCTTTCAGAAATAGCCATAAACCTTCACTGGGCACCAACACATTCAAGATAATAAGAGAAAATATTAAAGGAACTCAGAGAAAAATGTAATGGTACAATGATGAACTAAAGACTCAATTTAATTTCTAGTTCTCTAAGTCCAGTTATCCTTAGATATACTTCTGGTTTTTCTAAGATACTAAAATTTAAAAATATATTTATTTGAGACTAGCACCAGGATTGGGGATGAGGTCTCATGAGGCATTGCAATCTACAACCTGTAACTCAGAAAGGAAGTTCATTCTTAGTAAGGTTAAATTCCAGGGCCAGCAGATAGCTTGGTGGTTAAGGCTATTGGACTCTCACATGGCTGACTATGGTTTGAGTCCTGGACCTGGCAGTTTGCTTTCTCTCTCTCTCTCTCTCTCTCCCTCTCTCTCTCTCTCACTCTCACTCTATCCTTCTCTGGTCAAATTGAAATAAATAAATGAATGAATAAATAAAGTTAAATAAAATTTTTTTTAAAAAAAAGATTAAATTCCAGGGATCAACAGATGGCATAATGGTTATATCACTGGGCTTCCACATAGTCGACTCTGGTTCAAGTCCCAGACCCAGTGGCTTAAAACTCACACTGGACATGTGTATGTGCATGCCCAAAATCCCAAGAGGAGAATGGAGGAAAAGGGATTATGGATTGTAGCTTGGCCATCCCCCCGTGTAGGCAGGGGTGGGGGATGATTTCTTCCTTTCTGTCTCTGTCTCTTCAGTGAGTGCACGTGCCCTATAACAAAAATCCCTCTCAAAAAAAAGGAAAACTCCCAACTTGGGTCTCAGAGTCACTTGACAAAATCCAAAATATTTGTTATTTTAAATCCAGAGAGTATGGAAGCAGAGATTTCAAATGAGCAGAAAACTAAGAGCAAAAACAAATGCTTTCTGGATCTGAAGGTAATTTTGAATGATAGAAATAAGCAAGAGAGAGATGGTGGCAGAAAGGCAGACAGAAATCAGTTTACTGTTTACAAAGATATTTACAACTGGATGACAGATCACCAATAGTAAGCAAGAAAATTCATATTAGCAAATATCAGAATAACAGAATTTGGACAGTATGTGGACAGAATACTATAATTTGTTTCCTCCTATTAGTTCTCCAGGGTATTATCACATCTCTATAAAGACCTGTGGATGGTAACTGCATACTTCTTTCTACTCTAAGATTACATGCTAAATGTAGACACCTGACCCAAAGATAAAATGCAGATAAGAGGTCCTAAATATTTTTATACCACTACTTGAAGTTTTGAAATCTGAGAGAAAATGGAGCAATTCATTTTAACTTCTTACTCTCTCTACTGTCATCTGGCTTTACCCACCCCTTCAGCCATTAACAGATTTTATCCATTGGCAAAAAATACTCATGAATCATATTTTAAGGCTAAGAGGCCGAAAAATACATGGTTTTACCCATAGCTCTAAGATCTACTCTATTAAACCTAGTTATCAGTTTTAATGTGATCATATAGAAGGCCAGACATCCTTTGATCGAGGGCATCTAGGTGGCTATCAGAGTAGCTATTCAGAGCACATAGATAACAGCAATGACAGGGACCAATGTTCAAGCCAAGTTTTAAAGTACATCAACAAAGCAGAGACAATGACAAGATAAAAGAGCAGGGACCAGGATCTGCAGAAGTCTGAACCCTGTAATTTGCATATCTATTTCCAACAGTACATTTTCATTTAGGAAATCAACCAAAAAGAATAGGAATTGGTTAGCCTAGCAATTAAAGAAGGGTAGTTTGCTGCATTGCTACCTGGTATAAAGATTTTGAAGTTTCCAAACAAGAAGTCTAAATTCAAAGCATTCTAGAAGTCAGAATCACTTGCAAGCCATTAAGGATGAATTGATTTTCCAATACGGCTGCAGCAAGCCAGGAGCAGTTTCTGTTTCTTTTAGAACTTGTCTTGTCTTCACATTCTGGCATTAGAGATTAAGAAATTTAAGAAAGATTTAGTAATTATAAGCTTTTAATTGCATACCTGGTTCTAATAAGATTACCTGGTCATTTTGAAATTCTGAGCAAACATTTTGAAAATGGGGGTCTATCTATAAGAGTCTTTTGTAGTTTTAGTTCTACTCTTACATATGAAAATATTTCATTGAAGCCTTTCATAAAACTATTTCAATTCCAATGTGTTTGCTGTGTCTTTTTCTAAAGAAAAACCTTATCTCACAGGC
>NW_006159901.1:1944520-2014244 GCF_000334495.1 Tupaia belangeri chinensis | reverse complement strand
GAAAAACCTCATCTCACAGCCATTCCTGTACGTCCAATCACTATGCTTCCTTTTGAATATTCTCTCTGAGCCAATGTTTCTAAACTGTGTATTTTCAACAAGATACGAATAGAGGTTCTGTGAGGAGAAAATAAAAGTTTACCATAGTTGACTAAGCTTGGGGCTGGCTGGTAAAACAAACTTAAATAGATTTCTTAATTACAGGATTTCTCTTGAGCATTTAGTCTCTCACCAAAGCAGCAGCAGCATTTAGCATCGATTAGACTCTTCCTCCCTTTGTTTTTCTCCAGAAGTCTATTTTTATCTTTCAAACTTAATTCCCATGGAGCATAGGAAGAACTTCTTGAAAAGACAGAAATAAGGAAAAGACTGTAGGATGGGATTAGTGAGCTCAGTCAGTGGAATATACCTGTGGTATAGACATTTGCTGCTTGAAGAAGCTTTATTTCACATGCCAGCTCTACCTGGTGATCATCCTCTCATCCACCATGGATGGGAATGCCTGATGATAGGCCCCTGACATTCTGTGTCTCAGGAGCCAGGCCTGTTTTATACCTCTAATGAATATCTCCCACCTTTACCATGTCACCAACCTCCATGAGGAGATGGTACTGGCATTTGTCCCTTTCCAGCTATGAGTGGTTTAGGAAAACGGGGTGTGACAGTGTAACACTACATGGATCCAGAAGATAGCAATCTAACAGACAGTTAGCCGCAGCCTGTTTGGATTGAATAAACAAATCCTTGGAAAAGTTAGTGGTGTTGTCTATACAGATGTCTTCAACTACCCTTCGAGCAATAGGCTGCCTTATTCTGAAAGTGTCACCTGCTGTAAATGAGAAGCCAGGCCCACCTCTTCTACCAAGGGGAACTCACCAGGATTCCAACACCTCTCCTGAGATATCAAAAAAATCCAGTTCATAAGTACTCATCTTAGACAAGCATGCTCAATACAGACAAAATCTAATTAGCATATAACCTATAACAAAAACATGCTGGCTGACAGAACCATTGGTGGTATACCAGAAGCTAACAAGCTTATGCAATATAATATTTCTGGAATTCTTTCCAATACACAGCATCTTTTTGTCCATTTAATCTTTCTCTCCATTCAGTTATGTAACAATCCAAATGTCTTTTCCTCCAGAGCCTTACCTAAGCAAATTATCTACAGCAATTTGTCCCCACCAATTTATTCTACTTCACAACATTTGTTGCAATTTGAAATTATTTTAGCCTGTATGTATTTATTATCTCTCTCTCTCCCCTTTAGAATAGAAGTTCATGATGAAAGTATCTTACCTCTTTTGTTTCACTTTATCGCAAATACCCAAAACAAGCATTTCGTAGAATTAAATCAAGCCAAAATATCAAAGAAGGGAAATCCACTCTTCAGTTCATAAGAGTCCTAATTCCCAACATAGCCTTTCTGCCATAGCAACATTTAGTCTATAAAGAAAAACTGGGATATCTTTTTCTGTGGAAACTTTTAAGGAGATGATCATTTGCCTGAAGTGATTATAATGGGCTCTTTAACTCAGGGGCAGGAGGCTAATTCTCATGAACATCTGGGGGAGTACCTGTTTATGTCCACACTAACAAATCATTTCTGCTCACCTTCTATGATCCCAGTCTTAGGTTTCCCCAGTTTTTAGAAGGACCCAGATATTTTTTCCATATTTCTATTCAGATGAATTGCCTAGTATATCATATAATATTAGTGCCCACAATTTTAGCTGGCAACAATTCTGGTGCCATTAAATTAGTGTCAGATATACACTACTCACCTTACTAAACTTCATAGTTTTCATGGCATAAGAGCTATAGAAAGAAAATAATTTATGTGAAAAAAGAAAAACATCTTTATCTCACTTTAATTTTTAAGTGCTAGATAAATGCACCAAGGTTACATCTTTAAACCAATTAAAAAAATAAAACTTTAAAATGTAGCTCACTCTAACTATTCTGCCCTCTCCCTATGAAATCTCTAGATATTTGGAAATGTCTGCATTACTGACAGAATTTTTACACTTCTAACCTGGTTGTTTGAAAAGTCGATTTGAAACATAAAACAATTTTCAAAAAACATCAAGTTTGCTAAATATAGTGGAAAAAAAAAACACAGAAACAATGAGGACTTAGGGACTGTTAGGTTTAAGAAACAGGGGTCTTGGGCCAGCCCATACCATGTGTTATGGAGACTGGATTCCACTTGCCTGACTACACAGTTTGAGCCCCAAACCCAGAGGCTTCAGAAACATGCTGGGCACATATGTGTCCATGTCCAAAATCCCCCAGAAAGGGAGAGATGGATAAGGGATTGCAGCATGACCATTCCCCAGGAAGGGTTATTTTTCCTCTCATTCTCTGTCTCTTTCAGGTTAGCACATGTGCCCTCTGACAAAAATTCAAAAAGAAAATAAGAAAGAGTGACCCAATGTGAAAAGATAAAAAATAAAAACAGACTAATGAACACACACTTTTAATTTTACAGATGCTTCCCAATATTGCATTTAGGCTTTCTTTCTCAGTGAATGAAATAAAGGATAAAGTCATAAGATTTACTACACACAGCTCCCTCTGTCATTATACTTGAGTATGTGTATGAGGAGGTCATCAAAAGTCTATGGAGAATGTGAATTTTGAAAAAATAAAGCATGATTTCAAATATTTTTTGCATCAAAATAAACTCATATTTTAATCCTATTTTTTTCACAAATTTTTTGAAGTCTCCTTATTTTTTTTCTCTAACTATACAGAAAAGTAAAGTTTAGGTCAATTCATTTTATTTCAAATTATAAAAAAATTAACATCACATAGACACTTGTAGAAGATGGATCACTCTTCTGGAGGTTATCTGAGTCCAGACATATTCTAAGAACCATCCCAATGCTTCATAACAACTACAGTAAGAGCTTATTTGGGTAGTAATACAAATCCATATTTGTTACAAATAGCTTTTTGAACATACAATCTCATTGTCAGTCCTGAATATTTTATGGGCAGACTCCTATTTCAAAAGAGTTTATCTTTAAAAATTGCAAGTATTTTTAGGTTTATTTCATTTCTTTCTTTCATGACAGACAGGCTGGAGACTTCAACCGGTCTTGCCATACTGTGATACCCTTCCCTCAACCTTCCAGCTAGCCAGGATTCAGGAATGTCCCTGCTGTGTTTCAGGTGACTCAGTATCTGAACTCATGAGTGGCCATGTGGCTTTCATCTCTGTAGATCAGTACAAAGCTGCCTGCTACTATGGCTTTGCTGAAAGTTGTAAACTTCTGAATTCAGAGTTCAAGTCTAACACTTTACATCCTTATAAGAATTAGGAGTAATTCTAATATATTAGTGAGAAAACTAACTTTTTTCAATCAACTTTTAAATCTCCCTAAAATCACAATCTAAATGGGTAATAGTCCTTCTCTCCTTAAAATGATAATGTTCTACCTTGAACGGAAATTTGATATGTATATATTTCCCAGAATTTTTTTTTTCCTCTGAGATGTTGTAACATTACATCATTATGTTTGGAGAGAGGACATTGCAGCAACACAGAGAACCCAGAATCTGCCTCCGCCCAAGCACAGTGCTAAAAGCAGACATTCAACAAAGGCTTAAGACAGTGATTTTTTTTTTCTAAGTGTCTTCGTTCATTGACTTCGTGGGATTCTGCATGCATATCTGATTTGACCGATTGAAAAATCAGCCCTTTGTTTAAGAAGAGAGGTAACTATGAGCACAAAAGGCGTCAAGGGCTAATCCTACTTTTGTTCAGGTCTTTCCTCTTCAGCACAGGCCTGCCAATCAGTTGCTGCTGTAGAAAACCAAATCCTAATTCTGCTCTCTTTTGACCTTCACACACTGCACCACTCCTTGCTTGTCCAGCAATACTGAATCTCTTTTACCTGTAACACCACTCTGTAACATCGTAGGGCCCAAGAGGAAGCACTAATAGTGATGGATGGCCCCCTGATTCCCCATGGAAGCAGATGCTATCAATACCACTGACCTCAATAGGCAATTGCTCTACTGATTAGTAGGAGAAACAGCAGCTCTTTCCTTGACGGGGTGATAATGGAGAAGAACTCCTGAGTTAAAACAGGAGACTGGGCTGCTGCTGCTGCTGCTGCTGCTGTCATAGGGATGGAAATTCTTTATTCTAGAAATACAACTCTCAAGAGGAGGAGAAAGAGAACTTCGTCAGGCATAGGAGATTAGATTGTAGTCTTGATGCTATTGTTAACTAAAAATGTCAAAAGGGAATTATGTAACTCTTTGGTATTGTCATTAATAAGTACAGTTATAACAAAATAAACAATATTTATGAAATATTTTTATGTGGCAGAAAATATGGTAAGCATTTAATCATTTACTGTCTCATTGGTCCCTTATAATTACTCTTTGAGATAAGTTTTCCTATTATTACCCCAATTCTATTCACATGAAAACTTGCATTTGTGAGACTAGAAGAAATCTATTCAAGTTAGTGAGTAGTAAAAACTTGGTTGCCAAAAGCAGCTAAAAAGGTGTAAAAAGTCTACCAAGACTGTAGAGTACCCGGAGAGATTATGAATGTGCAGTGCTTGGAAATCTGCCCAAGCAGAGGAAAGGCCATTGTCATGTAGCCATACGAGTCTTTCGAGTTATTTTCAACACCTTCTATGTCAAACACTGCTCCAATACCTTCTTTTACTTTCCAACTGCATCCTGGTATCTGATGCTGCCTTTCAGATATTAGAGGAAATGAGAATTTAGAACAGCTTTACTAGTTTGCTCACCTTTTTCCTCAACCACACTTGATACTTTGCGGTGGTGCTGTCACTTTCCTTAAAATGTTGGCATCCCTTCCGCTTTTTTATTTTCCCTCAGTCAGGAGGTAGAACTAACCAGTGGAGCTTAATATTGACTTACTCAACCCTGGATGTCTAGGTCATACTTCTAGATAATATATTTAGGGCAGAAAGTAAATAGGAATAGTAATGACTCTTCTTTCTTGGGTTACATATCCTTTGACTTTACCAGAAGGAATAAAAAAGGAAAAAAAAGGCAAACACTGCAGAGGCTATTCCTCAGGAGTAGGATTATTTACCAATAAGTGGTTATTTCTAATTAAATGGAGCATTTAGGCAACTAGGAACATTTTATCCTCCACACACTCATATATAGACTGCTAATATTATAACACAAAAATACCATTTCTTTAGATTAAAATATTTTCTAGCTTTAAGATTCAATAAAACACAATAAAAAAGGAAAATTTATTAGTCATGTTTTCAAAAAGGGGGCCATAAGCACATTTTAAGTAACAAGCTTCAGAGTATATGACATGCAATGGGAAGGATGTTAGACTTAAAGTCAATATCTTTGAGATTAGGATATGGCAACCCTGTGCACAGGTCATTTGGGCCTAGATCTCAATACTTACTTACTGGATGATTTGGAGAAAATTCTCTATGTCTTGGATACCTTATGTTTAGATGAAGGTAAGTGTAGCCACATTACACGTAATAGTTATGAAAATCAATAGTTAGTAAAGCCTTAAAATGATGGCTATTTCATGTTATGCCAAATATATATATTATTGGGTTTTAGTCCTAGAACTGCCATTAATTCACTGTATGATGTTGGTACAGTTATTTCACTTCTTTGGGCTTCTATCGCCTCATATTTGAAATAGGAATTTCAGGGCCAGCTACATAGCCTAGATGTTAAGGGATCCAGATCCCACATGGCCAATGGCAGTTTGAGCCCATAGTGGCTTGGGAAACACATTGGGTACATGTATGTGCCCAGAGTCCTGACAGGATGGCGAAATGGAAGGGAAGGGATTTCAGTATGACCACACTCCACTGCAGGGGGCTTTCTTTTCCCCACCCCTCTCTCTAGTGAGCACATGTACCTTTGGCAATTAAAAAATAATAATAATAAAGATTTCAATTTCAAATATGATTTCTGAAGTTCCTCCCAAGGCCAAATTCCATGATTCTCTAAGTTATTTTCATTCATCATGCAAATCCGTTGCTCTGTGCATTGCATATAAAAAGTTAAACGCTTCAAATTTCTTATTTGATAATGAAATACTGTCATCAGTTTCTTGGAATATGTTAGAAACAAACAAAAAATGACTAATAAAACTAATAATGTCCACAGCATGAAGAAATGAGCCACTGAAAATAGTCATAGAGATGTTCATTGTTGTGCTAATGAATGGTATAAAGCAAATATAAGTGACTCTATCACCATAAGTCAGTCTAACAGATTCCCTTAAACAAAGAAGAATATAATTAATGCACATAATTTACAAATATAAGGAATGAAGATAACTCCTTAACCACTAGTTGTAAATCATAGTTAAGGAATTACAGTCAATCATTTTAAATGGACTGAAATTCTTACATGTCAGCAGTGAAATTGGTCCTCTGGGTTCTCCCATGCAAGGCTCCTGTGCAGGAAAGGGAGCCAACCAGTTTTATGACCCCTCTCATGTCATTCCTTGTGCAGAAAAGGTGATTGCAGAACTATCTCATTGCCCTGCATGTTTCCTGGGAGAGTCTACACCAGATCACTCCCAATTCTCTTTGACCACCTCACTTCCTGAAAGGTTTTAAACCTAATTATGATTTCTGCTTGGAAACTATGGGTGCCAATTAGATTATATCTGAGACAAGTTTCTATCTCCCATTATGCCAGTTAAGGTTCTTGACAGAATTAGCAGAATATATATAGTATAAGAATTCACAGTGCTGGGGACCAGCAGTTAGCGTAATGGCTATGTCGCTAGACTCCCATGTAGTCGACTGCGGTTCGCGGCCAGGACCTGGGGCTTAAGACTCACACCAGGCGCGTGTGCGTGCATGCCCAAGATCCTGAGAGGAGAATGGAGGGGAAGGGATTGTGGCGTGGCCATCCTCCCTGGGGGGTGATTTCTTGCTTTCTGTCTCTCTGTCACTGTCTGTCTGTCAAGCGCACACACTCTATCCCAAAAAAACCTCTCCAAAAAAAAAAAAAGGAAAAGAATTCACAGTGCTAAATACAGAATTATATTTAACATTATTAATACTTATTCCTGAAAGCATTCTTTCATTCTTTTTTTGACTCAGAAAGCTTAAGGTGTTTTGCAGGTTTCTACTTTATTTGTCAACAGGGTCATTTGGATTTCTTCTTTTAACACCCAGGCTAAGCAAAGTGACCACCCCCTTGATTCCTAGACTGTTTACTCACTCTGAGCTCTACTCCCAGGGCACTGTGCCTCCCAGGTCCTTGTTTTTAATGTTCTTCTATGTCAGGTGCTGCTGTTTTCAGGCCTGCATTGTTTTTGAAACCTCAATCCTCTCAGGTCTGGTCCCTCTGCCTTTTGCACTATTTTACTTTTGATTATTAAATCCCTGACAAATGAAAATGATTATAGAATACAGTGTCCTCACTAGTCTAGATATTCATATTCATTGTTCCATCCCCCAATCCCTCTATAAATAAAAGATGAAGACACTAAATAATCTTGTAAGTCTTTAGAAATGTATATAATCAAAATATGATATGAATACATTTAAACATGGGACCAAAACTAAGTGAACTACCATATTCATGAGTACTTGATACTCTTATCAATCGGGTAGTCAGAAAATTCATGATGATTGGGACCAGCAGATGGTGTAATGGTTATGTCACTGGACTTCCATGTAGTCAACCACAGTTCGAGTCCCAGACCCAGTGGCTTAAAACTCACACTGGGTGTGTACATGCGTGCACAAAATCCTGAGGAGAATAGAGAAGGGATTTCAGCATGGCCGCAATGGGAGGTGATTTCTCACTCTCTGTCTCTGTATCTCTCTCTGTCTCTCAGGCAAGTGCATGTACCCTATAGCAAAAATCTCTCTCAAAAAAAATCATGTCTTTTTCTATATTTTTCTATGCAAAAATACATCATAACTTTTCCAATGACTCAGTAGAAAGAGAAACACTTTAGAAATAGTTCACAGGTATAGATCATGGGATAAAAGCCAACTTTATTTTCCAACTTGATTTAAAATATCCTATTGCCAAAACCTAATACATGCCTTCAGTAATTTTCTGCAGTGGTTTTAAAGCAATAATCTTTAGTGAGAATATTAATGTTTTTCTCCTAACTTCTGCCTATCAGATCCCTTATTTCCAGTCTTCTTATAGTAGAACATTAAGATTTTAGTTCACATCATGCTGCAACAATAAAGTTCTGTAAGAACTGAAGGGAAATACATCTTCAGTGAGATTCCATCATCCCTTATTAATACCATAATTGAGGGCTATAAATCTGTTTCTTATACAATTCATGCAATAAAATACTTAATGGATTGTGAATGACATGTTATAAAACTAGGCTTTAAGTATTGCAATTTATATTTAAATGTGCTTTAGACATAAATAAATGCTCTATAAATAGCAGGCTTTCTCAAGTCAGAAGATATAACTTTCCATTTACTTCTAGCAGACTTGGGAGCAGAGTCATTAGATAGTATGTTGTTGTCACCAAATTGTTATTGTATTTTGAATGAGGTGGAGCTTTAAAAAATATATTTAAAATTGTTTATTATTATCAAATTGTTCAAGAGCTCTTCAAATAGAAGCAGCTGTAAGCGGTGCTTCCATAAATTGAACCCTTTCGTAAAGTATCAGAATATTCTCAACTGCCCTAAAGCCAGCTTGTCAGGCCCAGATGAAGAGAAGAAGGAAAGCTAGAGTAAGACTGGGACATTTGAAGTCACAAAGAAAACACGAAAAAGCCTCCTCATGTTTTGCTTTACTTTACATCCTCTCTAAATGAGCACGCCCATGGGCAACATTGCTGGGTGCACCACTAAGAAAATTAGCAAGGACACATTCTCTTCAGTCAGGGAACAGGAGAGCAACAGTCACCACCAGCATCTTTTAGACAAGTTGTGTGGCTCAGAAGAAGCAAAAAGTATAAATGCAGCTCTTTGAAAAGGAAGCAGGGTCTTAGTTCCTGCTCAAAGTTCAACCTGGGAGGGTACATCAAATCCTAACTGTGAAGCATCTCTCATTGCTGCTGTGTGGCTACATTCTGCCCTTATTCAGTGGGTGTGTATATGTTTGTGTGTTTGTGTATGTGTGTGTGTGTGTGTGTGTGTGTGTGTGTGTGTATCTGAGATCTGGACTCTGACTTTACAAAATCTGGCAAGTATGAATATAATAACCATTCCCAACAACCATGACTCCATACATGAATCTCATCATCTGAAGAGGAAACAGGCCTTGAGACATTCCCTCACTAATGTTTGCAACATGTGAGAATCAGTTTCCAAGGAGCCAGAAATATCTGAGTGGCACTAGAGGTAATGTACCATAATGGCCAGCCTGAGAGATGTTGAGTCTAGGCCCGAGGTTTGATTCCATGTATTTAATGAATAACCACTCCAGAATTACATTTTCTTTAAGAGGTGGGGAGAGCGGGAGGCTAGAGGAATTAGAAATGAACTCTAACATCCTTTCTTTTTTTTTTTTTTAGAGGTTTTTAAGACACGTGTGCTCGCTGGAGACAGAGAAAGGCAGATACAGTGAGAAGGAAGGTGAGAAGTCACCTCCCAGGGGAAATAGCCACACCTCAATCCCTTCTCCTCCATTCTCCTCCTGGGATTTCAAACACGCATACACCCATGGCCAGTGGGATTTTGAAGCCACCAGGTCTGGGACCCAAAATACGGTTGGCCATGTGGGAGTCTGGCCATGCAACCACTGCATCATCTGTGGGTCCCAACATCCTAATATTAACATTCTCAGATCTCTAAGTCTCAATGTTTCAGTCCTATGCTTGTGATCCCCCCTAGTTTGTTACTTTACTGACCCCTACATCAGTCCCACCATCCCATCTTAATCACTTTGGAGGCTGCAGAGACTATAATTTCACTTTTCAAGGAATATATACCCCCAGGACTTATCTGAAAATCTCCAACTCTGACAGTATTCTGCTCTGCTTCTGCCTCAAAAGTATGACTGAGCTCTCTGTGATGAGAGCCACTGAAGTGCACCCCAAGCATCTCTCCCATCTAATGCCCCGCTCCACCTCTGCTTCCTTTTTTCTTCTTGTTTTTCTCTCAGGTAGCAATTACTGAGCACCACTGCATGCCAGCCAGTGATATGGTGGTAAAATGGCTGAATCTCACATGCTTACACACTTGGAGTCCTAGAACCAAAAGCCTGAAAAACACACTGGGCATGTATGTGTGCATGTGTGCCCAAAAATCCCAAAGGGAGGGAGAAATTGCAAAGGGATTATGACATGATTATACCCCATATGGGATGACATCGTACTTTCTCGCTCTCTCTCTTTCTTTCAGGTAAATGGATGCATGCTCTGGAAAATTTAAGAAGAGAGAGAGAAAAATAATTTCCAAATCCTCAATTTTCTTTCAAGATTCTGTGTTGATTTAGTTTTCCTTAAGGTTATCCTGAATAGCTCCGCTCCCTACCCCTTTTTATTTATTTATTTATTTATTTATTTATTTATTTATTTATGTATTGCCACCAGATTTTCTCTGTTCCTTTCTTCATTTAATTACTTCTGGAACCTTTTGAATTTATCACCCTCAAAAAATGGAGTTGACATTGCTGCTGGTTTCCATAAAATGTCATCCTTAGTGATCTTATTTTTTCATAATAATAGCTTTCACCTTTTTGTCTAATTTTCAAAACCCATCTTTCTGCAATAGGGGTTGTATGTTCCTATATGTAGCCATTTGATCTTTTTAATGGTTACCTTCTTATAGACCAATTATTCTGAGGTAGTTAATTTGCTATTGTTGATATTATGGGCAGATAAGCTAATCTTCCTTTTTCCTCCAAGGTTATTCTCTATTTGATTTTTAAAAGATGTTTAACATCATGTTTAAGAAGTTCTTCTCAGGACCAGCAGCTGGCGTAATGGCTACATCGCTGGACTCCCATGTAGTCAACCGCAGTTCGAGTCCTGGACCTGGTGGCTTAAACTCACTCCAGGCATGTGTGCATGCATGCTCAAGATCCCAAGAAGGGAATGGTATTGCCATATGGCCATCCCCCTTAGGGAGTGATTTCTGGCTTTCTATCTCTTTGTCTCTCTCTGTCTTTCTGGTGAGTGCACACGCCATATAGCATAAACCTCTCCAAAAAATAAAAAGTACTTTTCTGCATTTCAAATTTCATATATAATACTCTTTTCTTTCACATAATCTCTATCTTATGAGTCTAGTGAAAAATACTAGTTAACTGAACCTAAAGGATCTGCTCAATGCCACTCTCTATAAGGGAACTTTAAAAATTCCCATTCAGAAGCCAGCAGGCGGCATGGAGTTTAAGGCATCTGGATCACACATGGCCAACTGCATGGTTCAAGTCCTGGCCACACTGGGCTTATATGAGTACGTGACCAAAATATTGAGAGGAGAATGGAGGAAAAAGGATTGCAGCATGGCCACGCCCCAGAAGCGGGGGTGGTTTCTCACTTTCTCTCTCACTTTCTATCTGTCTCTCTCTGGTGACCACATGTAACAGCAAAACTAAGAAAATAATAACAATCATAATTTTAAAAATCCACATTCAACACATGTACATCATTCTGATTCCATGAAACCTAGAGCTTTAGTTAGGAAATTCTATGAGGAACACATATGGCCAGGCTAATTTCATCAGATATAGCAATCTCTTTACTTTGATCTTTGCTATGATTTTTATGCTCTTCTTATAAAAATAAGGGAAACAAGTGTTGGGTTAAAATTATCCAACTGAAGACACATTTGAACTTCTGACAAAATTTAAAAAGAGCTATATATATATCTTTGTGCCTTTTCTGACTCTGCCTACTTTAACCTATGAAAGTATTCTTCTGACCTACTCCTTTATGCTGAGAGACCTCATCCTTTATTAGACTTTCCTGAACATTTCACTGTGGTACCCCATTCATACCCCTGCCCTTCAGATGTGAAACCGCCTGATACACCTCTCCTGATGCCACATCATCTCATCTAAGTTTCTCATGTCATCATCCTATTATTCTCTTCCTGTTATTTTTGTGCCACTAAGTGACTCTAAACCCATTTTCAATTTGATGTTCATAGCCATTAACGTCTGGAAAGGTGACTCTTCTCAGGTGACTTAATTACACTTTCAGAAGGTTTCTAAAACCTAAACTTGACATATTACAAAAATGGCTAGATTTTCTAGTTCTACAGTAAATGAGCAAGGGAAAACTATACAGGTGAAAAGAAGGGCAGCGTAACCTTCCAATCACATTATGTAAAAGGCTTTCTGCTTTGAGCCTGAACATGGACATCACCACCTGTTGTAGACTCTACCAGATGATGACCCTGTGTGAAGGGATTGTTTCTGATAGAATCTTTATGAACTAATCAACCTTCTTACCTTCAAAGGCATAGTGATTATGAGTTATTAGCTGAACTTCTGAATGGAAAGGAAAAAAAAATTAAAAACTCTCTGAAGGGGAATCCAGTCACTTAGACATTCAGCAGATTCAGCAGGGCATTTTTTTAAAAAATCAATTAAATAAAAGGTTTCAATTTTCCATATAATTTGAGAGGTTTAAATTTTTAATTCAAACTAATTTATTGAGCAATGGCACTTAAGAAAATGGAATGATGCAAAGGGACTTTTATCAGATGATAAGTGGATAAGAGAAGAAGACGCTGACAGATCAGCCAGTTATCTAAAAGCTGGGAGGAGAGTGGCAGCTTGTAGATACCCAAGCTTGGCTAGGGAACATAGATAAATGGGAGCAAAGCTCAGAAAGCTCTTCCTTACCCTTCTGCCCATGGTGAAAGGAGACTCACAGCATGTGCGGTACCTGTCTCTAATCACATGTAAAACTGCAAAACTTGCAGGGTTACTTTGATATGAACAAGGTTAATGTGCTACTCAAGATTAATTGTGGCTTCACTAAGAAATTTATTGAGGATGAGGGAATCTGAAAGTGAAAGGAGGAACAAAAGCCTTGTTAGAGATTTATCATGAGGGGGTGATGGATGAAAGCCTTCAGAAACCAATAATAGGATTTTAAAGATTCACATAAGCAGCATTAAGGAGATCTCCAGTGCTTACCTTAGACAAACTAGAGCTGGTGAAAGGCAGGCAAGTGTGGTTTAAGCTGTGAGGGGAATCACGGCCAGTGATTACAGAGTGGGCATCGTGAACTGCGTATGCTTTGGTCAGGAGTCGGTGGGTCCTGGGTTTAATCCTCTATGTCGCATTTTTATAGATTTAATTTTAGGTTGATCATTAACCAAACAACAAAGAAAACAAGGAAAGATTGATGGTGGCTATGAGCATGAACTTAATAGTCAAACAGATATTGGCTGGGGTCCTACCTATACTACTCATTAGCTCCGTAATCTTGGAAAATTTACCTAACTTGTCAAAATTTCTATTAACTCTAAGAACAATGCGGGGGGGGGGACAATTTTGCTGGCTTATATTCTTTTTTGTGAGTACTGAATGAAATCATGAACTTTAAATAATTAGCAGTCTTCCGGTACTTGAGAAAATGTGCTACTATGGTCAGAACCATTTTCACTGTTATCGTCAGGGGTAACTGTAATAACAGTAGGTATGAAAACACAATGAGGGAGCTGCAGCGTAAACTTGTTGTCCAGCGCAACCATCTCCACCACGAGTATATTCTGTGATACAACCAGAAAATGTATGTTGGTTTTTCTGTTCCACAGATAAAAATCCCACTCCTTGGTATTTACTCAAAGGATAGGAAAACATTCAGTTGTACACTTGCACATTTGTTTATTGTAGCATTTTTCAAAATTGCTAAAAAATGAAATTAACCTAAGTGACCAAAAACTGATTACTGGGTTGGAAAACTGGCCACATGCATATTATAGAATATAACACAGCTCTAAAAAACAATGAGATCCTATCCTTTGACTCTAAATGGATGAATATAAAAGACTTAAGTTTGAGTAAAGTTAGCCAGACTTTGAAAAACACACAACTGCATTTCCTCACTCAATCTGTACAAAATATCTGCACTCAATGGTAGAAACTGAAATATCTGAAGATATGATAGTAGAAAGGGTAATGTAGTTACCAGAGACTGTAAGGGAGGGAGTGGATGGTAAAGGGGCGGGGGGGTGCAAAGGGAAAAAACATTTAATAGATAAAAAAAAATGTAAAGTTCATCCTTGAAAAAAAATATATATAGCATACATCACGATTTGGAATGTCTGTTAATGTGAAATTAATCTAAAAAAAGATTACAAAAAATAAAATGTTACTTCACTTTTTAAAAATATGGAAAAAGGATCTGAATAGACATTTCTCCAACAAAGATACATAAGTGGCCAAGAAGCACATGAAAACATGCACAGTATCATTAGTCATTAGAAAAATGAAGAACAGGACCAGCAGTTAGCGTAATGGCTGGCGCTAGACTCCCACGTAGTCGACCGTGTTTCGCATCCCAGACCCGGTGGCTTAAACTCACGCTGGGCACGTGTGCGTGCGTGTCCAGGATCCTGAGAGGAGAATGGAGGAGAAGGGATTGCGGCGTGGCCATCCCCCTGGGGGGTGATTTCTCGCTTTCTATCTCTCTGTCTCTCTCTGTCTGTCTGGCGAGTGTACACACCCTATAGCAAAAACCTGTCAAAAAAAAAGAAAAAAAGAAAAAGTGATATCAAAACCACAATGACATACCACTTCACACCCATTGGGAAGGTTGTAATAAAAAAGACAGACAATAACAAGTATGGGTGAGGATATGGGAAGAATTACAACTTTCAAAATTGTTCAGAGATATGTAAAATGTTGTAGCTTTGGAAGACAGGTTTGAAAAAATTAAATACAGAGTTCACATATTAACCAAGCAATTCTACTCCTAGGTATATACTCAAGAAAATTGAAAACATGTATCTTCATAAAAATTTGTACACAAATGTTCATAGCTGCATTATTTGTAACAGCCAAA
This sequence comes from Tupaia belangeri chinensis, assembly GCF_000334495.1. NCBI lineage: Eukaryota > Metazoa > Chordata > Mammalia > Scandentia > Tupaiidae > Tupaia > Tupaia belangeri. Next base: position 1,999,288 of record NW_006159901.1, on the reverse strand, counting down.
AAGTGGAAAAACCCAAATAACCATTAACTGATGAGGGATAAATAAAATTCATCTATCCATACAAGGAACTATTCTTTGACAATAAGAAGAAATGATACCTATGAACCAGACGTACCTTAAAAACATTATGCTAAGGGGGGGAAAAAACCTGTAACTAATGACCACACAGTATACAATGTCATTTATATGAAAAATCCAGAATAGGCAAATCTAGAGATAGGAACTAAATTAGCGGTTGCCAAGGGCTTGGGGTGGGGTTGTGGGGAAATGAAGAGTGATTGGTAATGGATATAGGATTTGTTTGGAGGGTGACGAAAATGTGCTAAAGTTGATTGTGACCATTATTTACAACTCCATGAATATACATATAACTATTAAACTGTACCCTTTAATATGAATTAAAGAATTGCATGTATGTGAATTATATCTCAAATAAAGCTATCATGAATTTTACAAAAACATTACTTTCTGTTACTTCAAGGGAGACTCTATAATATACTTTAGAATAAATAATGGGTATTCAAATGCATGTGTATACATATATACAAATAATTTTCACTATACACACATATATAATATATATGTATATACACATATATAATGTATGTTATCTTCATATATAAACATTTATGCGGATATATTTCCTAAAATGATCTATCAATTAAAAAAATAAGATTAACCTGGTTTGAGATGGAAATGGCTGAATTAAAGCTGAAGGAGCTCAAGAGAGTAGAGTAACTTATATTTTGTAAATCATAAGCTGAGATTTAAGAAGAGTTTCCTTATTAGAACTAATAAATTTGGGGGAACCAGCAGTTAGCATAATGGCTATGTCGCTGGACTCCCATGTAGTCGACCGCGGTTCACGTCCCGAACCCGGTGGCTTAAAACTCACGCCGGGCGCGTGTGCGTGCGTGCCCAAGATCCCGAGAGGAGAATGGAGGAGAAGGGATTGCAGTGTGACCATCCCCTCTGGGGGGTGATTTCTCTCTTTCTGTCTCTCTGTCTCTCTCTGTCTGTCTGGCAAGCGCATGCGCCCTATAGCGAAAAAAAACCTCTCCAAAAAAAAAAAAGGAACTAATAAATTTGGGACCAGCAGTTAGTGTAATGGCTATGTCATTGGACTCCCATGTAGCCGACCGCAGTACGAGTCCTAGACCCAGTGGCTTAAACTCACGCCTGGTGTGTGTGCATGCATGCCCAAGATCCTGAGAGGAGAATGGAGGAGAAGGGATTGTGGTACGGCCAACCACCCTGGGAGGGGGGGGTGATTTCTCGCTTTCTGTCTCTCTGTCTCTTTCTGTCTTTCTGGCAAGTGCACACCCTATAGCAAAAACCTCTCCAAATAAAAAAAGAACTAATAATTCTTTCTGAACATTTACTTCATATCTAAACACATTGGAGTTTACTTTGGGGAATGGTTATTTATTAAATAATAGATTATCTAAATCTTTTGAGACTAAATAATAAATAGAATCTCAAACAATTTGTCAACTGAGTCTAAGACAGTTTATAAGGTAACTATACATATAACTAAAATAAAAACCAATTAAACAGTGCCCAAATCAGTTTCAGTGGCGAATTCACTTTCTCTTAAAGATTTTGGAAGAGGGAAGACACAAATGACAGCAAATACCATGTCCAGGAAACAGCTCCATCCATGCTGCCTCCATTCATTAACATTCTAATCTTTTGAAAAAAGTAGATTAACACCATTGGACTAAATCCCAGGCAACCCTGGAAATCAGAACAAGTTTGAGCAGCAGAACTAAAGCTAAAGTTCTCATGGAAGCATAAGAGAGTTAAAATAATATTAAATCCCATGCTTGATATTTTCATTTGCAATAAAGAAAATTTACTACACTTAGCTTGGATTTACAATGACTTTGCTCCTCCTATTTTTCAAGGTCTTAACTTTGTCTCGTAATACAGTCGCATGAAGTTACTTCCCCTCTCAAGCAGCAAAATTCTAATGTGTTGCTAGAGGCACATATTTCAGGTGTGTCCGCTGATTGCTGTTTGAGAGAGGTGATATAGATCAGTAACTTTCATCCTGGACAGCCTGTTAGAATCAGTTTGTAGTGTTAAAAAATACAGATGCCTGGGGCCCAGTTGAGATCTACTGGGCAGGGAGCCCAGAGTGTGTATTTCTTTAAAGTTCCAGTGCAATTCTGATAAACAACCATTGAGAACTTCTGAATTAGATGATCTCTAAGGTCCTCTCACACACTAAATTCCATGCCTTTGCGATTTATTTATTTAAAAGCTGACCTTTTTTATGACACTATAAATCCATTTTGATGAATTATCTAAAATATGTCTCAAAAGCAATTATAAGTGTTCCAGGCTTTCTGTTTAGGAATGCCTTCATGCCAAGTAAGAAAAACACCATTAGTTTAGCTAAAAAGAAAGGCTCTTTTCCGCACATCATAACAAGTCTAAAGGTCCAGAAGTGGTTGGTGTTCATCCAAAAGCAAAGTGAAGTAATCAGGTGATTGCTCTGGTCACAAAATGACTTTTGTAGTCTCAACTCTCCTGACTTTCTTCAATGCACGGAGAAGGGAAAAAGGCAAGAAAGGATGGGTAGCTACAACCATTTCTTTTAATGAAGAAAGTAAAAGCCTGAGAAAATACCTTCTGCCTAGGCTCCTGATTAGGTCTTATTTACAAAACAAGGTCTTAAGGCCATTAGAAAAACATCTTGAGACTTGACTTGAATCAGCTATCTATTCCCAGGGCCAAACATCTGTTAGCCATACTAGCTAGAGAAAAACAAACAAAAAAGATTCTGGTTAATAAGAAAGGAGGTAGATAGTGAGTAGGAAAGATCTGCAAATAATTCATGAAAACAAAATTGAGATAAAGTTCAATTATACTCCATTATATAAATATAATAAATATAAAGTTCAATAATACTCTATTGTATAAATATAGAAAATAATAATGATCTAGCATAATATATAAAAACATGCTTATGTTTTTATGCAGTTGCCAAAGAACAACTCCAAAACATTTTTAGAAACAGACTCATGAGGGACCAGTAGTTGGTGTAATGGCTATGTCACTGGACTCCCATGTAGTCGACTGCAGTTCAAGTCCCAGACCCAGTGCCTTTAACTCACACTGGGCTAGTGTGTGTGCATGCCCAAGATCCCGAGAGGAGAATGGAGGAGAAGGGATTGAGACGTGGCCATCCCTCCTGGGAGCGGGGGATGATTTCTCACTTTCTGTCTCTCTCTGTCTTTCTGGCAAGTGCAAGTGCCCTATAGCCAAAACCTCTCCACCAAAAAAAAAACCAGACTCATGAATACAACAAATATGTATCCGATCTTTCAAGTTAACTACTTTAGAAAACAACATTTATTTGGATGTAGAAGTTCTTCTATTACATAATTTATACTACATATTTAATCTGTCACCTTTTTTGTTTCATATTGTTAAACCAAGGTTTTTATCCAATAGAAAAAGTCATGAACAGATATGAATGTTTTATTTTTAAATCCCTGAAAAAGACTTGGCACCTCTGGCACAGTTGATAGCATACCAGATTGGGAGACAAGAAGCCACAGGCTGACCACAGTTTGACATGCCATGCATAACTTGTTCCCAGACTGGAGAACTGGAAGACAAGAATGACAGTATGACTGAGCCACGTGGAGGGGTCTCCTATCTTGCTTTCTCGTGCATGCGTGTGTGTATGTATGGCATGTACACATGCATTCTATCATGAATAAGATTACTGAAAGAATTTTAAAAATAGGAATTTTAAAACTTATCAAAGCATGGTTGAGTTTGTCAACAGGCATTTTAAAAACCTTTAAATGGGGCACACATTATTAGTGATTCAACTTAGAGAACTTTTTATATAAGAAAACAAAATGATCTACAAATATGTTTATTTTATTTACTTATTTATTTATTTATTTATTTTGGAGAGGTTTTTGCTATAGGGCACGTGTACTCGCCAGAAAGACAGAGAGAGACAGAGCGAGAGAAAGCAAGAAATCACCCCCCAAGGGGAATGGCCATGCCATAATCCCTTCTCCTCCATTCTCTTCTCGGGATCTTGGGCACGCACACACACATGCCCAGCATGACTTTAAGCCACCAGATCCAGGACTCAAACCACGGTCAACTACATGGGAGTCTGGAAACATAGGCATTACACCAACTGCTGGTCTCATGTTTGTTACTTTTATTTTTTTTTTAAGAGGTTTTTGCTATAGGGAGCATGCACTTGCCAGACAGAGACAGACAGAGAGACAGAAAGCACAAAATCACCTCCCAGGGGGGATGGCCACGCCGCAATCCCTTCTCCTCCATTCTCCTCTCGGGATCTTGGGCACACACGCACACATGCCTGGCATGACTTTTAGTCACCAGGTCGGGGACTCAAACCATGGTCAACTACATGGGAGTCTGGCAACATAGCCATTATACCAACTGCTGGTCTCATGTATTTTTAACAGCATAAAATTTTTAACTTGTTTATTCGATAGCAATAGATTGTGATATGAAATATACATTCATCTGATAAAATAGCATTTTTGTCAATAAAATTAGTGATTAAAGAGATTACTTAATAACCTGGAGAAATGCTCAGAATGTATTAAATGAGAAAAGAGGATACCAAATTATAGGTAATATACTTCAAATTGTTTAGACAATTTGTTTGTTGAACACACATTAGTTGCCAGGCTTAATGTTTTTGTATGTATTTATGTCATTAAATTCTTACAACTGTACATCTCCATTACCCTCCCCATTTTACAGAAGAAATTAATGTTTAGAACAGTTGTGAAATTTACTGAAAAATACATAAACAAATGACAGAGCTAGGAGTCAAACCGGGAAGTCTGGTTTTAGGAGCTGAGCTTTTACGTCTACAATAACATATACTCAGAGGAAAAAAACTGGAAGGGAAAAATACACTAAAAGATAACAGAAGTTATATCTGAAAGGTAAGATTAGAATACGCTTTCTAAAAAAAAAAAAAGAATACACTTTCTATATTTTCCAACTTTTTCAGAATAATTATTTGTTAACAATAATCAGAAAATACGATAATTGTCTGATAGGCTTTTAAATTCAGTAATCGCTTATTAAGCTTTTAAACATGATTTTATAGGCAATCAAGTCAGCCAGGACTCTACTCAACAGCTCCTGATAATATGAACTCTACAAAGCATCACTCTTCTGTACTGAGAAGACGATTCTAAAATCACAACCCATGAAATCTAACAACTCATGCACAGTATCCCCTATACAGTCCTCCTTAAGATCAATAGACTTATTATACAGACATCATAAAGTGGTTTCATTGGAAGGAAATAACATACATAAAAATTCATTCCTTGTTCCAAGAAGTCAAGAGAGAAAGAAAACAAATCCCTAAAAAACGTTTAGTAACTAAATAAATTGCATTTAATAAACTAGCATGCATTTGAGAAAAACAAAACAGGAAAATGTAATAATAGTGAGTAAAATCCCAAGAATAAGAACAATATACTTAGGTTAATAAACGTGTTTTATAAGATATATATGTATCTATGTTTTTTAAGTATTTTTCAAATCTGTAAATACACACACACACACATAAAATGAATATTTACCAAAATCTTATGGCCATAGGTCATTAGTATATCCTTTTTACAGAACAGAGAAAAATTCATGTGGACAAGCATAATGCGGTGCTGTCAGTTTTTACTTTACATAGGCTCCTCCCACCCTTTTTAGTCTTTAACCATCCCTAGCAAGTGCTTGCCAGAAAGAGACAGACGTGGGACCAGCAGTTAGCATAATGGCTATGTCGCTGGACTCCCATGTAGTCAATCATGGTTCAAGTCCCAGACCCGATGGCTTAAACTCATGCCGGGCACATGTGCATGCGTGCCCAAGATCCCGAGAGGAGAATGGAGGAGAAGGGACTGTGGCGTGGCCATCCCCCCCTCGGGGGCTATTTCTCGGCTTTCTGTCTCTCTCTTTCCAGCAAACGCATGCGCCCTATAGAGACTCAAAAAAAAAAAAAAAATAGATAGACATAAAGTGAGAAATCACTACTCAGGGAGATGGCCAGTTCCAATCCCTTTTTCTTCAGTCTCCTCTCTCTCAGGATTTTGGCCATGCATGCACATGCTCCCTGTGTGATTTTCAAGTCAACAGGTCCTGAACTCAAACTCAGTCCACCATGTGAGAATCCAGTGTCTTAACCACCATGCCACCTGCTGCTCCCCCAAACACATGTGGGGCTGTTTTAATCTACAATTTTTTAAATGATATATTAAAAGTATTCATGCTATGCAATTTTTAGATATAGCAAATACTTACACACATTCTTATAATTACATCACTCACAGTCACCATATTTACTATAATCCATTTGTATTATTGATGTTTCATATATCTCAATAATAATTTTTATATACTATACCATATGTTTGGATAGTGTAATTTTATTTTTAAAAGAGAGAAATTAATTTACTTGTATAACGTTAAGGGGAATAAAGCTGAATGTATTTTTCCTTTTATAAAAAAAAAAAAGAAAAGATAATTTTTGTTCAGTCTGCCAGTAGTGCTCCCCTTTAATTTCCATCACAAAATGAATATATGGCTAAATAAATAAGAAGGTGGACAAAAAGGAGTAGTCATAATTTCTTTTACTTTCTGTACAAGGCAACTTTGGTACTCTTATTATGAAGTTAGGAGGCTTAGCTGACAACCTCGCCGATCTCCTCTTGGGCTCTTCCTTGGCCGCCCCCTCGGCTGAGCTGACCTTCCTCTTGGGCATCTTGGCCGTGGACAGGGTGCGCGCTGGGTGCCTGATGAGGCCGCGACACGCCTAAAACCTTTACGGAGTTGAGCAGATAAACCCTACCGCTCCTCCCGCCACCAGAGCTGCTGGAACTCGTGGCTGGGGGTGGTGGGCCAACCAGATGGAACCAGTCCTTTTTATTTTTGATAGACTCAATCAACTATTCACTTATAATATACAGGTTCATAGAAATTTATAGTCAGTATCAAAGATTAAGCAGAGATAAAAGGTAATACAATGCATTTGATGTGCATTAAAAAGTTTTATAAGTTAAATATGAAGATTTTGTCCTCTGTGCTTATTTTCTATATTGTACAAATAATTATGAAAATTTCAAAAACATTTTAGTGAAAGAAGAAATTATAAAGACTATTTAACAGATACAGTATCTGAGGCCTAGAAAGTAATTGATCTAAAGGTATGAAGTTAATTTACCATCAAAGCTCAGATTATAAGAGATATTCATTTTAAAAGACTGCGGGTTTACTTATGGATCATAAGTGGAAATAAAGTTTTAGGAAAATAGTCTACCCAATGCAAAGAGATAGAAAGTTTGGGGAACCAGCAGTTAGCGTAATGGCTATGTCGCTGGACTCCCACGTAGTCTACCACAGTTCGCGTCCCAGACCTGGTGGCTTAAACCTCGCGCCGGGAGCGTGTGCGTGCGTGCCCAAGATCCCAGGAGGAGAATGGAGGAGAAGGGATTGTGGCATGACCATCCCCGCCGGGGGGGGGGGTGATTTCTCGCTTTCTGTCTCTATGTCTCTCTCTGTCTGTCTGGCGAGCGCACACACCCTATAGCGAAAACCTCTCCAAAAGGCTAAAGAAATAGAAGATTTGAATTTAATAGCCTACAGACATTACTTGTGTCAAAAATAAAGTACTTGGTTGGGAACCAGCAGTTAGCATAATGGCTATGTCGCGGGACTCCCATGTAGTCGACCGTGGTTCGCATCCTGGACCCTGTGGCTTAAAACTCACACCAGGCACGTGTGTGTGCATGCCCAAGATCCCGAGAGGAGAATGGAGGAGAAGGGACTGCGGCGTGACCATCCCCTCTGGGGGGTGATTTCTCGCTTTCTGTCTCTATGTTTCTCTCTGTCTGTCTGGCAAGCGCACGCGCCCTATAGCAAAAACCTCTCCAAAAAATAAAAATAAAAAAAAATAATAATAAAGTACTTGGCTAAGATCACGTATTTAGCATCAAGTTCTAAAGAACATGAACAGTCACTATATTCAAAATATTCAATATTTCAAAATATGTTGGTCTACACTGATACTTAACTAGAGAAATTTCTTCCCCTCCAAAAATAGTTTATAATAAATTAAATAGCAACTTTATTGAGAAGATTGTGATATTGCTGTTTAAAATGATTTCCTAGATATTCTCGATTTTCTTTTGTTTGTTTTTTTTGGGTTTGGTGTATGTATGTGAGCAATCGTTGTTCACTTATTCAGAGTTTAAGACAAGACAGTAAATGTAGGTTGATTTCAAGCTCAAGTAAATAAGTTCCATTATATTTTCAATTCATAGTTTAATGCAAATTTTGCCTATAGTATTTTAAATGGGAATGCTTATTTATATACGGTTATGACAGCATATAATAGAACAATTCTAGATAGAGGGTGATTTAGAAATAAATATCTAAAAGGCCAATGATAAACAGCACCTGGTTCAGTATTTGTGCCCAACAAATACTTGAATTTATTTAAAGCATTTCCAGATGTAATCAGTATCTTAAAGTTCAGATGGAAAGCGAATTAATTACCTTGAGAGAAAAATGGTGATACCACCAAACGTATTTCAAAGAACATCTTTATGATGGCATTCTCAGTAGAATTTAATATATGGCTATAATGTTTACCTTACTAAACTGTAAATTAATCTGGGACCTATTATTTAGTTCTTATCCCTTACACATACTGATTTAAGCACTGGAGATAACAGTAAAACCAAGGCAACCCAGAGCCCTTACCCTCATAGAGCTTGTGTTCCAGTGGAAGAGACAGAGAGAAAGAAGTTATATCGTAAGCTACATAGTAATAGGTACCTAAGAGAAAATATAGCATGTTCATTTCCAGCTACCTCCCTGAATCATGGAGCATAAAGCACTGCTTGGTAATGAGTTTGTTTACTTGGTAATATAAAAGTTCTATTCCAAATTTTTCTATCTCTGGGGTAACCAGAGTTGTCATTTCTTAACCCTTTCCAGTTCAGGTATACTCCTATTATGGTGAAATCGGGGGCTTACACTATCCAGATTCACCAAAGCTTGGTAGGACAATAAGAGAATGCCTTTAAATTTCTCTTTTATATAAATTTACTACCAGCTACTCTCCTCCCCTCATATCCCATAATTGCATTGGTGTGTATTCATGCCCTCAAGAATAGCTCAGTAAATGCCCAAGAATATAAAGATATTGTCTGCCTCCAATGTGTTACTGAGCTTGCCAATAAAATTCTGGCTAAAAAAAAGTCAAATTACACTATGGCCTAAACCCATCAATTAAACATTATGTTTCACCCATTAGCTGGACCACCCACTGAGGCACAGGGACACACGCAGACATCCATAATTATTTAGTTCCAATAAACAGAAAGTTTCCACTACTATAGAAGATGGGTATGATTAACCAAATGTGTTCTTTGTGGGGTTCTACAATATAAAGATATTCCTCAGGGCAAAAGAAAAGCTGAAAAGTTTGTGTTCAAAAATAAGCAGTCAACAAACCTGAAGTACCAATAGGTGTAATACACTACTGACTAACCCCTGATTTCACTGGGAAACCCACACATTCATTCATTTCATGTGTGAAAAACAATTTTTTTCTCTGCCTCCTACGGGCCAGGAAGAATGTTCTACACTGAGTCAATAAAACACAATGATTTTTCTTCAAGTTCACAGGATTCTGACACTGAAACAGAGAATCACAATCTCTATCATACATGAGTGGGATTACCCAGATGGAAAGAGGAAGAAATCTAAAAACATAGAAATGAACACCTGGGGTGTGTACCAAGAACAATAGGTGCTCCTTGAATTACAAGGTTATATTCCAGTAAACCCATCGAGAGTTGAAAATACCAAAAGCCAAAATGTATTTAATACATCTTACCTACTGAACATTGTAGTCTTTAAATATACTCAGAATGCTTACATTAGCCTATAGTTTGGCAGAGTCATTGAACACAAAGCCTATCTTATGATAAAGTGTTGAATGTTCATGTAATTTATTGACTATTACACTGAAAGTGAAAAACAGAATGGTTGTATGCGTACTCAAAGTATGGTTTCTATTAAACACACACTTTCACACCATCATAAAGTCAAAATTCTTAGGTTAAACCACCACAAATCAGGAACCACAGGTAGAAGCAGTTGACTGTTGAGCAGGAGTAAATCTGATATGAACAGTATGGAATAAGCTTAGGAAGATCCAGGAGCCAGGTCCTAGAATGCTGGACTTCATTCCACAAGCAATACCTAAGGCACTGATGTGTTTTCCAGAAGAGAGTAACTTACTCACATTTGGGGAGGGTAGCAAGCATGGATTCAGGATATATTGGTTTAATGCTAGAAGAATATAAAACTCCAAATTAGGTAGTAGAAGTTGGGATGGCTATGCAGGAATATTGACAGGACTTGGCATTTTAACAATATGGGTTAAGAAAATGAGGAGTAAAATATAACTGCTAGCCTTCTAGCTTTCTGGAATTCCAAGTTAAGAGATGTGTTTTCAGAGATAACCATGAGTCAGTCACATGGAGAGGACGCACAGGCAGCCATAAGCACAGTCTTCTGAGTTTCATGTCATTTCCTTTAAGGTCATCCAATCTTGTTTAAACAAGGTTTATGAATGCAATTAAATGTTAATGATTTAGAGACAAATGTTCAGGATAAAAGGCATGATTACAATGGGATATACACTGCTCCCCCTTAGATATGAATCTTTAAAGACTTTAATTACAAATAAACCTTTTTTCTTGATCACTGTGTGGAACAAGAGGAGTATGATACAACCAGGTAATTGTGTTATAATGACATAAATATTAATCATAATCTATAATTAAATGGAAGAAAGGAGAAGTTATATATTGTTTATTAGTCTACTTTATTTTCCTGACAACCCATTAGGTATATATTATTTCCAATATACAGATGAAGAAAATAAATTTCACAAAGGTTAAATAAGGAGTCTTAAATGATACTGAAAGTAAGTATTGGGTCATTGGAAAAGTCATGATGTATTTTTCCATGTTTTCCTGTGCAAAAATGCATCATGACTTTTCCAACAACCTAATAGGAGGATCAGAAATTTTTTAAAAGAAATAACTATTATTGATGAAAGGTTTTAATTTATATCTAACCATTTTGTGTTAATATATTTATTAATTTAAATTCCTGGGAATAGGTATCACTGTTTTGATTATTTTGAAATTTACTTTTTTGCCAAACTATCTTTTAAAGCAATTATACCATTTTGTATTCCTTCCACCAATAAATGAGTTTCTATTGCTTCACATTCTTACTGTTTTGATTTTTTAAGTATTATAAGAGAAATTTGCCTATTTTCAAAAATATATTTCAGAAGTCTGCTAATATTTCCTTCAAATTTTATGTTTATGCTTTTAAAACTAGTTTAGAAGTTAGGCCAGCTGGAGGCATGATAGTGAAGGTGTTGGACTCCTACATGGCCAATGGGTCAAGTCTAGATTTGGCAGCATGCTTTCTCACTTTCTCTCTCGCTCTCGCTCGCTCGCTCTCTCTCTCTCTCTTTCTCTCTCTCTCTCATTTTCTCTGTCTCTGGTCAAATTAAAATAATAATAATAAATAAAAAACCTCTTAAATAACTTGAACCAGTAGATGGATTAATGGCTATGCCATTGGACTCACACATAATCAACGACGGTTCAAGTCCCAGACCAAGCAGCTTAAAACTCATGCCAGGGGTGTGTGCATGCATGCCCAAAAGCTTGAGAGGAAAATGGAGGAGTGATTTCTTGCTTTCTGTCTCTCTTTATATCTCTGAAGAGCTCATGGGCCGAGCTCATGGGCCCTATGGCAAAAAAAAAAAAAAAAAAAAACCTCTTAAATAATTAAATAAACAAATAATTCTTTTAAAAAACTAAAAAACTATTACAGATGAGAACTTGCCAATTTCTTACTAAACTAAACATACTCTTGCCATACAGTCTAGCAATCATACTCTGGTATTTTTCCAAGGGAATTCAAAATTTATATCCACACAAAAACCTACACATAGTTATTTACAGCTGCTTTATTCATAATTGTCAAAACTTAGGAAAAACTACACTATCCTTCATCAGTTAAATAAATAGTGGTACATCAAAACAACAGAATACCATTCAATGCTAAAAAGTTATCAAGCCATGAAAAGACATGAAGGAAACATAAATGCATAAGCTAATCTGAAAAGGCCACATACTGTATGATTCCATTATGTGTATGACCTTCTGAAAAAGCAAACTATGGAAACAGTTCAAACAAATCAGGGGTTGTCAAGGATTAGGGACAAGAAATGGATAAGTGGGTGGAGTTCTGAAGATAATTATGGTAGTGAAACTATTCTGTACGATATTATAATGGTGGATACATATCATTATACATCTGTTCAAACCTATAAAATGTACAATACCTAGAGTGAATTTTAAGGCAAACTGCACTTGCCTATAGTCTGTCCTGTAGGCTTATCAATTAAAGCAAACATTGCCACTCAGTCAAGGGAAGGGGGCAGAGAGTATACGGGAAATCCCCATATCTCCCTCTCAATTTTGCTGTGAACTTGAAACTGCTCTGAAAAAAAGCAAACATATTTTCTAAAACTGCTTTAGGCCAGCCTGTGGCACAGTGGTGAAGGCAGCTGGATCCCATATGGCCAACCGTGCTGTTAGAGTCCCATACCGAGTGACTTGAAAAACATAATAAGCGTGTATGTGTGTGTATAGGTGTGTATGCACGCATGCCCAAAATCCTGAAAGGAGGGAGAGGTGGAGAAGAGACTGCGATGTGACCATTCCCTATGGAAAATGCTTTCTCCCTCTCCTCCTCTCTCTTTCTCCAGTAAGCACATGTGCCCTCTGGCAAATAAAAAAAAAAAAAACCTATTGTAAACAACATACACACATCAGTCCCAAATTATAGTACAATAAAGAAAACCAGTGTGTTAATACTTATCACTGGATTAAATTGTTTTGTGGCAAATTTCCAAATAGAATGTCTCCTCATACTTGCTTGGAAAGTAAATATGCCATTGCAAGGTATTGTGTTAAAAATGAGGTTATGTTCAGCTACTTATCTATGTGAATGACAATTTTCCCCATATTGCACAGCAATCATAAATTAATAAAAATCTGGGTGCTGAATTAAGTATTTGCAATTAGAATATTTAAATGCTTTTTACTAAATGAACTTTAGAAATATATTTTATGAAAGCATGATTTTCACCTGTTTTATAAACTGGATTTCAGATAAAATTCCATTTGGCAAAAAGAAATACTGCTTCATACAAACAACAGCAAGTTTTAAAAGCCCTGAAACATACCATATTCTTCTTTTGAATATGTTTCTATTTGGTTAATCAACATAGCCCAGATTCTATAACAAGACTTATAATCTGTTCCCACATAGTCAGAAAAGTTTCTAAAGGCAGCCTATCTATTCTGAAACCCAAAGAGACTTTCTAATGCCCGAAGATGACTTCATTTGCTGTTTCCTTTCTTTTAATAAATTTATGTTTTTAGAGTTACTAAACTCAACATAAATTATATAAAATCTGAAGCTTTTAATTCTAGTTGATTAGAGTTTTATGATTCATACTTCCCTATAGGCATAAGTTTAATAACTTTTCTATTTTCTCTAACACATAACACTTGGAAAGATTTAAGAGTTCCATAGTTGCTGATACAGTTTGCATGGCAGATTACCAAAAGAAAATACTGCAGTGTGAAAACAGACTATTTTCCCTGACATTTGAGGCTCTTCATGGCTGAACTTCTTTTGTTGTTGTTTTTTAATCACACGAGGCAACTGACATAGCATTTCAGTCATTTTGTCTTTACTTGTCTCAGAAACAGATCTGGATATTCAAGAATATAAACAAACCAACAAAAAGATCACAGCTGCCTACTTTTTGTGGGTAAAAATACATAATTAAGCAGGATGGTATACTAAGAAATCTGCACCTAATAAAGGTCATATAGTAGGGCAGTTAATAGCAGATGGCAGTGGTGGCCCTCCTGACATATGATTTGAGAGTCATCATGATTTTAGAATTGCTTTCACAACCTTTGAAATCATGCAGTTGATTATTTTAAATAATTATTTTATTTAGCTTTATTATTTATTTTCTTTTTATTTGACCAAAGAGGGACAGAGTGAGAATGAGAGAGAATGTAAGAAAGCAAGCCACCAGGTCCGACTCGAACCACAATCCTCCATGCAGGAGTCCAACACCCTTAACCACCATGCCACCTACTGGTCCTATGTGGTTAAATTATACTATATTTCTTAAGACACCGGCCAAACCCTAACCTCAGAGATGGGAATCATCCTTTGCAAACTCTAGAATGACAAAAAAAATCTTGACCATCACGATTGATCACTGGACAAGGATTGTTCATATGACTTATTTAAATCTGTTCACCTAACACAGAATTCTTTCTAAGCCAGAAGCCTTGAGTATAATCTAAAATTAGCCAACCCTTACAGTCTGGCATTGAATCAAGCTGGTAACAGCTCTAAAAAGATGTAAGCTTGCCTCTTTTGTCTTTTTCAAAAGTCTATTGTGGCCTTGAGAAGTAATACCCAAACCACTTCAAAATCACAGTCCAACAGACAGGCAGTCTTTTCTGGGATTCACATTATATTTCCTCATTCAATTCTCTTTATGCTGCTCTGGTAAAGTGTCTGTCACTTCCTCTTAAAAAGCAGTGGGAAAGGAGGAACTTCATGTCAGGGGCAGCTGTCTTCTCTTCAACTTCTAACCCTGATCACCAGGGTAGGGAAAGCAAAGAATTTAATTAGTCTGAGAAGAACCAGACTGCACCGCCAAAAACAAAAAAAAAAAAAAATAGAGAGACAAGTTTTGGGGAAGACTGGAAATTTCAAATAGGAAAAAAAAAAAAAAGTAAAGAAAAAGAAAAAAATATTCTGTTAATGCAAGCAAAACCTTTGGTCTGTAGTTAACACCATCAGCATCCAGAGTCTCTGGGAAGCTCTACCTTTGGAACCCTGAACCCTTTCCTTTCGGAAGGAATGTGGAGAAATGGAGATGCTCCCCACGGGAAAGAGACTGTAAGATGCTGAGATGCGCATGCTGAAGGATTAATGAGATATGTTCTCAGGAACAACTTGTAAAGGAGCAAAGGAAGCAGGACTGAAGAAAGGGAGAAGGCAAACTGAGATGTCCTTGCAACAGTGGCTTCTGCCTACCACTCAGAGAGCTGTGGAGCTGGGAAGCCTTCCAGAGGTGATGCTCACTGGCTTTGTACACCCAGCAGTGACCAGTCATTAAACATGGGCTGCCTTTGAGGAGGAAGCACAATCCTGGACAAGACAATTTCCTTTAGCAGTGGGAAATTCCCAGAACAGGGTGTAGTCTCAAGTCGTTGGCAGCCAACACAGCCAACCACTTGGGAGTACATGTGTAATTCCTTATGGAGGAGCAATGTGACATGACATGGTGTCACTGTACCCACTCAATCAGACTAATTAATGTCATCAGTGGGAATGATCAGGATTGATTCTGACCACAGGAATAGCTAGTCCATTCTGTCCTCTATGAAATAAAGTGTGGATCATGCATCAAGCACTCTTCTACATAAATTATCTTGTTTGATCTTTTTTTTTTTTTCCTCTGGAGAGGTTTTTGCTATAGGGCACATGCGCTCACCCAGAAAGACAGAGAGAGACAGAGATAGAAAGTGAGAAATCACCCCCCAATGGGGATGGCCACGCCACAATCCCTTCTCCTCCATTATCCTCTTGGGATCTTGGGCATGCACGCACATGTACCCAGCGTGAGTTTAAGCCACCAGGTCTGGGACTCAAACCAGGGTCAACAACATGGGAGTTCAGCGACATAGCCATTACACTAACTGCTGGTTTCCTTGTTAGTGACCAGTCATTAAACATGGGCTGCCTTTGAGGAGGAAGCACAATCCTGGACAAGACAATTTCCTTTAGCAGTGGGAAATTCCCAGAACAGGGTGTAGTCTCAAGTCGTTGGCAGCCAACACAGCCAACCACTTGGGAGTACATGTGTAATTCCTTATGGAGGAGCAATGTGACATGACATGGTGTCACTGTACCCACTCAATCAGACTAATTAATGTCATCAGTGGGAATGATCAGGATTGATTCTGACCACAGGAATAGCTAGTCCATTCTGTCCTCTATGAAATAAAGTGTGGATCATGCATCAAGCACTCTTCTACATAAATTATCTTGTTTGATCTTTTTTTTTTTTTTCCTCTGGAGAGGTTTTTGCTATAGGGCACATGCGCTCACCCAGAAAGACAGAGAGAGACAGAGATAGAAAGTGAGAAATCACCCCCCAATGGGGATGGCCACGCCACAATCCCTTCTCCTCCATTATCCTCTTGGGATCTTGGGCATGCACGCACATGTACCCAGCGTGAGTTTAAGCCACCAGGTCTGGGACTCAAACCAGGGTCAACAACATGGGAGTTCAGCGACATAGCCATTACACTAACTGCTGGTTTCCTTGTTTGATCTTCTTAACACTATAAAGCCTTATTTGTCTCTTGATGTGTATGTAAGGAAATTGAGGATTGGAGACATTAAAGATTTTTCTCACATTTGTATTACTAGTTAGGACATTAATAGAGAGTGAAAATCAGTTTTTCTGAATCTAAAATGTCCCAAATCAATGCATAGCGTTCAATATCATATTTTGTTGTTATTCTTATTACTTTTATTATTTTATTTTATATTTTCATTCCTGACCATCCATCTCACAGAGGTTGAGGGGGGAAGGGAGGGAGATGCACTTACATATAGAAGGGAAAAATGCAAAGTCCAGGTAGTTCAGATTTATGCAAAAATAATAAACCATACAAAAGCAAGTACCAAAATATACACTTTTTAGGCCAATGAAGAAGGAAAAGTATTCATGCCATCCAGGTGAACTGAATCAACATTGCTGGTCTGGATCTCTCATTATGGACTTCTCATATCTGAACCAGTGGACCTACATATGGACTGAGGTAACAGTGCTAGCCATGGGATCGCCTCAAAAAAATAGCATTTACAGGAATCTCTTCTCAGTTTTCCTCCCTAAATCTCCTCTTCCCCAAATCAAAATCCAAAATCTTACAACAAAACCAGAGATTTATTGTAGGTCAGGAACTTGACTTGAACAGTGTTCTAACTATGTCATGTGCCAGCTTCAGCTTACTTCTTCATTTATCCTACTGTCTTTGCAGTTATTTACTTTAGTGTCTCCTGACTTCTTCTCAAAATAGCTAGTATGTCTAGTTCAAAAGCCTATCATAGCATATATTTCCTATCGCAACTACACAAAGGTACTGTGTAATTATGGAAGGTACTGGGAGAACTCTGGAGGAAAAGCAAGATAGCCATTAATAAGGAAAAAGAATTGAATGTATATCATCAAAAGAAAATGTTTTCAAAGTTCGTATGCAGGATCATTTTTCTGTAACAATCACAATTTCACATTCCATTTCTAAAATATTACATGTACATTATACCTGTACCAGATGATTGAAAACAGTTTATTCCTAGACAGCTTGCAAAACAGTAGAAGTGACTAGTCTTATTCTTTCTCATTCTTTCCCTTCCTCCATCCAGACAAATCAGCATTGTAAATGAGTAAAATTATCAAACTAGACACAAATTTTGCCAGTCTTGAGAAATAAAAATTATTTTTTCTCTTCTATATTAATTAATAAATGCTATGAAATAGATGAGGCTTCCACCTAGATTCCAAACCATAGTAAGCATTCAATATGCATTTAATGAATTAATAAATGCCTATCGCCTACTAAATGTAGCCTTCCCCTCCCCACTGGCAGAATCAATCCCTCTCATCTTTGTGCTCTTACAGCACATAGTTTACTTTTGTAACTTTTCAATACACTGACTTTTGCTATATGTAGTGATAGTTTCTGTCTCTTGCCTCAGTGGCAGAAACTGAGCCTCATTCAACCTATATTACACACTTTGTCGTACGCAGAGCAGGACTCCATGTGTAAGAACTGATCAGAATGGCCTGTGGAATCGATCGGTCACAGAAAACAGAAATTGGCAGGTGTGCCAACAAATTGATGCAAGAGGATGATGGCAACACTTTATATCTTGACAGGAAAGGTGGACTCAGTAATGCTAAGTGCCCAGGCGATTCTGTAGCATGCTGTAATGCACTCTGTGTCATTTGGGCTTTGCCATCCCCTCTGAGCATCTGCAAGCAGTACAACACTACTGTCAGGCTGGAATCCATGGCTACCATGCTGACAGTGTGATAGACTTGAAAGGAAGTGGCCATTCAAACTAAACCCAAGCCCACAGCTGGAAGAAAGACTGTGCTGTGTTGCCAAAACTTCTTAGTCCCTTAGTCTCAGTGAGGTAGGGACTTTGCTTATCTGGATGAATTGAGGAATAGTTGAATGACCATTCATTTCATGCCTCACTAGCTAATCATTTTCATTTATTTTTCTATAACTTTGCTTATAAAAAGGAATATAATGTTGTATTACAGGGTGAACTTCAGAGCCTAGAGGTCCAGAATTGAATCCTGGCCCCATCGTTTCCTAGTTAATCCTCCCTTTGGCAGATTACTTAGCATCTCCCATGGTTAATTCCTCTAAAATAAAATGGAAATAATAGCAGGGTTTAGATCACAGAGGTGGTGTGAAGATTAAATAATCGAGTACCTAGAAAACATTTGGAATAGAGTATAATGGAGAATAATCGTCTAGGCAATATTGGCTGCACAAGGCACCGTGTGTGGCATGATGAGGAGTCCCAAAGTAACTCTGAGTACATCAGTAAGCCATTAGAGAAATGTAAGCAAGAGAAAGACGTGATTTTTTTAAAGGGGTTTTTGTCTTAGGGCACATGCACTCACCAGAGAGAGTGATACAGAGACAGTGAGAAGGAAAGAAAGAAATCACTCCAGGGGCATGGTCATGCTGCAATCCCTTCTCCTCTATTCTCCTCTCAAGATGTTGGCCATGCACACACTCATGCCTGGCATGATTTTCAAGCCACCAGGTTTATGACTTGAACTGTGGTCAGCCATGTGGGAGTCCAGTGACATAACCACTATGTCATCTGATGGCCCAAGAACAATGCAATCTTATTTCTTGTTAAATATCTCTCTATTCTGAAGGGCCTGAATTGACGAAGAGCTAGAAGAAATGTGTAAAAGAGTTGAGTTTATAGAATAGACTTGGAACAAACTGATGATAGCTTAGAGCAGATAATAGCTTACTTGACTTAGAGTAGAGATGTGGAGACAGAATAAGCAGGAGGATATATATATATATATTTTATTTAGCTTTATTTATTTTTTAATTTGACCAGAGAGGGACAGAGTGCGAAAGAGAAAAAGTGAGAGAGCAAGCCTCCAGGTCCAGGACTCAAACCATGGTCAGCCATGTGGAAGTCCAGTGCCCTTAACCACCACGCCACCTGCCAATCCCAAGGAGCTATATTTTGAAGGTAGAAAAATGAGATGTGATGATGGAGTCCATATGGAAAGTGAAAGAATAGAATAAATACATAATGATTCTAAGTTTCCAACTTTAGCCATGGGTGTTTGGTGATGTCATTTACTGAAATAGAGAAGATAGAGGAAGGAACACATTTTAGAAGGGAAATCAATCTTCTCTTAGGGAATTTTAAGTTTCAGATGTCTGTGAGAAATCCAAGTATCACTTACAAATGCCTGAACTTTAAACCTGCAAGTCATATGAACTATTTATATGTAGTCATAAACTTGTACCAGCATGTAGATACTGAGAGCCACAGACTGCTGATTCCTGCTATAACATTGGGGTCAACATGAAAGAGACAAAAAGGGAAGAATTCTAAATGACTACAAAATTTCAAGTCATAGAGTAGAGCAGTATCAAGTGAAAGTGACTAGAGAGCAATGAGAGAAACAGAGGAAACTTGGGGTATGTGGGGTCATAGACACGGAGAGAGAACATATCAAGGAGAATAAAGGAATCTGATGCAATAATGATTGCTGGGTTATTTAGCAGGATGAAGACAGAAAGTTGGTTATTAGATTTGGTGACATGGAGGCCTAGTGACTGTGACAGGATGGCTTTGGGTTGAGTTTTGCCAACTAAAGGCCAATTTGGAAGGACTTAAAAAGTAAGTAAATGGTGGTGAAAAAATAGAGACTTTTCAGAAAAGTATTATATTGAAGGGAAAAAGTGAAAGATGGTAAAATAAAAAGATTCACTTTTATTGTTTTGATCTCTGACCACTTCCAAGCCCACCCTTCTCCCTGGCCTCCTTGCACCATAGCTAGGCAAGCAGAGGAGATTGCCCACCACTTGCTCCCTTCCATGGTACTGGTGGTGGGGAAGTTCAATATGCAAGACCTTTCCACCCAGACCCCACCCAACCAAGAAAAGTCAAAGCACCACCTTGCTTTGCCCTCGCTTCTCCATAGTCTGAACCTGAACCCTTCTCTTGAGGGAATGTTTATGCTGCTTATTCTATGAACAATAAATTTTATTTTATGTCTTTTTGGTGGCCATGTGTCACTCGTGCCAAAATCTGTATAATTTCTTGACAGAGGCTGCCCATTATCCACCAGGGGATACTAAACACCCAAACAAAACACAGAATCAGATTGTGGGGCCAAGGGAAAACTAGGCATCTGCTTTTATGGAGGTGATAGGTAAGCAAAAAAATGTATGCTAAAGGAAAGCATCCAATGTCAGGAGGAGTGAGAGATTTACAAAACAGGAAAAAGAGCATATCACTACAGGAGCAAAGTGGCAGAGAGCAGGTGAGGTCCAGAAGATACGGGCAAAGGCTGGCCCATCAGGAGGAAGAGATACTTTCTCTACTTTAACAGAAGAGAAGATGGCTTTCAACTCAATTATCCTATATTTGGGCCATATAATGTAAATGAGTACAACAGCTATAGCAGTTATGGAACACAGGTCAACAGGAAATAATTGGGTCTAAGAGAATCTGTAAAAAAAAAAAAAATGTATTTAAGTCTAATGAAAGTCTAAAAAGTGCAACATGCTACACACCAGCAGATTATAAGCTCTAGGGCTGTATATAATATTCCAAAAATGGTAAAATTTCCATTTTTATCCCTCTGAAAATTACTCCTGTCATTAATTTCCCATAAAAACATGAGACCAATTAAAAGGTAAGAATATACATCTGAATGTTCAATCACAGCTTCCCAATGGTTGGCTAGATTCCCACAGCAACCTCCCAACTAGCACTTTCATCATTTACCAAGGAAGGATATGATACTAAGAGATTTCAGGAAATTTAGTGGTATCCGCAAATAACAACTATTTCAGTTTTCATTCCTTCCTATTTGATTTCTTCAAACTGTTTTAGCAGTTGTCTAGGTATCAGAAGGTAAACTGTTAGTTATTGACTCATATACACGTTTTTCCTTGAGATTCATGAACTGCACTTTCAGACTAGAAAAGCAATTCATAATTCCCTTGGGAACCAGCATGCTGAATAGAAATGAATATATTTCCACAGAAATGGACTCATTATTCTGCCAGTATTGCATAGAGCCTTATGAATAATTGTTATAAAACAAAGGGGTCTTACAGGAAGAAAGTTTTTGCATTTATCTTAGATTATATTTTTGCACTGAAAACAATTTATCCACTTTCATTTAATTTGCTTTGGGTGTTGTTTGATATTTTCCTTCTGCACAAAAGATAGACACAGTCTAAAATTTGAAAATGTAAAAAGAAATACAGAGATATATTGTAAACTATATTAAAAACATAAAATGGATAACCATTGTAATTTTTCTGTTTATGAATGTTTTTAACTTTAAAATGTAATCTAAAGATAACAAAATTAAGTATTGAGCTGAGAAAAAGAAAAATAAAACACATTTTCATGTCTGTTACATAGTGGGCACTAGGTTTGATGTGTTATATGCATTATTGCTTTTAAAATGGGTGTTATTTACATGGATAAGAAAAATTAAGAGCAAAGAGTTTAAATAATGTGTCCAAAGCCAAAACTAGCAAAGTCATAAATATAGACCTCATTTTGAAATTTCTTCTATTGATGCCTCCAAAATAAAGGTTAAAGGGTCGGTCAAGGATTCCCATTAAATTCAAAAACTCATAACATCATGTAATTTTAGACATTTGACATTTGATGATTGACAAAGATAGAGCTTTCTCCCCTTAAATCACTGGAATTTGATGTGTTTAATATCCATGTTGAAGTCATGAATCTTTAACTGAGGTGATTAATCAACATTTCCTTCCTTTAATCACTGCTTTTATATTTGTGCGGTCAAGAAGTAGAACAAAAAAATAAAATAAAAAGAGGAGGGAAGGGGGAGTTGGAGGGTGATGACAGGAATCCCCAAGTACAGCTCCTTGTAAATCGCCAGTGTTGTCTACACTCCAAATCTGCACACCAGTGTATAAAAGTACTGAGATTAGAGCCCACTAGGAAGTCAATTTTAAAAGGCTCTAGAAAGGGCAGTTTGTTCAGTGAATTGACTCACTATCTATAAACAAAAAGCAAAATAAAGCAATCATATGCCATTATTTGTAAGAGGAACATTCACATCAGTGCCCTCGCTGACTGATGTACCCCAAAATGGCAATGTGGTTCTTTCATGTGTCTGTTTAAACTGGCCACACAGAATCCAACTGTTTGGACACCAAGAAGTTAAAAATGAAGGTCTGCATCATTCTAAAAACCAAGGTATTATGTTTCTTGTTGCTGTTATTTGTTTTGTGCAGGGGATTTTTGTTGTGTTTTATTTTTCTAGTCAAATCATATGGTTATATCTTTCATTGGTTTTAGAATCTAGATATGACAGATAAGTTGATTTCCACTGAAATCTCGAAGGCTTAATGCAACAAAAGTTCATTTCTCCTTTGTGTCCCATGAAGAGGCTGACGGAGCAGCCACCAGCCTAGAACTGTTAGTCACCTAGACAGAGGAAACATGATGGCAAATCACAGACAAGCATTCTAAGCTTCTACCCAGAACTCACTACTTCCTAGTTCATTGACCAAAGCTAGGGATGTGACCACACCTAACTTCAAAGGAGCAGAGACGTACAGTCCTGAAATGTACGCAAGAGGAAACCACATTTAACTACCTTACAGAAACCACTAGTAAACTCTTCTCCCCTAAAACTTCTCATTTCCAGGAAAGAAGGTGATATGACAGAATATGAGAAGTTAAGAATTCAATCAGCAAACTAAAGACTTTTTTTTAAAGTCCACTTAACAAGAAGTGTAGAGCAAGCCATGAATTAAGATTATGATGCCTCTGCAAAGGGAAGAGAAAGAACATTACACTTGAGAAAAGATCCTTGGGAAGTTAACATAAATTGATTCATAGGAACAAGATTATACATGATATTTGCATCCCTATATTGATCCACAGCAATTAAATTATCTCATACATAAATGAAAATTAGAACTCCAGAATGGGACTTGAAATTGGGGATGTAGAAACCAAAATTATTGTAGTTAAATTTTAAAATAAAATGACATAGAAAAAGAAAAGCCTCCATTCCTACCTTTGACTCACTGGCCTAATCTTAAGCAACATTTTTAATAGGTCAGAGGATACTGGAAATTTAACCTTTGAGCCACCAGTTTCCACTGTCCTCATATGGTCACAAACAACACAGAGCCCTTTTCTCAGAACTACTGTAATCTCTAGTATTGTGCAGAGTTCCAAATGTTTAAAATGATTTCCTCTCTCTCTCTCTTTTTTATTTTTTATTTTTGAGAGGTTTTTGCTATAGGGTGCGTGAGCTCACCAGAAAGACAGAGAGAGACAGAGAGACAGAAAGCGAGAAATCACTCCCCAGGGGGGATGGCCATACTGCAATCCCTTTTCCTACATTCTCCTCTTGGGATTTTGGGCACGCACGCACATACGCCCCACGTGAGTTTAAGCCACTGGGTCTGGGACTTGAACTGTGATCAACTGGAGTCCAGTGACGTAGCTATTACACCAACTGCTGGTCCCAAAAATGATTTTCTCTTTCATCCAGTACCAATTTCCTCTATTTTAGGGAATGGTTTTGTAGAAAGAGAACTCAGATAAGCATCAATACATTGGAATTTGTGTTCCACTCCAAAACATATTTTCCAGGTTTTGTTGGCCCTTTCTGATGCTAATAAAAGAACTACTTGGTCTGGGTAATTTTTTTCAAAGAAATATTTATTTAACTTTATTTATAATTATTATTTAATTTGCTATAGAGCACATGGGCTCACCAGAGACAGTTAAAGAGAGAGAGAAAGTGAGAAAGCAAGCCACCAGGTCCCAGACTCAAACTACAGTCTGCTGTGTGGGAGCCTAGTGATCTAACCAGTATGCCACCTACTGAGTAATTTATTAAAATAGGTTTATTCAGTTCACTGTTTGAGGGTTAAGGGTCACAAGTTGTATCTGATAAGAATCGTATAGCTAGTGGGTAATATGGTGGAGGGCATGAGCTTGAGAAAGAGGAGTGTATCTGGTCTGTGTCTCCTTAAAAAATCTATGAGTATCTAAACATAGGAGCCCCATTCCTATACCTAATCACTTCCCAGAGGCCCCATACCTGTCACCACCATAATCAGATTCAGTTTCCAAGCTCCCAACGCCATTACAATGGCTCACTAAATTTTAACAAATGATTTGGGAGGACACATTCAAACCATAGTATGAAGTTACAATTTTATGATATATTTTATGAATTTCAGTTTATTAATTCATAATGTAGAAAGAAACATATGGAAATAAGAGCTGCCACATAATTGAATAAGATAGCAGAAGTAAGTATAAAATTCTACAAGTGGTATAAAACTGTAAAGTGTGAATTTTATAAAAATCATAATGAGGATGACATGGGAAGCAGAGTGATTAAGACAATATATTTGATGGGACCAGCAGTTGACATAATGGCTACGTTGCTTGACTACCATGTAGTCAACCGCAGTTCGAGTCCCAGACCAGTGGCTTAAACTCACACCAGGCACATGTGCGTGCATGCCCAAGATCCTGAGAGGAGAATGGAGGAGAAGGGATTGTGGTGTTGCATGGCCATTCCCCCTGGGGGTTGATTTCTCACTTTCTGTCTCTCTGTCTCTATCTATCTTTCTGGTGAACGCACACACCCTATAGCAAAAGAAAACTCTAAAAAAATAAATAAATAAATAAAGACAATATATTAATATATTTGAGACACTCACTGATTCTTTTAGAACCCAAACTGAGATACTTACATTTCCAAATGTAACTTGATATCCAAACATGTTAGCTTCTTGATAGCAGATATTACTTCTGTTATTTCTGTACATTATGGTGCATAATATGTCCTCAGTAAATATTGCTTGCTTCAAAGAATAAAGAGAAACAGAGTATGCTATAGCATGGAACATAGCCTATGAAACAGAAAGAAGAAACTCCCAAAAGGGACAGAAAGAAGTGTGTGGACATTAGGTTTCACCACTGAGAGAGGGTCCGTGCATTAGGGGTCTTGAAAGAGAGGAAATACATTTTGTACAGCAGGCAGCAACAAGGACATCTTCCAATAGCTAGTCACAGCAATTATAGAAATGCTACCAAAGGTGATGCCCTAAAGCAATGAACTCATTTTAAGGCATTCTTTGTAAACAATCAGTGTCTAAATGACTGAATTTTCTATAGTCCTATATAATGGGATCTCCCCTTTTATCTTCCCGTTTATTTTTCTGTCCTAGTTTAATGTATGTATTTTTACCTTGCTACACAATTCTCTGTACAGTTTAAAACCCAAGTGGTTACTATGTTGGCAGTGTATCTTGTTTTGAGATGCTTTATATAAACACAAATCACATATGCACAGAATTAGAGAGCTTTGAATGAAGTGTTTGATGGGTAGCAAAGGACATATAAAAAAGTGTTAGTACAGCTTTTGCCAATCAAAGGCAGGATTAATCATCAGCAATATGGATATTCTAATTAGTTTGATTAATGTGGCAGAGATAGGGAGTCTTCCTAGTCCTTCACTTGCCTCGTCCTCTATGTACAAAATGAAATTCTTCCTCCAGAATTCTACTTTAATGGACCAATAAACAGAAAGCATGAAACTCCAGTGACCCCCAGGAAGAGCCTTTCTTCTTAGAAAAGAATTGACTGAAAGAGATTTCATACCTAGTTCAAATTTAAGGGGAAAGGAATAAAATTAGAGATGGATTATTTCTCTCAATCAATTCTGATGGGTATAAATCATATTCTAGTTCAAAGTATATTCCTTGTGTATGTAGATACAAATAGCTTATCTTAACATAAAAAGTTCTCTAAGATGTGTGTCTTTTATTAACCCCTCTGGCATTTCTTGATGTATTTTTCCTATAATGACTTCGATTCCACTTACATTCAGAAATCAGAATTTGAAAAAAGAATAAGAAGTCATCTCTTATCATTCATTTCCAATCAGCACTAAGTCAAGCAAAAACCACTTTGGAAGGTAAATTTTGAGAGTTTCAGCTGAGTAATAAAGAATGGTGATCTCAATATTTAACTTCTAATTATTTCCCTAGGAAATTAGGTCACAGAAGTTATGAGTAAGAAAACCAAGTAGAAGGATACATTTCTTGACTTTACATTACCATATCATCAGCCAGCCTAATCAAATGGGGCTAAATTAAAGAAAGATGGTGGTTAAAATGAAACTAGGAAAAAAGTCCTCTGGCTATTTACCTTGGTGCTATAGAGGCTGATCAAAATCTACATATTAGTCTTTATTCTATCTCCAGTCTTTGCTTAAATGGATGTTTATAGATCTTGTCTGATCTAAGTTCTTTATTATTTAGAAAATCCACAGTGTAGCAGATAATATTTTCTAAAAGTTTTACCAAAGCAATATTTCCATATTTCCACATTTTCTTCCAGAATCTTGCCACTCTCCAATAAAACTCAGTCGATTTTCATCCCTTTGACTGACTTAATCAAAATAATATGCTGGGTATGATACTCTGAGGCTTTCAGGGATACCTCATGAATGATAATATATATACTGTTTCTCAAAATATTTGACCTTTCCAACCAGCTGCCCAACAAATGAGCTCACATGAAGAGACCCATGTAGAGAGGAATGGAAACCTCTGACCAGTAGCCACATGAGTGAGCTTGAAAGCAGATATGCTCCAGCCTCAGTCAAGCCTTTGGATAACCACAGACCTACTTGACATCCTGATTACAACTTTATAAAATAGACTGAGTCAGCATTATCCAACAATGTTTGTTGTCTTCAGCCACTAAATTTTGGAGTAATTTGTTATGCAGTAATGGGTAACTGATGCATCTTCCTGCTAAGTTTACATGCATGTATACATGCATACAATGACTTTTAACCATATGCATAAAATATATTAAAACATATCAAGTTACACACTTTGGTTCAAGATGCATAAGTTTTGTAGAACTAATATACGGCATGGTGACAACAGTTAATAATAATATATTGTTTACCTAAAATTTTATATGAGAGTAGTTCTCAATCATTTTAACTCCCACAACTCCAAAAAAAGAT
Organism: Tupaia belangeri chinensis; assembly: GCF_000334495.1. Taxonomy (NCBI): domain Eukaryota; kingdom Metazoa; phylum Chordata; class Mammalia; order Scandentia; family Tupaiidae; genus Tupaia; species Tupaia belangeri. The sequence goes on along the minus strand of NW_006159901.1, from coordinate 1,971,696 downwards.
TATGTGAAGTGTTGGGTATGTTAATTAGCTGGACTCTGGTAATCAGTTTGCAACATGCATGTGTATCAAAACAACTACTGTACACCTTACATATATGCAATTTTTATTTTACAATCACCCCTCAATAAATCTGGAAATAAAACATGACAAGGTAACTGTTAGGTGAAATCATTACAATAAAGGTGAACTGAGTCTGACACAGAAGAAGCAGGGAGAAGGAAGTCTCCATACTGAGTAGAAATAAAGTATTTCCAAAGGAGACCAGAATCAAAACATACAAAAAGAAAGTCTCATAGCAAGTGGAGGTATGGGGGGGGGGCAGCAACCAGGGAAATTAAAGAACTATGGTCTTCATGGCATGCTTTAATTCAAGAAGCTGAGAACAAGTGAAGTTATACCCAGTTACCAATAACTGGTGAAAGCCCTTGAAGTGTTACCCCTGTCCAGGGATCCTGTTTCATAAGACTCTCCAGCAGAAACCAATACAGAAGAAAAGCAACATCAAGAGATCTATTGTATGTCCAGGAACTAAAACTAATAATAATGTATTACACACTTGAAAATTGAAACACTAGATTTTAAGTATTCTTACCAAAAAAGTAGTAACTATACAAGGTAATGCAAGTTAAGTAGCTACATTTATTCATTCCATAATATATATGCTATATCAACAGATCATGTGGTACATCATAAACATGTGCTTTTTTTTTTTTAGATGTTTTTTCACTATAGGGCATGTGCGCTCGCCAGACAGAGAGAGACATAGAGACAGAAAGCGAGAAATCACCCCCCAGGGGGGATGGTCACGCTGCAATCCCTTTTCCTCCATTCTCCTCCTGGGATCTTGGGCACGCATGCACACGCGCCCGGTGTGAGTTTTAAGTCACCGGGTCTGGGACTCGAACCGCGGTCAACTGCGTGGGAGTCCAGCAACATAGCCATTACACTAACTGCTGGTTCTCAACATGTGCATTTTCTATTAGTTTAATAAAAAAAAAAAAAAAAAGAAGACGATGAGTCTGGTAGTGATAGAACTCCACAATGAGATTTCTTTCTCAAACACAAAGGATTATCTCAGGCAGAAAGTTTTGTTTTCCAGATGACACAAGAACAGAATTAACTACAAAAATGATACCAAGTGACTAATTAGAAAAGAGTGGACAAAGTGTCTCAAACCAGAAGATTTCAGGGAACACTGGACAAATCAGAGCACAGAGCTAAAATGAACTATTGGGAGATTAATTGTGAGACTCCAGGAAAGTGGATCATTATGAGAAGTTATATCCAGTCATAGACACGTGATAAAATATGTGTTGATGATTTCAATCCAAGAAGGCTTTTTCTAAAACATTTTCTTAGAACCATAGGCAAGGGACTGTCCTGCACAACTTATTGTCATAAGAGCTGGCTAAGTCCCCAAAGAGAGTGAAATGCATACTTCTGACCCTAGCTCTGCAGCAAACCATCTAAGAGCAACATGGCAACATCTTTAATACTAAGGCCACTCATTGATGGGACTCAAAGCTGCTCTAAACATCTGCATTATATAACAACTATATTAGAAAAATAAATGTATACCTTAAGCCAAAGTATCCTAATGAAAAAACATCATATGAGTAGTATAAAAACCCATTATGTATTTTGTTGTAATGTATGGGTGATAAAAGTAATAAATACATTAGTTCAGACACAGGAATTGAGATACCATTAACCAAAAAGATAAATTAACATCTTAAACATTCTTAAATACAAAAGCAATGATCAAACTGTCATAGTTTCCTTTGATCAGCTACTTCCACATATGGGAGAAGAATTAAGAGCAGCAATCAGTTGTAAATAATGTATCAGAAAACAGTGTCTTACAGATTCATGAGTCAGGCATAGAGCTATGGATAACTATAGATAATACACTTCTTTTAAATAAGACTGTTGGCGCAGTAAGGGTAGAGTAAGGGTGGAGTCTGAGCTTTTCTATAAGATAAAAATGCCTGAAATTCGTATCTGCTTAGAGAAAATTAAATCTAGTCTAATTTGCTTATGGGCACTAAAGCCTTTAAACAAGGCAGTGTATCAGACTTGAAATAAATTATTATTGAACAATAAAAAGTGCCCAGTTCATGAGTTTGCTGATTATTTTTTACCTTCTGTAGACATTAGCTGCATTAAGTCTATAGTCCTGACACTGTAATTTCCTGGAGATAATAAATGTGAAGTTCCTGACAGAATATTATCAAATATCTCATTCCCAGCAATGCTTGGAATAGAGTTTCATACTTTAAAGAGTGTGATTTTAGGGCTAATAAGTATATACTAGATCTCTCATTTGTCCTCTCACAAGGACAATCTTATAAAAAATATAACATACAGGTTTTCATTCAAAATTGGAACTTGGAGTATGAAATATTAGTATTTCTATTTTGGACTTTTATTATTCAAATCTTTCCTATTTACCCCTTTATTTATGTGGCAATCTTCTTCTCCTCTAACATTAAATCTCAATGACTTCTCCTTCTTGAGTTCTTCCAGACTTTGCTATGAAAATGTGACTCACTTATTGTCACTATAGAATCTAAAAAAAAAAAAAAAGAAAAAAGAAAAACAAATATTATGCTTACTATCATTTATGTTTATGTGCTTTTCTTCTATTATTAAAGTATAGGCTTGTTAAAGAAAGAATATGTGCTTTTCTTACTATTTCTATAGTGGAAGTGATGCCTAGCATATCTACGTTCCCAATATAAGACTGCAATATAATAAATACATGATAGTGGACATAATCGGTCACCTTCTCCTTATCAAGCACTATGTTCAGAACTTTTGTTACATTATCTCACATATCTTCCCCTCAACACTGAGAGCTATTATTATTCCCATTTGGCCAAAGGGAAAATTAGACCCCAGGGGGTTATTAGTGGTTTGTCTGAGTTGTCTTAAATAGTAAATTACGGAAAGAGAATCAAATTGAGATTATCTGCTACCAAGCTTTTCCAACACAGCAGTGGACAATGGGCATGTTTGCAAAAAGCCACCAATTAAATCAAGCTATGGTCAGACTATTTTACTTCAATGGAACTGAATGGAGCAGGGTAGGAAACAAATATGTGAAATGAATCGAGAGAATCTGTAGGAATCTGGTACACAAGCAAACCTCCTGTGCCAGATGGTACAACTTCATGCATACAAGTGACTATAAATTAAATTAAAACTGATTCTATCCGGATCAAAAAGAATGGATATTTTGGAAATATTCCTCATCTCTCCTTTTTTTTTTTGCAATGATATGTAATACAATATGGGTGGCTAATTTTCTTCTTTAATCTCTCCACTCCAAAACAAGTACTACATTACAGCAGGAAATGTTGTCATACATGGAATAGTGTCTTCCGAGCATGCCATGTGGACCATCAGGGAATTACTGCTTAGGATGGATTTGTGACGAAAAATGCACTGACCAGCGAATGCAGGTACGACAACAACGTAGTTATCTGTAGGTCATGTTTGGTCCATAGCACAACAGTCTATCATGAACCCTAACTAGACCATCTCAGCATCATTTTCAGCCATGGTTTCACCCCTACCCTTTCATGAGCTTTTATATCTAGAAATGGCACTATTTATATATCATCTCTGATTCTTTTTTTTTTTTTTTTGGAGAGTTTTTGTTTTTTGTTCGTTTGTTTTGCTATAGGGCGCATGCGCTCGCCATACAGACAGAGAGAGACAGAGAGACAGAAAGCGAGAAATCATCCCCCAGGGGGGATGGCCAGGCCGCAATCCCTTCTCCTCCATTCTCCTCTCGGGATCTTGGGCATGCATGCACATGTGCCTGACATGAGTTTTAAGCCACTGGATCCGGGATGCAAACCGTGGTCGAACGCATGGGAGTTCAGCGACATAGCCATTATGCTAACTGCTGGTCCCTCTAATTCTTACAATAGCCCTGCAAGATTTATTTTTATAGCCTTTGTATAAATGAGAAAGCTTGCTAAGGCTCATAGGTATAAACTAATTTAGATAAGAGTACCCAATGAGACACTTCGGTGTAACAATACAGCAAAGTCCATGTGACTACAGAGCTCACATACTTTCCACCAAACCCCACTGTTCCTTGGGAACCTACTTGAAAATAGTTACATACTTATAAAAAAATGAAAAACTGCTATCTTAGTGTTAGCCATTTATCAAAAAATAATTGTTAGTACATTGGGTATTTTAGGTTGTTTTTTATTACTTATGGAGATTGTGATTGAGAATGGAAAGACTCAGACAATAAGGAGCAGGTGGGGTGAAAGTACATATGGGAGACATGGCCTGCCACTCTGAATTGACAACAAAGTTCATTGCTGCTTTAACAACTCTTGCATTATTTGCCTTGCTTTTTAAGTAAAGAAAGTTTTGCTACTCGCAAAATTTTCATTAATTCTAATGATCCTAGGTCAATCTGATCCATGGAGAGAGTTCAAAGGAAATCAAACTTTGGTCATGATCTATGAAACATGCATCTCAGATGCAAATATGCATTTAAAATTACCGAGGGGGAAAAATTGCATTTTACAATGAAGGGATCTGCTGAAAACTAGTCAAAAATTTTAAAGTAACAAAATTTTAAGCAAAATGATTAGTCTGCTTATATAAAGTTTGTTGCTAAGCAACCACATCAATAGAATATTTCAATTATGATTTGAAGTTCTCGAGCTCCCCTTAGCAGTAACAAAAATAGACATTCCATAGCTAATGAAATCATCTTCTCATAAAATATGGAAACCTGAGACTAATTTTCTGAAACAATGTGTCCTACAAACGTGGCAACATATTAATATTAAAACAGAGTGAAGGCTTAGCAACTACGATCTGTTATTTTCCTTTACACAGTGACATTTTTCCACCAAAAACTAACTCTTATGTAGTCTGTTATGTTCTTTAACATTCAGTAAAATAATTGGATATATATTTCCTTTTGGAAAGCATAACTATAGTCATTAAACAGGTGAATGATGAGGTAGTTATATAATCTCCAGAGCCTCATATTTTCTCTTTAAAGCACAAATTCCTCATCTTCAGATTTTAAGGTCTGCATTTTTTTTGTATAAAATAAGTATGCCTTACTATTAATTAATGTTACAAACTGTGAAATCATTTTTATATTTGTATGTATGTGTTTCTTTCTTCCACTTCCCCTAGTTGGAATTCAGTCATCATTAAAATGAAATAGTGGAGGTTAGACTCAATAATATCATGTGAAGTTATTAGTACATTCAACTTTCCCCAGTCAGACTATAACTGGAACAACTTCCAGCAAATGATTCTAGGTTCTATCTCTAACGATTTATCTTACAGTTTAAGAAACTAACATATTGTCTAGATTTTAAAATGAAAGGGAATGTTTTATCAATCTTAGCTTCAGATCCCCCAGGAGCAGATTCTGGAGCAAGGATTCTAGTCCAAGTAGTTAATGTTGGAGGTGACCCTACCAAGCACACACACACACACATATGTATCTTTTTTGAGAGTTTTTTGCTATAGGGCAAGTACCAGAGAGAGACAGAAAGCAAGAAATCACCTCCCATTGGGGATGGCCATGCCACAATCTCTTCTCCTCCATTTTTCTCTCAGGATTTTGGGCACACATGCACAAGCACCAAGCATGAGTTTTAAGCCACCAGGACTGGGACTCGAACCACAGTTGACAGTATGGGAGTCCAGCAATGTAATCATTATGCTCTCTGCTGTTTCCACATACTAATTATATTGATGTCCAGGGATCCCAGAGGGATGGAGGTTCAATGTGCCAACGACAGAACCTGTTTGATGTTACCCTTCTAGGCTTCCTTCTCATCTTTGTCTCACTTCCCCCATAGAAGTCACCTCCTAAACAAAGAACTTTCATTCACATCCTTATCTAAGGATATATAATACTTTTATGGAAAAGTCAATATATTAGAAAATTGTTTTAACTTGCAACCAAGATTCTTCCAAAGTAACAACCATTTATTAGCAGTGACAGTTAATAAGGGGCAGGATTGATTTAATTACCAGCATAAAAGTCAATTTTGTTTCCTCCTCTACTTTCTTCCTCAAAATGTTCCATCCAAATTAGACATTTCACTTTACTGTTGTAGCTCTTATTATACTGAATACTCAAATTTGACGATTGGGTGATAGCATTTTATTTATTTTTTCTAATTTTTTTATTCATTGTGATTATTTTATTTTATTATTACTCTTTTTAAAGTTGACCAGAGAGAGGAGAAAGTGAGAAAGTAAGCTGCCAAGTTCAGGACCCAAACTGCTATCAGCCATATGGGAAACCACTGCCTTAACCACTATGTCATCTGCTAACCCCAGATGATAGTATTTTAAACTCATTTTCATAGCTTCTCCAAAATTATCTACCTGTCTCAGAGCCTTCAATACTGTAGTAAAGATCTTATCTGAATTTCTTCAGGAGATTTATACATACAGCTAAGGGTTTCTCTATTTTACTACAGTTCCACCATCTATGCTGTTACTAAATCAAAGCTTTAGTGTATCGCTGTAAGCTATTGACTCCCAGTTTAAAACATTTGGTGAGAAGAAAGGAATCAAGGAGAAAAATAGAGAGAAAACCATTTAGAAGACACAGAAATGGAAGACTGGAAGATTGTCTGTTGATGATAACATGTATGATATCTTCAACTGGACTGGTGTGAACTATATTCATGTCAAGTAATTCATTTTATAAGTTATAGTGATGTACAATGATTGACTATATAAATTAAAATAATAAAAATTTAAAAATAAATAAAATGTAAAAATAACTAAATAATAAAACATTCAGTTTATTTACCATGGATTTTAGGGAAATAAAATCTCCTTTATCTGAAATTCAAAGCCTTTCAAAATCAGACTCCACAGCATATAATCAGAACCAACTTTCTAACATCAAGCATACTATTGAACTGATATGCGTTGTGGATGCGTTTCCACCCAGTCCACCTTGCCTGCAACTGACTGACTCAGTTTTAATGCTGAAAGTCCCATGTCCAATCAGAGCCAAACAAAGTAGGACAGCTGGTCGCTCTGGTGTATTTATTTTTCACAGTATCAAGAAAGTGTCTGTCATCAAATAAATTAATGGCTCTAATTTGAATGCCTCACATGATTGAAAAAGGAATTTTATATGCCAACATGCATAATGAGAGTGGAGAGAATTTATATAAAATATGAGTTATAGGGACCAGCAGTTAGCGTAACGGCTATGTCGCTGGACTCCCACGTAGTTGACCGTGGTTTGAGTTCTGGACCCGGTGATTTAAACTCACATCGGGCGCGTGGGTGTGTGTGCCCAAGATCCTAAGAGGAGAATGAAGGAGAAGGGATTGCGGCGTGGCCATCCCCCCTGGGGGATGATTTCTCGCTTTCTATCTCTCTGTCTCTCTGTCTGTCTGGTGAGTGCATGCGCCCTATAGCAAAAACCTCTCAAAAAAAAATCTATATATATATGAGTTATAAAAGCAGTGTGTTATTATCAGATTTATCAAAAAGGAAATTTGAAAGTTTGAGCAACTTTTCTATCCCTCCCAAATTTCTAACTACTTTTATCTAATATTCTATTTGTTCTAAACTACCCTCATTTCCAATAACCCTGAGTTTATATATTTTTTGGGCACATGCCATTCCCGCCACCACCTGAAATGCCCTCACACCATCTTATCAATTGCTATTACATGGCCTCCATCCTCCAAGGCCCACTCAAATGCTGCCACCTCCATGAAGAAGTTTCTCATTTTCAGATTTGGTTTCCTCTTTGCTAAAGCCCTCACCTCATTTTGTTCCTCTTCTATGGCACTTAGAAAAAAATTCATGATTTTAAATTCACGTTAAGACTTTGCAATCATATTTTGGTATAGCATGATCTGTTTTTCATAATTCCACCATGAGGTCCCTACACAAAATAGAAATTACCCTCATCTGACACCTGAGGAAGCTGAGAGTGGTGATCATGTGACCTTAGAGCTCATGAGTGGTTGAATTAGAATTCAAACCCAAAATTTCTAATACAAGGTCTACCATATTGCTTATTAATAATCATATGTACTTAGCTAATCCACTAAGCTTCAAATCATTTGAGGCATCAGAAACCATATATCAGTCATCATTGTGCCTTTGTAACAACATTTAAGTAGAAATTCTAATCCTGACATTCAATTTCCTCCCTCAGGTAAACCTTATTTGCTCACACTTAGTGCTGCAAATATGTCTTTCCAGCAAAGTTCCCATTTGGACTTCTTGTAATTAGATGTCATATATAATCTTTACTGTATCCCCCAGACAAACAAAGGATACGGTTTTATGAGGATCTGTGTGGCAGAGTTGATTATAAAGCAAAGTTCTCCCATCTTGATTACCTACAATGATTCACTATTGGAAAGTTCCTCAAATAGTGGTCTATAAACCATCTGCAACTATTTGCAACTATGCAAAAGGGTCTTCAAGACCCTGTTAAAAATGCAGATTGGTATGCCTTACCTCATATTTACTGACTTAGAAAGTCAGAATATGGGGTTCAGAAGTGATGATTTTTCTTTTCTGAGAGGTTTTTCCTATAGGGTGCTTGCCAGAAAGAGACAAACAGATAGAAGGTGAGAAATCACCCCCCAGGGGGGATGGCCACGCTGCAATCCCTTCTCCTCCATTCTCCTCTCAGGATCTTAGGCACGCACGCACACGTGCCTGGCATGAGTTTAAGCCATCTGGTCCGGGACTCGAACCGTGGTCGACTACATGGGAGTCCAGCGACATAGCCATGATGCCAACTGCTGGTTCCCCAGAAGTAATGATCTTTATGGTTAAGGTTTAACTAAACTAAAAATTGAAGTTTACCACCTTCCTGAGCTGGCATGTAAAGTCTTCATACATATAAGGACATGACCTTCTATCACAAACTTTTATTACTGTCTTTCTTTCATTTGATAAATTCTGACTCTATTCTCCAGTATGTCTACACCACACTTTCTCTTCTTCCACAGCATTCCAGTACTACCCATCCACCTATTAGTGACAGTCTAATTCAAATTTCAGTTCCTTTGATACCCCTTTTCCTCCTCTAAGCTATTATTATTGTTGTTGCTGTTGTTGCTTTGGCTGATGCACCATGCATTGAGCACCTAGCATATACCAGTTAGTATACTAAGCACTTTATATATACTATCTCTTTAAAGCCTCACAAAAAGCTTTGAAGTATCTTCTACTATAGCTACTCCTGAAATGTTGACACTGAAGTCAAAGAGATTTCATTACTTACCAAAGACCATACACCTATGAAGAACAGCTTCAGAACACAGATGTGTATCTCTCTGACATAGAAGCCCACAGCTTTAGTAACTGCACTGTATGCTTCCCACACCTTCACCCTTAGTCTGGTCATCTCCACCATGATAGACACCTGTCATCGTGACTACAGATAATGCAAGTTTTTTGGGTGACCAGATGAGCAATGAAGCACACTGAATCATTCTTACTAGGAATGATATACTCTAAATGAAGTCAATTCCTCCGTGGTGGTTAAGGCGCTGGACATTCCCACATGGCCAACCACAGTTCAAGCCCTGGACCTGGTGGCTTGCTTTCTCACTTTCTCTCTCTCTCTCTCTCTCTCTCTCTCTCTCTCTCTCGTCGAATTAAAATAATAAATGGATGAATAAATTTAAAAATTAAATAATTCTTAAAATAAAATAAAGTCAATTCCTCAACCTGTCATACTGATTCGTCTTACCTTACTTTAGAGAAAGTTTCATGATCAAATGATGTATTTTGCTTCCCATTGACAAAAAGGCCCACTCTACACACAGAAATACCCTAATACCAAAGATACTAAATATGTACTTGATTAATAAAGGAACAATAAAAAATTATGATAATAATAGTAATTGGTAACTAACATATATATGATGGTCGCAATAAACTAGGCACTGTAGTTAGCATATTTGTACATTATCTAATTTAATTCTTACAACAACCCTAACTAGTAGAGCAGCGTTAATGTAATCCCTATTCTACAGATGAGGAAGTCTAGGCAGAGAAAAATAATTTGTGCAAGGTCACACAGGTAGCTGGGTATAGAAATTAAGTAGACTCAAATTTTGATGTGCCTAACTCCCATGCTCAAGCTCATTACTGTTCGGCTTCATTAAGAAAGATTCCAATTATATATTAATTTTGAAATAAGATTAATATTATTTTTTAAAAATTTAAACCACAAAGAAAGAAGCTTGCTTATCTACATAAATGATAACCTGGCCTTAAGACTGGTCTATTGATATTAAAGGAGGACTGAAATACAGGCTTGCCTGCCACATCAATGAATGCAAATTGCCACCAGTTTGGTTTGGCACCTGTCTTAGTTCTTTCAGGCTGATAGAACAGAATAGTGTAGACTATGTGGCATACAGACAGCAGAAATTTGTTTATCACAGTTCTGGAGACTAGGAAATTCAAGATGAAGGTGCCAATAGATTCAATAACTAGTGAGATTGAAATTTTCTGATTCATAGGTGATATTTTCTACCTGTCATCACATGGAGAAAGGGTGAAGGGTCTTTCTAGATTCTTTTCCATAATACTAATCCCACTCATGACAGCTCTACCCTGATGACAAGCAACTCCCAAAGGTCCCACCTCCAAACCCATTTTATTGGAGATCAAGTTTCAACATAAGAACTTTGAAGGGACAGAAACATTTAGCCTGTAGTGACACTTAAACACAATCTATTTTGTTTAAAGTCGGTTTCAGCTGGCTATAGTGTCAAATGAGGTTGATACTGGTCCTGAAAAAAATAATCCAAAATTTAAGTTTTTCTCAAAATAGTTGGTATTTGTCTGTCAAGGATTATTTCTTCCACACAACACTACGCAGCTAAGCATACAAGATTTCTAAGCGGCAGTAATGTTTCTAAAAAACTGGCCAATGGAATAGAGAACTTTTTCAGATAAAGCAAACATTCCATTAGAATGGTTTTCCCTTCATTATTTGTATCACTGTAGAAAGAGAATAGGTAGGAGACTGTGACATGTTAGAAGACAGGACTGACATGAACTTGATATTCCCTTGCAGAGTTTCTTCCTCTGCTGTACCTTTCCACATTAGGGAGCAAGACATGGAAGAAGTGAACCCACCCTCAACATCAAGTATGAGTGATAGAGACTTCAAGACTGTACCTTTGGAATTTACTTAGCATGAAAAAGTTCCTAGAAATACCTCCACAAACTTAAGACACAATGCTATGGCTAGGCTATATCCATCACATCCCCAAATTTTTCTCTTGGGAGAAAATAGCATCCTTCTCATCTAGAAATTTAGCATAAACATTTCCATTTCTATGGGGAAACTATAAGAAAATAAGTCAAGTTAGTAAATGGCATGTAAAAGTTTTCCAATATTCTAAAGTGTTACACATGCTGTACTCTTCTCATCCATCACATTGATAAAGCTTTTTATTACCAGGTACATGAGGAAAGTTGTTTTGTGTGACTGATTAAAACTATATTTTCTCTGGCTAAGGAACTTCATAGGCTGTCTCCAAGTAGGATAACAGATAGTTTTTGTTAATCCACTCATTTCGGGCAGAAGCTTCAAATGCTGCTTCCTAATTTTAACATACGTCATAAATTTACTCTAGTCCCTAAACCTTCAGCCTCAAATGTGCCTGTTTCTCACTCCAACTACTTTGCTTTTTCAATATGGATCACTTGTCATTCTTCCTTCTGAATAATCTTTCTACTGCTTGTTAGAGAAACAACCCCATGAAGTTCTCTCAAATAGATCCTTTATTTGACTCATGCCCTCTTTTACTACCCCTATTTTCAATGGAAGTATCCCATTTCCTCTCATCTCTCTACAATTTCCCTCTATTTGACATTCATTAATTCTGTGAACATATTTACTATTATAAAAATTCAGTAAAGTTATATCTTTATATCTTCAGGACCATATTGCATGAAAGATATTAAACTACCAAAATTCACATTTTTTTTCCAGAAGAAAACAAGGACTTAGAAGGACTTAAGCAAATATTATTCTGAGTATTGCATTAAAGATGTTAAGCTATTGGGACCAGCAGTTGGCATAATGACTATGTCGCTGGATTCCCATGTAGTCGACCGCAGTTCAAGTCCCAGACCCAGTGACTTAAATTCATGCTGGGAGTATGTGTGTGTGTATGCGTGTGTGCATGTGTGTGTGTGTGTGTGTGTGTGCCCAAGATCCTGAGAGGGGAATGGAGGAGAAGGGATCGAGGCATGGTCATCCCCCCAGGGGGTGATTTCTCGCTTTCTGTCTCTCTGTCTCTCTCTGTCTTTCTGGCAAGCACACACACCCTATAGCAAAAACTCTCAAAAAATATTTTCTTTTTCAAATGATTCCCTACTGATTTTCAGAGGGGTTAGCTCAAATAAATATATTTAGATAGCAAAAGTCTTTTTGGCACCTTATTTTATAACATTGCACATCCAGGGACTTCTGGGTTAATATTATCAAAAACTCTCAAAAAAAAAAAAAAAGTGAGGCTATTAAATTTCATTTTTTTTTTCAGAAAAAGACAAGGACTCAAATATTATTCTGTATAGAAAAATTATTGGGCAGTTTCTCAAGACCCCTACAATATATGAGTATACATAAGAATAAGAATGGGAGCTAGAAGCATTCTTCTTGTACTCTTAAAGGAAGATAATTATCTTTAGAGTTCAGTATTTGTGGAATGTTTAGACAAAATGGACTTTTAGCCCTCCTATGACTGGAAGTCCTTTCAAAATTTCAATGTGCTGTTTATTTGGGGGCAAAGAGGGGATAAATATTAGGTCAAATTTCACTTCTCAAAGTTTTAAAAACTGTGAGTTTGAAAACCTTAGCCTGAGTTTATAAGTATTTAGACAAAACCAAAATATTGATACTTTAGAAATAAAAATAACAAGCCCATTTTAAGCACAATTCTTATCATTTCCCAGTTTGAAATTGGAAGGAACCATCACAATGCATGGCTTCCCTGATATCCTTCCCATTAGCTGGCCTAGTGATTGACTCTCAAAGTGATGTTATAGTCCATATTGTGTTTTTCTGCTTCAGCTGTCCATTAGAGTCATCTAAATAAGTCCAAAAAGTGTCACACCCAGGCATCATCCCAGAAAATTAAATCAAAATTTCTGGGGTGCTAAATAGCCATGGGTATTTTTTTTAATCTACCCAGTGGACTTTATAGGGAATTGAGAATTGAGAACCATAGCACTTGACAAAGGACACACTCATGTCCTCCCTCTTCCTTAGTGTGTTAATTAAAAGTTTGGTCAAGTTCTGCACATTTATTTTTTGAGCCTAAAAATTTAAAGAAAGGAATTCTCAATAAGGAAAACCCTTTGTAATCAATAAGAAGAGTAGAAATGTTACTGAACTGCAGAAAACAAGCTATTGGGAAAAGTAGAAAAGACTTTAAGTCAGAAGAATCCCCTTAACATGAAAACTAATTGTGATATTCTAGGAAAGAAGGTGTGACACACATTATGGACAAAATATAAGCATTTATATTCCAAAGGAATATTACCTCGTTTAACTTATTTAGAATTAATCAGATGCTCTTGAATATTGTCTCCTTTCATAGTTAAAAAACTCCCACAAGATTAGGAAGGTAGAACAAACTACCCCCAATCACATGGGTGGGTATTTAGGTCTGTGTATCCTGAAAAAAAATGTCCATTTTCTCACACTCCATCTATCTTGCAAACACTTTTGAGCCCACAGGCAGTGGAAGCACCAACAGAGAGGCTATCAGATTTCATTCTGGCAACAAATCACAGGACAAAGAGAACTGAACGACTCATGAAGAAAGATTAGAAATGAAATCTGAGTATAAGAATTATAGAACCTCAATGCCACATAAAAGGTACTCGAAGAACTGAAATGTTGAGAGCTCTGAGCACAAACAAATTAAACTAACAAAAAGGGGCAGAAGGAGTGTGTGTAAATGAGAAAGGAATCATGAAATCAAGGTAAATAGAAGACCGTCATATGAATCTATACTGACAGGGCTGGGGTGTCTATAACATTCAATAACCTGCAGCCTTTCATTCAGTAGCTTTTCATTATATACCATGACCTGATGACTGGTATTGGGAGAACAATGTTTAACAAAATTGGCACAGCCCTGCTCTCAGGAAACTCTTATCCTCCTGAAGCCAATCAGGAGAAGTCAGCCTACATAAAAGTACATAATTAAAAATTATGATAAATATTATGAAATAAAAACACAGGAAATTTAGAAAAAATGAGGTAGGAACCAGAATGAGGTCTCACGATTTTTCCTAAGTAGAGCTAACCAGTGTGTGGGGGAGGGGATGGGGGGTTGTTTTTAGAAAAGCATCCTCGACTGGGAAAAACACATGGAAAGTCTATGAAGGAGAAAATACTATACTCCATTTAAGAAACACGAGGGCTGTCTGTGACAGAAACTGGGTAGCCAATGGGAATCCAACAGCAGCCAGATCACTAAGGCCTAGTAGGCCATGTGATAGGGGTCTTTTTGTATTGAGGTAATATAAGCAGAAAAAAACACAAGATCAGATTTGCATTTTTTCTTTAAATTTTTCATCTTTATACTTTCTTATTTACATTAATAGTTGCACATAATTATGGGATATAGTATGATTTCCGGAACATATGTATGTTGAGTAGCAATCAAATTTGGTCTGTAAACATATTCACTATCTGAAGTATTTATTGTTATTTTGTGCTATGCACACTCAAAACCTACTCACAACCATTTTGAAGTATATGCTGAGTTGTCAACAACTATTATTGCCCTGTTGTATAACAGCATGCTAGAACTCATTCCACTGACCTACCTGCATTCTTGTATCTGTTAGCCAAGTTCTCTTCAACCCTGCACCTCAACCCCTTTCCAATTTCCAGTATCTCTCCTTTCGCTCTCTACTTCGATACACATGGAATATTATCAAGCTATAAAAAAGATGGAAATCCAGTCATTTGAGGCAATATCGACCTGGAGAAAAGGCTAAGTGAGATAAACCAGCTATTGAAAGACAAATACCATGTTTTTACTCATTAATGGAAGCTAAAAGATTCAATTGTATGAATTTGCATTTTTAAAGTTCCCTTGGGCTACAATATTTGAAATAGAGGAAAATGAGGCAGATGGAAGAAAATCTATTGTAATGTGGTAATAATCCAGGCAAGAGAAGATGGCAGCTTGGGCTATGATGGCTACAATGGTATTGGAGCAAAATGTACAGACTGAAAGACAATCAGTGTTAGATTTAACCATCCAACTACATAGATTATATGGGGTTGTTGGGAAAGTCATGATGCATTTTTGCATAGAAAAACATAGACTTCCCTGACAACCTAATTATATACATTTTATACACAAATATATATGTATGCATACATATGTGTATACATATACACGTATAAATATATGTATGTATTCTTCAAAACATCATGTTGTACACGGTAAATGCATACAATTTTATTTTTCAGTTTAAAAAAGTTGATGCTGTGGGCCAGCAGGTAGCGTGATGATTAAGGTGGCTGGACTCCCACATGGTTGACCATGGTTCAAGTCCTGGACCTGGCAACTTGCTTTCTCACTTTCCTTCTCTGTCTCTCTAGTCAACTTCAAAAATAAATAAAATAAAATAATGACAATGAATAAAATTTAAAAAAAAAAAAATGCTGGGCCAGCAGATGGCTCGAAGGTTAAGGCAGCTAGATCCTACATGGTCAACTGAGCGATTTGAGTCTCCAACCCAGTGACTGGAAAAATGTGCCAGATTGCATGTACATGCATGCCCTAAATCCCTAGAGGAGAATGGAGGAGAAGGGATTACGGTGTGGCCAACCCCCCTAAAAGGTACTTCCTCACTGCCCCCCTCCCGCCACCTCTTCTGTCTTCAGCAAGCACAACTGCCCTGCAGCAAAAAAAAATAAAATAATCCTCATCAATGCTAATGAGTACCCTCTCAAAAAGAAACAAAATTGTCATAAGTATAGGAGCTTAGGAATAGATTTACTCTCTTAGCTAATTTATACTAACTCATCTTTTCCTTTTTTGTGGAAGGTTAGGGTAGGTGATAGGTAAAATGAAGTTAAGACTTTTAGTCTCTTTTATTCCATGATATTTTTGCCTCCTTTTTTCTGCTATTTATATGTTGGTAAAACTAGGTCATTTGGCCTGTAGAATATCTCACATTCTACATTTAACTGATTACTTTTTGTAATTTAACTTACCTCTTTACCTGTCAGATTTTCCATGCAATTGTATTTCCTGAAGGTTCAATTGATTCTGATTCAAATTATTTTTATCTTTTGACTGGAATTCTTACTAGGGTACACTATACACTTCCTGTTCCACACATGCCAGGAAATAACATGTCAGTGCAGTACTTTTTATCCTGCTGGGATTGACAAGGAGGTATATGTAGGAACAACGTGGTCCCATCCTTATGAGGTGTTGCTTTCATCTTTTGCTTAATGGTTTTAGCACTCACCAAGAGTGCCTTAATCCACCAGAAAACTACTTACATAAAAGGGTATAAATGCACAGAGAGATTTTAGCACAATGAGAGAGGCTCACATGATTCCATGGAATTCTGATCCAAAGCCCTGCCCATGCTGTTCTAGTTGCCCCCAGAAGCTCGAAGTACACCTTTTCAATGGCTCCCTTAATTCCTCTGACTCAAAATATGACCACCAAAATCCTAACTTGTGTCTTTTTTCTTTTTCTCTCTCTACAATTTCTTTTTGGTACTTTGAACTCATTCCTTGTAAACTCCTATAAGCTCTATGCAAACATTTCATACCACAACTTGAGCTTCAATCTGAGTGGCAGTTTTCAGTTGCCAACTAGTCCCTCACTCTGCCATAAATCACACATGTCACCTTTCATCTCCAAACCACATTCAGACCCCTCTCTTTCTTTCAAAGATACTATTCTCTCAATTACCATGACTTCTCCTCCGCAGCCCCCAACCATCTACTTCAGTAAGTCTACAACTTTGTGCAATCTTTCTCTAACATATTGTTCTCATTTTTCTCTTTCCATACTGCTGTCACCCCTGTTGTACAGGTCATTATCTCTTGCCTAAATGGTTGCAAATAGCTTAATAGTTCTCCGAATGTCTCAGCTCTGCCTTGTACAACCCACTCTGAACCTAGGGCCAGAGAAAGTGCCTAAATGAACAGGGACAGTCCTGTAATTTGCAAACAACTTCACTTCCTACCCAATAGCCACCAAAGGACACAGACATTGGCCATGCTGTATCTTATCTGTCTCTTCTGCTTTCAAAGATTTTGTTCCACTCATGCATTCCCCAGGCTTACACCACTGACCACTGCTGCTCTCTGAGCCTCTCCCCAGGAGTCACATCTATAGTCAATCCCACATTCCTGATGCCTGAATCATCCTTGAACCTTGATTCCTGGCAACCCACTCATTCTTTTCCCCTCAATATAATAATTTTAATATATTATATTTATAATATGTGATATATAATTCATTATATATATGTTCCATTATTTGGACCAATAAGATATTATGTTCTTTTTTATTTTTTTATTTTTTGGAGAGGTTTTCGCTATAGGGCACATGCATGCACTCGCCAGACAGACAGACAGAGACATAGAGACAGAAAGCAGGAAATCACCCCCCAGGGGGATGGTCACGCCGCAATCCTTTTCCATCATTCTCCTCTTGGAATCTTGGGCACCCATGCACACACAACTGGCATGAGTTTCTCTTGTGCATGCATACACACGCGCCCAGCGTGAGTTTTAAGCCACCGGGTCTGGGATGCGAACCACGGTCGACTACGTGGGAGTCCAGCGACATAGCCATTATGCTAACTGCTGGTTCCCTACATTCTTTTTGTAATAAATTCCCCTTCCATTTTCTAATTCCACCATCCTAAGGGAATAAGTTAATATACTTCCTTTGATGATTGTTTTTATCTTCAGTAAAACAAGTTGCACGAGAATATTTATTTGGGAAATAATTTGGCTTATAAAAAGATATATATATATATGTGTGTGTGTGTGTGTCTGTTTATATATACATATATATACATATATACACACAAGATATATGATGTATACACATTTCTATAACTAACTTTTCTTAGAAAAGTTACATGGACATATTTTCACCTCAATTCATACATATACTTCATTTATAGTAATAATTACTTCACACATTATAATATAGATAGCTTTAATTTAAATGTCTACCATTCCCAAAGATGAAAATTCATTTTTTTTCACATTTTTTTAACAATTACAAACAAGGATGAAAGAAACATTTTTGTATGTAAGCCTTTTTAACTTATTACTTTTTTTCTCAGAAGTGAATTACCAGGTTCAAATGGCATGTACATTTTAAGTCTAATAAATTATGATCAGATTACTTTTCAAAAGTAATAATGTATTCTTAATGACAACAGTATATGATGGAAAGTAGTTATTTTTCCACACCATTTCTAATAATAAGGTGTTAATTTTTTCATTTCTGTCAAGCTATTATTTGAAAAATGCTATATCAGAAGTCTAACATTGCATATCTATTATGCATTCATTTTTCATCTTAATCCTAGCTTTGCTTTCCTATGAAACCTTGGTAGCACATTTTTTGTCCTTTTATGGAATTTTTTCACATCACACTTTATGTTGAATTGAGTTTTCTTATTTTATATCTTTACCACATTATGCCTTTAAAAAGCTCAAGTCACCTATCTTACCTATTCTTTAAAATTCCATAAAATTAGTACAGTGACAGTGGTTAAGATGTTGAACTCCCACATGGCCAGCCACAGTTTGAGTTTCAGACCTGTCAGCTTGAAACTCACACCAGGTGTATGTGTGTGCATGCCCAAAAACCCAGGAGAAGAGTAGGACTATAGCATAGCCATCCTCACTGGGGGTTGATTTCTCACTTTCCTTCTCACTGTCTCTCTCTCTCCAGCAAGCGCACACCCTATGAGAAAAACCTAAAAGAAAAAAGAAAGAAAGAAAGGCCCCAACATGGCATAGATTCACTTTCAAAAAATATAAACCATGCAGATCTAATGGAATAAGTAGTAAATGTATCTACCAAGTACAAATATTTACAAATATCTACCGAGTACAACATTTGGTAGTAAATGTATCTACCAAGAACAAATAGTGCAATCCCGTAAAACTGTGAAAAAGTTCAGCTTCTAAACATTTCCTAAGCTTGACTACATGGTGTTTCTGAACTTGAGCCTCCTGTCATGTAATACAAGTGTTAAATGCCACATTAGCACTTCCTTGCTGGTTGCTCAGAGCCTCAAGTAGCTGCTTTTCATTCATCCTGCCTAGTACTCCCGTTTTCCAGAGTTACCAATGTATGCTGTTCTTTTAAATATGACCTTTTTGTTTTTTCTCGCTTTCATCTTGAGCCACAAGACACTTACAGGAAAAGTATTTTTCTTAAATTCCTTCAAATGAATTTAATTAGTGAAGACTATTCTCTGGGCAGATAATGACCATGAACACCAGAGTCCAATCATGATAGAGAAATATAAAAGATAAGGAGCTATGACTCAGAGATCTGAATTCAAATTCTCAAATTCATAGGATCCTGAGCAACATTTCTAACCTACTTAAACCTCTGTTTTCAAAACCAGCAGAGGGCGTAACGGTTACATAGCTGGATGGACTACGAAAGGGTTGACTGCAAGTCCCTAACCAGTCCGCTTGAAACTCATGCCAGGCACGTGTGTGTGTGTGCCCAAAATCCCTAGAGGAGAATAGAAGAAAAAAGATTGTGATGTGGTTCCCTGTCCCGGGGGTGGGGGTGGTGGTGGTGGTGATTTCTTGATCTCTGTCTCTGTCTCTCTCTGGCAAGGGCATGAGCCTAATAGCGAAAATCTCTCTTAACAAAAAAAGTCCTTCATTTTCCCATTATTATTGAGATATTAATTATATCTAATTGATAGGATTTTTGTATCATAGGTAGTAGAATTTTGGTGAATGTATATCGATGGCAATGAAAAAAAATCCCAAAAAAGCAAAGTAATAATTCATCTCCTTCTCTTTTTCCCCCTCCATAGACCTAACTGCAGTATGTCCCCATCTTATCTGGATAACAGTACCACATCAACATACTTATATTATTTGTGGTTCTTGCTGAAAGAGGTTATTATTTTTTTTATTTATTTATTTATTTTTTGGAGAGGTTTTTGCTATAGGGCGCGTGCGCTTGACAGACAGACAGAGAAAGACAGAGAGATAGAAAGCGAGAAATCACCACCCATGGGGGATGGCCACACCACAATCCCTTCTCCTCCATTCTCCTCTCGGGATCTTGGGCACGCACGCACATGCGCCCAGTGTGAGTTTAAGCCACCGGGTCCGGGACTCAAACCGCGGTCGACTATGTGGGAGTCCAGCGACATAGCCATTACGCTAACTGCTGGTCCCAAGAGGTCATTATTTATAAGTTGTATCAAATCAGAGCATGTGTGTCAGTCACCAGTATAGAGCAGGATGAATTAAGTGAAGTGACTGAAGAACAGTGATAGACCGATCTTCAAAAGGCAATTGGGCCGGAAAGCCATTTCTTACTGGATTTGATGCTCACTAGTATCAAACTAAAGTGGAAAAAATATAGGAATCTCACCACTAGTTCTCAGGAGGAGAAAGAGATAGTTTACATTAGGAGATTAGACAACCCAGTGGAGGGTTTGAGCAGAATTAACAAAATTAGATGGAGACAGAAAATAAAAAGTGAAAGTGACAGTGAGATGAATTATTAATTTTCTCAAGCTCAAATCTACTTTAAATGGAAGTGGAACTATGACTTAGGGAGAAGTGACTGACAGGACCAGAATGAATGTGTTGGTTCCAATTTCTATAATTCATTTAAAATAGACTTCTACTACTGTATTAATGACCACAACATATCAGAACAAGTTTAATCTTTTTATATTTCATTCTGCCATTATAATAAAATATTACATTTTTCCTGTTTTACTTAAAATCCAGTTTTGTAGTCTGGTTCTTTTTTGCATCTGAGTCCCTGATTCAGGCTAACCTCCTAAGCCATATTAAAGCAATCACTTTAGAAAGGTCTCCAGATAAACAATAAGCTACTCTTATTTAGTATTTATACTCATAAAACTTTACTATTGCTATTTTTGTTCCTTTGGTTTTCCTTAAGGTAACTAAACTAGTTCATTTCTTTTATGCCACATATAGTTTTCTCTATTTGAACAAAATTCTACTCTATCATCAATGAAAAATATAAGTCAATAATCAAAAGCAAGTGTTAAGTCCAAACATGTTTTTATTTTTTATTTTGATTAATCAGCCTTATAGAGTAGAAGAAGGGAAGGAGGAATAAAGAAACATCATGGGTAGCCACTGTTCCATAACCTTTGAGAAAAAAGCTTTTTAATTCTCATAAGAATTCTAAGAGGTAGTTATTATAAGAAAATGCTGACTCAAAAACAGTTCATTATTCTATGTCACATATCAATTCTGAATTCTAAATTGATGTTTAAATCTGGAAACAGCACTAAGGACCTGGGTACTCAAGAAATAACATGTACCAGTGGAGGTTCTCCAAACTTTAACTTAGAAAAGATGTGATGCAGGGAAACACTAAACCAAGTCAAAGCTAAGCAGAAAACAAAATCTGAAAAATGACACAAGGGAAGATTTCAAATGAATAGATAAGAACCACCAAACAACAACAAAAAGAGTGTAAATCTCATATGGCCAAAACATATCACAAGGAGAGGAGGAAAAAAAAAAAAAGAGAGAGTGATCCAAATGGGAGGCCTGTGTGTTATCCCTGTTCCTGGCTGAGAGAGAGTGATCCAAATGGAAGGCCTGTGTGTTATCCCTGTTCCTGGCTGACTGGGGAAGGACTATGGCATGGTAAGACCTGTCGAGTATGCGTCTGTTTCTCTCTCTCTCTCAATAAATAAATTAAATAAATTTAAAGAAAAAAAGAGAGGAGAGTGGAGTGAGAAAGAGAGTGAAACAGAGAGAGATAGAAATATTAAACTAAAGTTGAAATTCAAGAGACTAAAAAGAGAAAGGGCCATAAGCAAAGTTGGGTCACATCTTATGAGTGGAAGAAGACAACCATAATGCTAAAAGTCAATGATCTAAAATTTTCAAAACCAAGAGAAACTTAATAAGAACAACAACTAAGTGGAATGGAGTCAGAATAGAAAAAAAAAATCAGGACGGGACCAGCAGTTAGCGTAATGGCTATGTCGCTGGACTCACACCTAGTCGACTGCAGTTCGAGTCCCAGACCCAGTGGCTTAAACTCACACCGGGCTCGTGTGCATGCTGTGCCCAAGATCACGAGAGGAGAATGGAGGAGAAGGGATTGCGGCGTGGCCATCCCCTCTGGGGGATGATTTCTCGCTTTCTATCTCTCTGTCTCTCTCTGTCTGTCTGGTGAGCGCACGCGCCCTATAGCAAAAACTTCTCCAAAAATAAAAAAGAAAAATAGAAAAAAAAATCAGAGAAAACTAAGGAATTCTGAGTAAAGTATAGATTTTTATTTAATAACAATATACCAATATTATTCATTTATATTGATAAATGCATCATGCTACTATAATACTATAAAACCACATACAAGGCATACAAGAACTCTGTATTTACCTCACAATTTTTCTTTAAACCCCAAATTATTCTAAAATAAAACGTTTTTAAAAGAAGACAATGTTCTAGAAAGATATTTTTTATGGCAATTTTGTCCCAAGGAAAACCCTAGGAGCTTAGACCCACATCTCCCAATTTTATCCTTAAGAGAGGTAAGAAATAAAGATCCTTCTAGATATCATAGCTATACAGGTCTTGATATCACCAAGGTATACTCTTTTATTCCACATGTAAATAATCTACTAATTAATAAATTAAGAAAATTATGCCTTAAAACACATTTCTTGAGGTTACCAAAAATTTAGCCTTGTTTAATTTTATGGAAGAAGGAAATCAAACAACCTCCTGTTTATTTAAACAAATTATGTGGAAAATGTGGTCTTAATCAAGTAATACCAATTAAGCATCTCCTTAAGCATACAAAATGTCTGTATCCAGAGAAAGCCAGAAACACCAGACCAAATGTAATCAACTAGCACTTCACACTCCATAGATGGATAATTTTGCATCCCAAGCAAAAAAATTAAAAGGACTTCAGTGCCACTCCTATATGTACTATTGATAAAACTCTAATACCATTGAGCAGGGAAGAGTCTAGTGGTAACAGAATCAATGTACAAATAGTTCAGTAATCAGTCACTAAATAATACACTAGCTACTTAACAAAGAATTCTAAAATACAGGTACAGAGAAAGAATGCCCAAATTGCTTTCAGTTACCTCCCTCACGCTGCTTCTGGCACACCTTGGAAAGTACTTTTGTCTCTTTGCAATAATCTTGCATCCTCTGTCAGCACCCTGAGCTTGAAAAATTTGAAACGGACCCAAGGCTTACTGTGGCCATTTGAGTTCACGTAAAATCAGGACACTTTCAAAAGAAGTCTATTGAATGTCAGGTTTGAGTCAAGGTTTTAATTTCACAGTAGATTTAACTGAAGAGATTTAATTTTACCAAATTAAAAACGCATGTCTTACAACAACCCCCAAACCCTCTATGAGTGAAATCAGACAGAAAGTTTGATCAGAGCCTCAACTAGAAAGAAAAGGGCAATGATGTTAGATGTCCTAGTTTAAAACATCAGAAGCTCAGGGTGGAAGAAAAAGAAGAATTAACACTGTAAAAAAGATGCTATTCTTGATGACTGGAGATAATTTCTCCAGTCAAAGTGTACCCATCTGCCCTGAGTACACTCCTCTGAAGTTCACATTTATAAGTGTGTAAAACAAATTGTGGGGTACCCATCTGCCCTCAGTACACTCCTCTGAAGTTCACTTTTATATGTGTGTAAAACAAATTGTGTCCAAGTAACTTCCAGAAACTGAGGAACAGAGCCTGACAGTTAATGTGAATTTGTAATTAAGAATATTCTACTGTCTTCCAGGAGCACAGTATTTCAGTTTATTAACATGCCCTTCCATGTGAGTATGGATGTGACAGCAAGGAAAAATAAAAACTGTCTGTGAAAACATAATCATGTAAAGAAAAAAAAAAAGGTGGCAGTAGGGTTAGGGGAGGAACAAGGCATCAGATATTAACTTATGAGAAAAATGCTGAGTAGAGAATAAAAAGAGTAGCAGCTAATATTAATACGTAACTAGCATGTGGCATCACAATAGATGCACATATCATACTATCTCATCCTCAGAATGATCCTATAATGCACATAACACTTGAATTAAAAATGGAAATATTACAGATTTCTGGAAACAATTGACATGTCTTAGAAAGAGTTTAAAATTCTAGGGTTAAGACAAAAATTTCAGATCAACACCCTGAGCCTTTGATTTTTGCATCATACTCTCCTGCCTATCCAAGGATTAAAGTTAGCACCTACATAATGTAATCAGTAATGTAAATTGCGCTCCCAAACAGTTACACATGTATATAAACCTTAATCCCCCATCCAAGTTGTAAAATCCTTAAAGCAAGAACCAACGAGCTCATGTGCTTCTAGAGAAAAGAGTATTTCATATTTATATAATAATGATGAAAAAAATGCTTCAATTAAAAAAACAAGTTTGCAGGAGTTGAACTGAGACAATCTATCAATAAACTAAAATAAAGGTGTTCTGTTACACAGCAAAAAGTTGATCTGTCAGTCTGTACATTTAAGGCTGTGCATTTTATTGCATGTAAATTATACATCAGTTACACTAACCAGATAGACAAAGGAGAGAAAAAACAGAAGGAAGGAAAAAGTTGGGCAATGGTTTGCTTTTCTAATTTTGCTGTATATAGTCAAACCAATGTTCCTTTTAAGAACAATGTGAAAATTGAACAAAAATATAAATGTGCTAATTGTTTGACATTGGATTGCTGCTGGAAAAGAAAATTTTCATAGGTCAAAATCCAGGAGAGAAGGAAATTCAATAGATGAGTTCAGTATTCTATGTCTAGCTTGTGTCTCTGTGGCGTATATGTTTTCCCTGTTATAAGAAGAGGGTTAGAAGTCAAAAAGAGGGCATTTGCTTTGAAATTATCAGAGAATTTAGAAGACTTTCAGAGCTGAAGCAGCAAAAGTTGCAGTTTGGTCTTCTCTTTCTGACAGGATTTGAGAGGGCAAGATCCCCTAAAGAATGAAGGTGCAAGTAATACCAACAAGCGATGGCTATTTTCTCAGTGCATTTACTGAATACTTAAGTTATGTGGGGCAAGAAGCTAAACAGTCAATAAGATATAGGTAAAAACAGAGTAGAATTTTACCAGTCTCATGATACATAAAATAAAGTCTAATGGCACAAAAAATACAAAAATAGAATTCAGTACCCACCACCAAAGGAAGGCCCTAGAAAATTCCTCAGGCTCAGTCTGGGTACTCAGAGGAATACATATCAGGAGCGAAAATAACTTAAAGTGAAGGACAAGCTGAATCTAAAGTGTAGCTTCAGCTGCTGTTCATATCGAGGTCTCAGGCAGTGACTGGAATGAGGTTATCTGATCTACCTTCAACAAAAAGTTAAGATGAATCCTTTCTTGATATATGTAACACCATCCTGCACTTCCTTAGTTGATCATACATTGTGCGAAATATTCAACCAAAAATTAACCAACATAGCAATAGCTAAAAACAAGAGAAAATGGACCTTTTGATCAAAAGAGCCACAGGTAGCGTAAATATTTGTTATTAGACATAGACTGTAAAATAGCTTTGATTAATAGGCAAGAAAATTGTAATAAGATGAAGAATTTGAGAGGAAATTAGAGCTTAAAATAAAATGTAAATGTTAGAGATGAGTAAGTGCAAGTCAATAAGTGAAAGTAAAACCTCAAGAGAACCATAAGAGCATATTGGGCACAGAATAATAGAAAATTAATAAACAAAAAGATAGATCAGTAAGAATAATACAGACTGAAGCACAGAAAAAAAAAGAGAGAGAGAAAATGGAAAATAAATAAGAGAGTAAAAAGGATACGTAAAATTCATTGATGGGATGGGGAGGAGTGGTGCTTTCGGTGGAAGATACTTTGATCAACTGGACTGGGGAGAAAGGTTCACATATTGAAATGTTCACTTTGTAAGCTAAATAATATGATTGAATGTATATAAAAAATAAAAATAAAATAATAATAAATTTTTTTAAAAATTCATTGGTACTATCTAACAGACATACATGCAGAGTGCCAGAGGGAGAGTACCATTTGAAGAAACAATAGCTAAGAAATTTTCAGAACTGAAAAGAACATATCAAGCAACTTACTCAAGAAATCATAAGCAGGAAATCACAAAACTATAAGCAGAAAATCATAAGCACGAAAATACAAAAAGCATATTGCAATAAAAGTACATCATAGTAAAACTGCTATACACCAAAAACAAAAAGAAAATTAAAAAAACAACCCAGATGAAAAGACCAATTAATTTCAATATCCAATATAATATATTCTTGTTGTTAGAATAGGTGTAAAAATAAAATTCATAATAGTAGTTTTACAAGAGGAAGGTCGAGGTAATGTAAGTTACAATATTCTAAAGAATTTGTATTATCTAGGAAGTAATAAAGGTGTTGATTTTTATTAACCTCTGATAAATTAAAGAATCATATTGTAATATCCAACTAAAATAATAACGAAAATAGATAACATACCAGCTAATAGAAACATTTAAATATTTTTAAATATATGATTATCCAGAAGTAAGGAAGGAAATTGAGAAAAGAGTATATAAAATAGATAATTGAAATAAAAGACAAAACCAAGATGATAGAAAGCCAAATAGACAAATAATTTTACTAAGGTTAAATGAAATACTTAGTCCAATTATAAGGAAAAAATTGTCAAAATAGATAAATAAACCTTATCAATATATTTGATTATTTACAAGAGACTGACGGGGCCATGCAGGCAACACAAGCTGGTAAGGATGCTGCCTCCCATTCTAAGGCAAGGCCTGGACTGGGAAGAAACTGAGGCAAGGCCCAGTTTATGAGCTCTCCCTTGTGTCCTTGAACTGGCTGGTATTCAATTTCTCTGCCATGAGTTTTACTGTTATTAC
>NW_006159901.1:1941995-1943749 GCF_000334495.1 Tupaia belangeri chinensis | reverse complement strand
AGTCTTCCTTTCTTTCCAGCGCCGCCTCCGTCGAGATAACCCACCCACGCCGAGGCTGGACCCCCGGCAAGAGACATACCTTAAATATAAAAAAAAGTTTAAAAGTAAAAATAAACTTAAAGGATAAGATGTGTAAACACTGAAAGAAAGATCGTGTGGCAATATTAAAATAAGACAAAGTATACTTTAACGTAAAAAGCATCTCTACAGATGAAAAGGACATTTTTGGGATCAGCAGTTAGCATAATGGCTATGTCACTGAACTCCCATGTAGTCAACCACGGTTCAAGTCCCAGACCCGGTGGCTTAAACTCACACTGGGAGCGTGTGCATGCATGCCCAAGATCCTGAGAGGAGAATGGAGGAGAAGGGATTGTGACATGGTCATCCCCCCTGGGGGGGTGATTTCTTGCTTTCTATCTCTCTGTCTCTCTCTGTCTTTCTGGAAAGCACATGTACCCTATAGCAAAAACCTCTCCAAAACAAAAAAAGAAGGACATTTTCATTATGATAAAAGGATGACAAAAGGATTAACCCATTAGTAAAATACATCATTCTAGGGACCAGCAGTTAGCCTAATGGCTATGTCGCTGGACTCACATGTAGTCGACCGCAGTTCGGCCTTGGACCCGGTGGCTTAAACTCACACCAGGCTCGTGTGCGTGCATGCCCAAGATCCCAAGAGGAGAACGGAGGAGAAGGAATTGCAACATGGCCATCTCCCCTGGGGGGTGATTTCTCGCTTTCTGTCTCTCTGTCTCTCTGTGTCTGTCTGGCGAGTGCACGTGCCCTATAGCAAAAACCTCTCCAAAAAAAAAAAAAAATACATCATTCTAAATTCTATAATTATTCTAAATACACAAAATAATACAGTTGCAAGACATATAATGCAAAATAAGATTCAACTAAAAGGTGAGTTGGACAATTATATGACTAATAAATTTTAGTATTCCACTCACAGTAATTAGAAAATAAAGAAAGTAACAACATAGAATTTCTGGGTATAAAGATGAACAAACTTGACATAATCAGCATTTATTGAACGCTACACCAATAACAACAAAACAAATGCTCTTAAATGGCTCACAGAAATTTTACCAAAACTTACCATATGACAGGCTATGCAGAAATCCCTAACAAAGCACAAAGGATTTTAAAGGATTTAAATCACAGAGAGTATATTCTCTGAGAGAGGAATTTAAGTTTGAAATCAATTTTTTTTAAAATGATACAAACAGAAAAATATATGTAAATATTATAAACAACTTTATCACAAATTTTCAAGTATAGGTGAAATGAAAAAATTTCTTTAAAAACACAGTTTCCTAAGTCTGAAACTTGGTTGAGAATAAAGAGTAGTCATAACCTATCATAGAGACTGAATCTGGAAATTTTTTAATGAATTGCAAATTTATTTTAAAAGAGAAAAGGGGAATACTAACATATGAAAAACTTTTAGGTAACCTTCAGGGAAACTTACTATCATAAGCTCTTAGCAAATATCGTTTTATTTAATTCTCATGATAGTGCTGTGACTAAGCTAAAAAAAAAATCCCCCTGCATAGTGGTAGATGATATTTTTAATATAATTGTCCCCATTATCCACAGTTTTGCTTTCTGTGTTTTTAGTCACTCAAGGTCAACTGTGGTCTGGAAATGTTAAATGAAAAATTCCAGAAATAGTCAATTTATAAGGTTCAAATTTTTTCTCATGCTACTCATGTTCACATTTCCGGTGGGTTGAAGCAGAATCT
>NW_006159901.1:1890670-1941306 GCF_000334495.1 Tupaia belangeri chinensis | reverse complement strand
TCAGATTTCCGATGGGTTGAAGCAGAATCTTGGGGTAAGATTCTGCTTCAACCCATCGGAAATCTGAATCATCCCCTTCTCCAAGATATTCAGGCAGTATGTGCTACCTCTATCACAAAATTGCAGTGCTTGTGTTCAATTAACCTTTATTTTACTCAAGAATGAACCCAAAGTAAGAGTAGTGGTGACAGTAATTGTTATAATTTAATTATTCTATTTTATTATTGTTGTGAATTTCTTACTGTGCCTAAGTTATAAGTTAAACTTTATTATTATATGTATGTTTAGGAAAAAATATGGTATATACTATTTGTGCTTTCAGGCATCCAGTGGGGGTTTTTAAAAAGCATCCCTCATGGATAAGAGGAGGCTACTGTTCACATATCCTAAATGTGTCATATTTAAAATATATAAATAAATAATAAAAAGTTTTAAATAACCCAATATGAAAATAGTTAAAAGATTTGAAAAAGCACTCTGTAAAAAAGATGACACAAATGACCAATAAATATATTTTGTTTAGAAAATATATTAATAGTCAAGGAAACAAAGGCAAAAACACCATGAAGTAAAATTACATACACATCATTATGGCTATTATAAAGACTGACAATATCAAACGTTGAGAAGGCTGTGAAGCAGCTAGAACTCTCAAATATTACTTGTTTTATTTGGAAGACAGTCCATGGCCCAGCAATTCCATTCTTGATATACCAGTGCATATGTACAAAACACATGTATGAGAATGTTCTTTGTAACACTATATGAAAATTAACCAGGATCAATGCAATTGTATGTCAGGAGAAGAATGGAAATGTATGTGGGAGAATCACATTATATAGCAATGAGAATTTGATACATGCAACCTTATAGATGAATGTTTCAAACAATGTTGAGACACAAAGCTAAATACTATAGCAACAAAAAAATATAAATTTGGCATGCTTCTAATAATATAAATGTCAAAAATAGGCAAAATTAATCTATAGTAATAAAATCAAGATCAGTGTTTCTTTAGTGAAATAGTGACTGGAAGATGATACAGGGGGAACTTTCAAGGTAACAATAAGCTTTAGTTCTTTTTTTATTCCTAGTTTCATATTCATTTAAAAAGCTATTTTTAATTGAATAATAAAACTATGTATTTATCATGTGCAATATGATGCTTAGAAATATATATACATTGTAGAATGGCTACATTTCACAAATTAATGTATGCATTGCTTCACATAATTACTGTCCCTATAGTAAGAACACTTAAAATTTATCCAAAGCATTTTTCTAGTGTAAAACATATTACTGATTACAGTCACCATATTGTACAATAGGTATCTTGAACTTATTCTACCTATCTAACTGAATTTTAGTATTCTTTGATCATCTCCCCAGAGTAACTCTCTGTACGCCCACTACTCCAGGCCTTGGTAACCAATATTTACTCTTGACTTTTATGAATTAAACTGTTTTAAGATTCTACATATGACTGAGATCATCTGGCATTTGTCTTTCTGTGTCTGGTTTATTTTGATTAGCATAATTGTCTCCATGTTTGACCATGTTACAAATGACAGGAATTACTTCTTTTTTAAGGATGAATTCCATTGTATACATGAGGCGATGCACCTTTCGATATAGAGAGCTCATGGGCAGATTAACCCACACATGAGCTCCCCGTGCCACATTGAGATGATCCTCATTGAAAAGGAGCAAAATTGTTCCTAAAACAGAAGAGGAAGTTGCACAGAATAAAAAGATATCTCAGAAAGGGGCCAGCAGGTGTCATGGTAGTTAAGGGCACTGGACTCCCACATGGCTGATGACTGTTCGAGTCCTGGACTTGGCAGCTTGCTTTTTCACCTTCCCTCTCTTTCTTTCTCTCTCCCTCTCTCACTCACTCTGTCCCTCTATGGTTATATTAAAATAAATAAATAACATTAAGTAAAATAATTCTTTTAAAAAATCCCAGAAGAAACTGAAGAAACAAAAACTTATGACAGGAATAATGTCAGTATATAAAATAAATGTAGATAAAAGTAAAATAATAAGAATAATAAAGTTCATAGAAAAATATAATCAAAGAACAAATCTATCATAGTACAAAAAAATTGAAACCCATGCATATTTTTCATAATATGTATTTTCCATAAATTTTCTGATGACCCCTATTTTATACCCCATTTAATTTTACCTGTTCATCCATTCATAAATACAGTTGGATTCTGTAGTTTGGTTATTATTATTAATGCCGCAATGATTATTCATGATTGCTAAGATATGGAAACAACCAAAATGTCCATGAACAGATGAATGGATTAAAAAAGTGTGGCACATATACTCTATAGAATACTACTCAGCCATAAAAAAAACAAGACCCTGGCATTCAATAGAAGTGGTTGAATATGGAAGATTTATTGCTGAGTGAAGCAAGCCAAGCTATGAAAGAGAGACATTGTATGTCTCCATTTAATATATACCAACTGTCCACACTCTATGGTAGAGACTGAAAGACTGAAGGACATAAAAAGCATTGAAAGTAGTTATGAACACTGGAGATAGTGTGGGAGGAGGGTGGGAAAGGGGAAAAGTATAGGGGAGGAAACTGAAAAAAATAAAAAGAGAAGAGAGGCAAAACATTGTAGAACACAGAAATGGTTTATTACCTGTTAATGAAGATAGGTATAGTATTCTCAACAGGACTGGTCTAAGGTGTATTTCATGCTGGCTAAATTCTCTTTACAAGCCAAATGATGCGTAGCAATTTAATGCATAACAATAATCATAATAATGAAACATCAAATAAATAAATAAAAATAATGCTGCAATGAAAATGGAGTACAGATAGATCTTCCACTTACTAATTTCATTTCCTTTGGATATATAAATAGTATGGGGATCACTCAATCAAATGGTAGTTCTATTTTTTAGTTAGTTTTTTTTTTCCAGGAACTCTATACCATTTTCCATAATAGCTTTACTAAAATTTTAGTTCTCAAGATGAATGTGTTCACCTGAGAAAAATTCAGTGTATTGTATATCTGTGATTTATGTACTTTTTATTAATGTTTTAATAAATTAAAATTCACTTACACACCAAAACCTTTATCTACTACTGTATGCCTATTAAAAAAAAAAACCTAAGGCATAACAAAATAAATGAAGGTGTAATATTAAAAAAAAAAAACTTAAAAATGCATTTTTTTCTGCCAGAGAGCACACTTGCCGGAGAGACAGGTAGAGAGGAGAGATGGAGAAAGCACCCAACAATGTAGTATAGCCATGCCACAATTCCTTCTCCTCCCTTTACCCATCCTTTTGAAATTTGGAGCATACATGTGTACACACACACACACACACACACACACACACACACACACCTACTGTGTTTTTCAAGCTGCTAGGGCCAAGATTTGAACTGTGCAGTTGGCCAGGTGGGATCAGATCCCTTAAGCAATAAATGACTGGTCCAGCTCAAAGTAATTCAATGCTTTTAAAACATTTTAAGCATTTTAAAGTACCTACAAATACATGGTACAGTCATATTTTGTGCCAGAAGATGCAGTACTGGTGAAAATGCTACATGTTATTAATTAAAAATTTGTAATATCATTCAAAGAATGACACACTCTTGAACCAGTCATTGAACTGATCATGTACTTGGGATCCCTGACCCCTAATTTTGCCCTTAAAAATGCATGTGGGGAACACCGTGGGGAAACAAAGTCTTTTTAGCATGAGCTGCTCACTCTCCTTGCTTTGTGTTTTGCAAAAAAGCTATATTTTCCCTCATTACACACACACACACACACACACACACACACACAAAAGAATAGCATGAAATTCAAATAGTCCTCTATCTGAACTCTGCACAATTTCCAGTGTACTTTCATATTTCGTTATAATTTAAAGATATTATTTAATTGATTGAGATAGCCCATTTATAGATATCTCATTAATAATATCTTCATGAAGAAGCCAGATTTTTTTTCTCTCATAGGACAAATCATCTAGCCTCAGAGTAGATGATTTGTTCATGTTTACATAGTTAGGAAGTGACTGAAGTGAGTATCTGTTGTTTTAGTTAGCTCAAGATCCCTTCCCACATATTTAATATTGGCACCTCCTTTTCTAGTAGATGATTTGTTCATGTTTACATAGTTAGGAAGTGACTGAAGTGAGTATCTGTTGTTTTAGTTAGCTTCCCACATATTTAATATTGGCACTTCCTTTTCTCCTTTGTATAATGACTTGGTCATTTTGCTACTATAAATCAAGATTTTCACCACTGCCTCCTGCCACATTTGACCATATTAAACCAAGCCAACTCAATCAGAGCCTATCTCTCAGGAATCTGAATCCTAAGGTAGGTAATAACCAAATTAAAAATAGGTGGGCCTGGGTCATTCTACTGGCAATGCCCTAAAAAAGACTGTTGATTCATTTATGCTATCCAGATCCCCTAAATTTCTCAGCTCCTAAACAAATTCTCTGTGACATAATTGTTCTTTTTGACTCTGTAGAATTCTCAATAGTCTTTTAGATTAATTAGTCAGAGTTGATTGCTCTTTTTACAACCAAGAATACTAATGGGTTCTGTAGTCTACATGTAAATTATAGGGCCAAGTCTATAACCCAGATCTCCTAATTCCAAGGTTAGAGTCTTTTCCAGTTCACCAAAGAACATTTGATGTGTGCTCCAAAGAAACTCACTCAATACATATGTACTTCCACTCAATACATGAGTTGAAGTAAATTACCCAATGTTGAATGTACTTGCAACTGAAGATGGAAATGAATAAAGTTGGATAAGGAAATGGCATCCGTGAAGGAACTTTAAAAAATTATATTTTTTATTCAGCTACATCAAACTTTTGGGATACTGCAACACTAAATCTTTGATTTTCCACATATATCAGTTTCATTATTAAGTACTCTAAGACCAACCCAAGGTTGTGCAATAAAAATAACCTCACCTTTAAAAACACGAATTCTATTTTTTTAATGTTAAGGTTAGCTTTTCAAATTAGCTGAATTTGCCTTTCAAAAAAAGTCAATTATTTTGTATTTTATTCAAAATAGTGGCTTTACTTAACCTAAGTCATTATTTTTCTGAAGAAAACTGAGGGGAAATGCAAGTCCTAGAGATAATGGAATTCAATTATCCAGGATGCAGAAAGAAACAGCAGAAACACAAGATTGAGCACAGGAGGTAATAAGAAGCAAGTAAGAAACAGAAGAATAATTTTTGAAAAAATAAGAAAAAATTTGCTAGTAAAACTAGTTTATGTCAGAAAAAAGGTCAAATATTGTTCAAAGATGGCCAGGTCTAAAAATAATAAATAAAACTCACAGTGGGAAGTAAAGAAAACTGATAGTACTGTCAGTTGTGATTCATTTAAGAATAAGAAGCTCAAATAAGGAAAGTTGAATTTATTTTTTTGCTAAGAAAAATATGATCAATTATACAATTATAACAACACATCAGCCCAAGAGGTCAATCAACATTGAAGGAATCTTTCATGGCAGTCTTCACAGGTCCCTGAAGTTCCAAAACTCTAAGAAAAGTGTATTGTTAGTTTGAAATCCAGTTTCTCCATAGCAATGACTCACCATTTACTGAACTAATTGTTGGATCTCAAATCAAATCATAAAACAATAAGCCAAGCTAAAGATGACTAGAATAAATAATCAAAGAACAGTCTCCATCCATGTCTGCAACCCTTTGACAGAGACTACACAACTCAATGGAGATTTACAAATGCTCACCACATGATATGGTGGTCATATGCTATACAACTGACACTAAGAGGTCTGGCTTGAAACATGAAAACAGCTCATAGAAGATGCAAATGGAGCTCTAAAGTAAAATCGAGTATTCTGCCCACTTGTCCATTTCTACCTCTTAAGACCCTTTTGATTTCCTCCTCGTCTATCCACACTAACAGTTCAACTTTTTTCCAAGCGTAAGTTTGATTTCCTCCTCGTCTATCCACACTAACAATTCAACTTTTTTCCCAGGGTAAATATGATCAAGAATCCACAAATTCCCACTTTTTTTCCCCCCTTGCCTACACAGGATCATCCTTAAGTTATCACCTTCTACTTCCAGAGCTCCCATCCTAACCTGTAGTGTTGAGGGTGTTTAAAGTTCTCTATACCAAATAGAATGATTACTCTGAGAAGGGGGTGGTCTGATACTCTCTATGAGATATCATAAAAAAAATAAAAATAAAAAGTATATCTTATACCTGGGTCAGACCCTTGCCCAATGAGTTTTGCTGAGTATCCTTACCAAATTCAGTGATGGTTGAATGCGCCCAAATGGGAGAGACTCAAGGGCTAGTACTAAGCCCTTAGGAGAACTTAGAATACCAAGTTTCACCACACCAAAGTCAGGAGAGACATAAAAAAGACTGAATTGTTTAGAAGGAGAATCTAACAGTGTAGCAGGAGCTGGAAAGGGAGGAGGTAGGAGGGGATTGGGAGAACTCCCTTAACAGATCCAAAAGTTTATGCAAATGAGTAGAATAGGTTATAGAGTGCTATTAACACAGAAGAGTAAAGGAATTGATGACAATACAATACATATTTCAAAATAACTAGGAGAGCGGATTGCAAATGTGTACAGCACAAGGTAATAATAAATATTAGAGATGGTAATATAATTTCAGCCTTGTTTTGATCATTGCACACTGTACATGTGCTTTGAAACACTACACTGTACCCCATAAATATGTTCAACAATTATATGTAAGTTAGGAAATTATAATTTTGATTTTAAAAAAAAAGTGGAAACACTGAGATTTCCACATATATCAGTTTCATTATTAAGTACTCTAAGACCAACCCAAGGTTGTACAATAAAAATAACCTCACCTTTAAAAACACGAATTCTATTTTTTTAAATGTTAAGGTTAGCTTTTTAAATTAGCTGAATTTGCCTTTCAAAAAAAGTCAATTATTTTGTATTTTATTCAAAATAGTGGCTTTACTTAACCTAAGTCATTATTTTTCTGAAGAAAACTGAGGGGAAATGCAAGTCCTAGAGATAATGGAATTCAATTATCCAGGATGCAGAAAGAAACAGCAGAAACACAAGATTGAGCACAGGAGGTAATAAGAAGCAAGTAAGAAACAGAAGAATAATTTTTGAAAAAATAAGAAAAAATTTGCTAGTAAAACTAGTTTATGTCAGAAAAAAGGTCAAATATTGTTCAAAGATGGCCAGGTCTAAAAATAATAAATAAAACTCACAGTGGGAAGTAAAGAAAACTGATAGTACTGTCAGTTGTGATTCATTTAAGAATAAGAAGCTCAAATAAGGAAAGTTGAATTTATTTTTTTGCTAAGAAAAATATGATCAATTATACAATTATAACAACACATCAGCCCAAGAGGCCAATCAACATTGAAGGAATCTTTCATGGCAGTCTTCACAGGTCCCTGAAGTTCCAAAACTCTAAGAAAAGTGTACTGTTAGTTTGAAATCCAGTTTCTCCATAGCAATGACTCATCATTTACTGAACTAATAGTTGGATCTCAAATCAAAAAATAAAACAATAAGCCAAGCTAAAGATGACTAGAATAAATAATCAAAGAACAGTCTCCATCCATGTCTGCAACCCTTTGACAGAGACTACACAACTCAATGGAGATTTACAAATGCTCACCACATGATATGGTGGTCATATGCTATACAACTGACACTAAGAGGTCTGGCTTGAAACATGAAAACAGCTCATAGAAGATGCAAATGGAGCTCTAAAGTAAAATCGAGTATTCTGCCCACTTGTCCATTTCTACCTCTTAAGACCCTTTTGATTTCCTCCTCGTCTATCCACACTAACAGTTCAACTTTTTTCCAAGCGTAAGTATGATCAAGAATCCACAAATTCCCACTTTTTTTCCCCCCTTGCCTACACAGGATCATCCTTAAGTTATCACCTTCTACTTCCAGAGCTCCCATCCTAACCTGTAGTGTTGAGGGTGTTTAAAGTTCTCTATACCAAATAGAATGATTACTCTGAGAAGGGGGTGGTCTGATACTCTCTATGAGATATCATAAAAAAAATAAAAATAAAAAGTATATCTTATACCTGGGTCAGACCCTTGCCCAATGAGTTTTGCTGAGTATCCTTACCAAATTCAGTGATGGTTGAATGCGCCCAAATGGGAGAGACTCAAGGGCTAGTACTAAGCCCTTAGGAGAACTTAGAATACCAAGTTTCACCACACCAAAGTCAGGAGAGACATAAAAAAGACTGAATTGTTTAGAAGGAGAATCTAACAGTGTAGCAGGAGCTGGAAAGGGAGGAGGTAGGAGGGGATTGGGAGAACTCCCTTAACAGATCCAAAAGTTTATGCAAATGAGTAGAATAGGATATAGAGTGCTATTAACACAGAAGAGTAAAGGAATTGATGACAATACAATACATATTTCAAAATAACTAGGAGAGCGGATTGCAAATGTGTACAGCACAAGGTAATAATAAATATTAGAGATGGTAATATAATTTCAGCCTTGTTTTGATCATTGCACACTGTACATGTGCTTTGAAACACTACACTGTACCCCATAAATATGTTCAACAATTATATGTAAGTTAGGAAATTATAATTTTGATTTTAAAAAAAAAGTGGAAACACTGAGATTTTGAAACAGAAGTTTCTGGGACTGTGTAGAAGGAAGTTCTTACTGCCCAGTCTCTGAAAAAAAGCTACTGTCTAAGTTTCAAGACTTCTGAGAGCACAGATTTCTGATCCCAAGATACAAACAGCTCAATACCAATGATGTTAAAAGGAAGTCTATCTGACCTAGACATTAGAATAACCACCTCTCACAATGCATGAAAACTTCATAGGGAATCGAAACTTCCACCACAGTAAGTCCTTGAGCTGACTTTTCTGTCCTGACCTCAGATTCTCCCATATCTTTACTGAAAATCTATTTTCCTATCAGTCAGTGTTCAAAATTTCTCATCTCACCATTTGTCTGTCTGCAGTACATGGTGATAATGATTTTAACCCAGGATGTGAGGTTACTGGCTTCAGAGAATAGAAACTGCCATGAGTGAACTTTGGGATAGAAGTAGCCTGTGCAATCTAAACTTAGAAGTCAGACTCTAGCTAAACTATAATAGATTCACGTTAGCCAGGCAGGATGGAAGACCTGGGGAAAGGGATAGGAGTTTGTTTATGAGCACATATATATTTCAGTCAAAGCAAGAAAGTCTATAGCTTTAAAAGGATAGTGATCCTGTGGGTGGGCATTGCCTCTGAATCTTGAGGACCTCCTTTGAGAAAGATTGATTCCTTTTCTCTTTCATCCCTGGTCCCAGTGGAAGGTATAGAGACACTTACTAAGTCAAAACATTTTCTCTGCTCTCTGTATGCCACTGGTGGTGTGATAATAAAAACTGCCGCATGCCAGTAACCCTACCCCCAATAGAAAACAAAGGAAGTGCTCAGAAACTCTCTCTCTCTTTTTCTCTCTCTCAGAAATCTCTGGCATTTCCTTCCACTTCTTTTCACTTCCCAATCTCTCTTGATGCCTCATCATCCTTACATGTAGAGAGTGTAGTGCCAGTGCCAGATAAGAAGTCAATAAATAGATGTTGGTTTTTACATCCCCAGTGCTGTTCTTTCTACGATTAAACCAATTCTTATGTGTTGGCTGAGGAATGATAATGTGTTTAGCCCATTTCTAGGAATATCAGAATTATTATTATCCATCTGTCCTGAGTTAAACTGTAAACAATATAAAGAAAGAAACCATGACCTAGACACACATAGGAATAATAGACAACTTTATATAAAGTCTTACTGGCATGGGATGCAAGTTCTGTAGGAGTTTGGAAGAAGTGTATTAGTGAAGATTGTGCTGTCAAAGAAGGATTTGTGAAGGAAGTACAATTTGTAAATTCTTTTTTAACAAGCTTTTATTCTGATCATAAAAATAATACACACAGGCTGGTCCAGTATGAGTGGTTAAACTCTGTGCATTAAGAGCTGGATCCCACATGGCCAACTGTGGTTCAAATCTTGGTCCCAGCAGCTTGGAAAACACACCAGGATGTTTGTGTATATGTCCAAATCCTAACAGGAGGGCAAAATGTAGGAGAAGTAATTATGGTATTATTACACCTCATTATGGGGATGCTTTTGCCCTCTTCCTGTCCCTCTCCCTCTACTTCTCTGATGTGCGCACGTGCAGGATGGCAAAATAATAATAATAATATGTGGATACAATTTTTAAAATTCAAACAATACATAAATTCTTTAAAAAGTATATTTGCAGGACCAGTAGTTAGCATAATGGTTATGTCACTGGACTCCCACGTAGTCGATCGCGGTTCGCGTTCTTGACCCGGTGGCTTAAAACTCATGCCGGGCGCGTGTGCGTGCATGCCCAAGATCCCAAGAGGAGTACGGAGGAGAAGGGATTGTGGCGTGGCCATCTCCCTGGGGAGTGATTTCTCGCTTTCTGTCTCTCTGTCTCTCTCTGTCTGGCGAGTGCACGTGCCCTATAGCAAAAACCGCTCAAAAAAAAAAAAAGTAAATTTGCTCCTCCAGATCACTCTCCTTGAGAGATAACTAATATTAATAATATGATTTATTATTTATACGTCTTTTTTTCCCTCACTATACTTACATGTCAGATTTTACTTGTACTACAATTTCATTTTATTCATGGTATGCATTGGTCACGTTTCCTCATCAGAACAGAGATAACTGTACCTCATTTTATAAACTTTCCACATGACATGCTGTAATACAGATATAGGAGTAAAATGTTGGGTTAAAAAAGATTTTTAAAAAGGTGATATAATTTAAAATGGGAGAGACAGAAAGAATAGGACTGAACATAACATATTCCTAGGAAAGATACTAGGAAAAGAGAAGGATGAAGAAAGAGTCAAGATTATGAGGGTCTTAAAACAAGCAAAGAATTTTAGACTTGGCTGAAAATAGAGATTCAATGATCCCTTCTACCTCTAGGGAACTACTGTACTGTGATGTGTCATGTTCGTGTGAAAAAGTCATAAGGTGAACTGTTCACAGGACTAGCAACTGGGCTTTGCTTCACATATCACAATATTTAAAGAGTAAATGACTTTAAAATCCATTGCATTAACATCAGAGTAGAACAATAATGGAACTGAACCTTGCAAGTGTAACTTGCTAAACCCATAATTGTGCATCAGATGTTACATCCTTCATAGACCCAACAGGAAAGTTGATTTGAAATGTACCACTGGAATTGGTTTCATAATTACTGGTCAAAGTCCTAGTCTTGAGCTCCTTCCTTACATTTTCCATTTGGGGCAGATTTCACCATTTGTGTTTTTTCTTTAATGAGTAACTGAAACGATACCCCTGGCATATTTCATTTAAACACTAGTGACTGGTTGACTGAGTTGCCAACTACTCTGCTTTGGAAGATTTAAAAATGGAAGCAGAGGGTGCTGAGGCCTCCACCCTTTGAAGACACCTGCCCTGTCCCCAGTGCCGGCTTTTACCATAGCTCTGCCCCACCCTTGTTGGTGCAGAAAAAGTTCTGAGAGGCCAAATGTCATGGCTGTGCCCCTCGTGGCGAGGATTAGGAGGAGGAGGAGACCACAAGGATAGGTCCAGGAGTAATAGAGTCCAAAGAGGAACAAGTGCTAAAAAATCTGGATGTGGATGAAGGAAAAGATGAAAAGGAGCAAGATGCTAATAAAGGGGAGTCCATGGGCCTCCCTTTGGAAGATGGTAAACACTGTGTGCCTAGAGGAAATTATCGGCAATTCCGTGTTAGGGAGCCCATTCTGCAGTATAAATAGGATACCTTGTATAGGCTGGGAGTGCCACAGGCAAGGATGAGGAAAGAGAATACAGAGACATTTGGGGAGGAAGTGAGACATCTGATGGAAAAGCTGAGGGAAAAGCAGTTGAGTCATTGTCTGTGGGCAGTTAGCCGTGACCCTCCTTACCATGGCCATGGTGATGAGTTTCGCTTTATGCCCTGAATCCTTCTGCCTTCCCTTAGTAAGGAAACCCCTGCTTCCTAAACTTAAATATTCAAGATATACCTTTGTTGTAAATCTTTTGGTGTTACTTGTTTCTTGTGGATCTCCCATTACCAGTTTCTAATTGAATATGTTTTTGACCCAGTTTGTAAATCTCAGCAGGGACATTTTATCTCTTGTATGAAAAGATGTTGATTATATATTGTGACATTGATAAAGCAGTTTAAAAAGGCAAAAAAAAAAATGGAAGCAGAAATTTCCCAGTTCTTTCTGTGGATCAGTCCATACACTGAAAATAGGTCTTCTCAGCATCATCTTCAGTCCCAAACTATACAGCATAACTTTGTACAACTAGTATGTGTAAATCAGAAATTATAATAATGAAATAAAATTTTAAAAATAAGAATGGCTAAGAGTATTTTTTTAAACTTTCACATTTTATTCTGCATAGATCTGTGTAATTTGAATTTTTAAATTATTCTCACAACATAGAGTTTAAAGCATTCTTAAAATTGAAAGTGAAATTTTTAAAAGCAGAGTATTCATCCTCTCATCCTTCAGTAGACATTTTCTCTGATTATAAATCCTGTTGCTTTCATACATCATTGTAGCCTCTGTTTTAAAAACTCATGTTTAATGATTTAGATTGATTCACTGTGGTTGGGGGGAAATAGTGACACTTTTTTTAATAGTAATAAGTGCTATAGTAACAGGTCATGTGTCTACTCCAATGAAGTTATTAAACTAATTAGACCAGAAAGTGAAAACAATAGTCACTACTGAATGCCATTTTTGTCCATTATTAGACCTTTTTATAGGCCTCTTGTACTTGCTTCCAACACATGGCCCTGCCTTGCTCTACTGAGGTGCCCAATCTTAAGTGACATCTACTCAAGATCACTGTAACTTCTTTGAAATCCAGCCTGAGAAACGACATGACTCTAACGTGAGTTTGGCCTAGTATCTGGCTCGTACATTTGTAAATATGTGGCAATTGTAAATGATGTGGCATGTTTGTTCAAATTTATCAATAAATATTTGCTCTGAACAATGGAAATACAGCACCTAAAAACAGAAAATTTCCTTTCCCTCATGAAGTTTACATTATAGTTGAAGATAAAAATCTTAATGTGAAGGAGATCTCCTCTTTGAAATTAAGATTTCTTATTCTTGGGACTTACTCATGAAACTTGACTTACATCTGAAACTTGAATAGTAATAAGCTTCTGATTTGATATAGATATATAGATATATATCTATGTGTGTGTGTATGTGTGTGTGTCTGTGTGTGTATACACAGCTTCTTCACAGCATATATGCCAAAGGCTCTCAGTAGATGAAAAAACACCTTTCTCTGCCTAGGTAAGGGATTAGGTAAGGTAAGAAGATTTCTACTTTAGTGCCAAAAGAATCCAACCTTGATGTGCCCTTGATAAAAAGCTTGATCCATTATCAAGTTATCACCAAAGCAACAGAACTTGTGAGACTGATCTTGAGACCATAACCAATATAGGTCGATTTTCTCTGCTTGTCTTAAACCTCCTATACATGGTGAAATTACTGATGACTACTGTACTTAAGCATAGTACAACTTTTCTTCTATGTTTTGAATGTGTCCTCCAAAATTCATTCATTAAAATTTGATGGCAAGCATTTAGAGGGTATATATAATTCAAATATAAAATCAAAAAGTGGAGGCTTGGGAGGTGATTAGGACTAGATAAGGTTTTCAAGGTGGGGTCTCAGGGATTGATTCCTGGTAGCTTTTCAAGAAGGATAGAAACAGACACATATAGACACAGACAGGCTCTCTTGCCTTTTCACTCTCTTGCCTTTGCTATATCAGGACTCCGCACAGTCCCCATCAACAAGAAGACCCTCACTGGCTGCAGCCCCTGGACCTTAGACCTCCAAAACCATAAGCTAAACGAAACTCTATTCTTTAGAAATCCATCAGACTTAGGTATTCAGTTATGAATCAATATAAAATGGCCTAAAACATCCCCCCATCACTGTTCTTTCCTACACTGGCCAGAAAATCTTGGTCTTTAATAATCAAAACTTGCGGGAACCAGCAGTTAGCATAATGGTTATGTCACTGGACTCCCACATAGTCGACCGCGGTTCGTGTCCCAGACCCGGTGGCTTAAAACTCATGCTGGGTGCGTGTGTGTGCGTGCCCAAGATCCCGAGAGGAGAATGGAGGAGAAGGGATTGCAGCATGACCATCCCCCCTGGGGGGTGATTTCTCGCTTTCTGTCTCTATGTCTCTCTGGCGAGCACACGTGCCCTATAGTGAAAATCTCTCCAAAAAAAAAAAAAAGAAAGAAAAAAGAAAAAAGAATCAAAACTTGCCTAATACTAAATACATGGTCATCTTAGCTAGCTGAAAGGGCTTGAAAAGAATATCAGCTCTGATGCCTTTCACGGTCCTGGCTTCTCCATAGCAGATATCTATGTATCTCTCAATATTTCTCCTGAAGATAATTTTACTTAAAAATCTGTGTTAATAAGCTTTCGTCCTAATGTGGAACTCCGTTCTTTATCACAGGTCTAAGGAAAATAAACAAATAGTGTAATGTCCCAGAGAAACGTCCAAATGGAATATAAATTATTATTTGTGAATAAGATTTCTCAGTATTCAGGACTTACTATTAATCATTGAAACACACACACACAGACACACCCCTATATCACTGGCCTTTTTATGCCAAAGTGTTAAGAAATAAAAAGAAACATATTTTATTAACTTTACCTTAGGATATAGGTAGAAGGCTAAACGTCTGCATATCATTGGCTAAATTGCATTATCTTGTTAAAGAAAACAAACTGAATACTTTAAAATGTCCCTTTGGCAAAATCATATAAGTCAATACAATTTTTTTTTATCAGTTTTGTACTTTTTTTTTTTTGAGAGATTTTCACTGTAGGGCGGGTGCGCTCGCCAGACAGAGAGAGACATAGAGACAGAAAGCGAGAAATCACCCCCCAGGGGGGATGGTCACGCTGCAATCCCTTCTCCTCCATTCTCCTCTCGGGATCTTGGGCACGCATGCACACGCGCCCGGCGTGAGTTTTAAGCCACCGGGTCCGGGACACGAACCGCAGTCGACTACGTGGGAATCCAGCGACATAGCCATTACGCTAGCTGCTGGTTCCCATCAGTTTTGTTCTTTAAGTAAAAATATCCTTAACATCTAAAGCTTGAACAGTAATAAGCTTCTGGGTTCTTTTTTTTTTTTTTTCCTAAATTAAAAAACTACAGCTAAATTTAGAGATAAATTACTTGAGATTACTAGGAGAATTTAGAAAACCAATTAGATTCAAAATCAGTATTTAAAAACCAATGCAAGTCCCATGTCCAATATGGAGAAGAATGCCTAACGAACAGATCTTCTTGCAAATAACAGCAATAAACTCAGGACAAAATATAAAAACTAACTACCTGAAGCCTCTTGAGACTGAATAAGCCAGGCATATTTGGAGAGGAAAATATTGGAGCAAATGATTAACATAAAGTGAATTCCCATT
Source organism: Tupaia belangeri chinensis (assembly GCF_000334495.1). Lineage (NCBI taxonomy): Eukaryota > Metazoa > Chordata > Mammalia > Scandentia > Tupaiidae > Tupaia > Tupaia belangeri. Next base: position 1,925,770 of record NW_006159901.1, on the reverse strand, counting down.
TGTGTGTGTGTGTGTGTGTGTATGTGTGTGTGTGTGTGTGTGTGTGTTTAGATTTTGGGGGTTTTTTAGGGCAGCTAAAACTCCATTGGAAAGTTTTGTCATCTTTCTAACTAGTAGAACTAGGAAGTACCTAAGGAATCTAAGATTACCAGAGAGTGAAGGGGAGACTCTATAAAAGGATAGATACACATAAAAATTACCCCAAATTTTATTTTTAATTCTGCCTAAACCTCTGGCTGACCTCTCAACCACTCATTCATGGAGAAAGCTGAAATCATTTTATAGCTTAACATATTGAATTAAGATCTAGACTACTGCCCATTGCAAGCATGATAATTTGCATTTTGAATCTAGTCAAATTAGTTTTTTGCTGTATTAGTTTTCTAGGACTACTGTAGCAAAGTGCCTCAGATTGGGTAGTTGAAGTGTCAGAAATACATTTTTTCACAGTCTGGATGCTAGGAGTCTGAGGTCAAGGTGTTGGCATGGCTAGTTCTTCTGAAGCCTCTCTCCCTTGTTTGTAGATAGCTGCCTTTTCTCCGTGTCTTCAGATAGTCTTCCCTCTGTAAGTCTATGTCTAATTTTCCTGCTCATAAAGAGACACCAATTATATTGGATAAGGAATCACCCTATTGACCTCATCTTCATTTAATTCTCTCTATAAAGACCCTATCTCCCTGTCATTTGATACAAAGTGGATGAAAACAGAAGATTTAATTCTAAGCAAAGTAAGCCAGACTATAAAATACAAATACCGTACATCCCCATTTGATATATACCAAATGTTTGCACTCTACAGCAAAAATTGAAGCTCTGAAAATATACTAGTAGGAAGGGTTAGTGTAGATATCAGAGACTCCATGGGTGGGGGATGGATAGTAGAGGATGAATGGGGGGGGCTGAGGGAAAAAATACTTAACAGACAGAAGAACGTAAAGTTCTCCATTGAAAAATGTATAGATGCTCATATCCTTGATTTGATTGCCATATACTGCATGCATACTTTGAAAGACAACATTGTGTGCTTTCTGGATATACAACCAACAGTAAAATGTGAATAATAAATTAAAAACACACAAAAAAAGGCCCTATCTTCAAATACACCTATATTTTGAGAGACAGGACTTCCAACATATAATTTTGAGTGGGGGGTCATAATTCAACCTATACCACCTGAATATGGTTTTAAAAATAATTTTATGGGGCCAGCAGGTAGAGTGGTGGTTAAGAGCTCTGGACTCTCACATGGCTGACCGTGGTTTGAGTCCAAGACCTGGTGGATTGCTTTATCACTATCTCTCTCTCTCTCACTCTGTCCTTCTCTGGTCAAATTAAAATAAATTAATAAATAAAGTTAAATAAAATAATTCTAAAAAATAATTTTAGACCTTTTCTACACTATTCATTTATACATTTTCACACTAATTTTAGACCTTTTTTCACATGCACACACACAAATCCATGTTCATTTGCCATATAAATGAAAAAGCTAAAATTATAGTCATATACTTAAGAAAATATTAGAGAAAGATATTTTCATGGCTCCAGAGTGAGAAAGCTTTTCTAAAGAAGACATGAATGAAAACACTAATCAGAAAGAAACAAGTACATATGTTTCAAAAACAGTTTAAGTTAAGAATGTATTTCTTAAATTTGACATGAAAAGACTGAAAGATAAAGCAGACACGAAATGTGAGGGAAAAACAAGGCTCAAAATATGGGAGATGAGATATTTGTAACACATAACAATTAAAAAGAACTAGTATTTGGAATATATAAAGATCTCTAACACATCAATAAGAAAAACCCACACCCAACCAAAATATAAACAAAAGACTTGAAAATAAATTATATGAAATATAAATTATCATCAAATACATAAAACGATAATCAAATTTATTAGTAATTAAAGAAACACAGTGAGAAAAGGTACATACCCAACATAACAGAAATAATTTTTAAAAAATCTAACAGTACCAATGGTTGAAAAAAATTTAGAGCAATACAAGGTCTCATATATGCTGATAGGAGTGTAAATTACAATACTATCACCATGCTGCAAAGCAGTATGGCACTCTTACAAAGATACACATAAGCATATTTAAGCCCTTCCACTCCTAGACACAGTCCTTAGAGACACATTGGTACATGTGCACCAAGAGATATGAATAAAATTTCATAAATAAATTGCAGTATATTTTTTTCAACAGACTATTACATAGCAATAAAGTAAATGAACTACAGCTACATTCAAGTGCAAACTTGAACAAATCACACAAATAAATGAGTGATGGAAACAAGACACAAACATTGATTCATTTTATATGAACTTTAAAAACAGACAAAGCTAACGTAAATATTGGGTCTTTGGGAAAGTCATGATACATTTTTTAAAATATATTTTTTATTTCAATTATTTTTATACATTCAATCACATATGTCACTTAGCTTGCAAAGTGAATATTCTTTTTTTTTTTTTTTTGGAGAGGTTTTTGCTATAGGGCGCGTGCGCTCGCCAGACAGACAGAGAGAGACAGAGAGATAGAAAGCAAGAAATCACCCCCCAGAGGGGATGGCCACACCGCAATCCCTTCTCCTCCATTCTCCTCTCGGGATCTTGGGCACGCACGCACACGCGCCTGGCGTGAGTTTAAGCCACCAGGTCCGGGACGCGAACCGCGGTCAACTACGTGAGAGTCCAGCGACATAGCCATTACGCTAACTGTTGGTCCCGCAAAGTGAATATTCTACCACGTATACATTTCTCACCAATCCAATTGGGAATACTATACACATCATCCTCATTTTTTCATAGGAAAACAGAAAAAATGTCATGATTTTCCTGACGACCTAATAGTTTTAGGATTATATAATTAATTATATTTAACTATATGTTTACATACACACACACACACATATTTCATTAGATAATTTAGGATTACATAACTAAAACTATATTGAAAAGCAAGGAATTAATCACAAAGGTCACAACATCAAGTCCCCCGAGAGAGGGCAATATGAGCAATTATCACAATAAAAGATGCAAGGGTCATCTAGGGTGCTGAAAATTTATTCATGGATATTTACTTTACAATTCTTTGTATTATACAGTTGTGCATGTTTGTTTCTTATGCTCTCCTATAGGTATGTTTCAGAATTTTAAGAATTATTATAACAAAACCTGTTCATCAACAAGTCTCCATATGTAGAATGAAACCTGCTTGAAGTTTTACTTCTTTACCACCAAAACTAGCTAATCATGAATCAAACTTGAAAAAATTTGGCTGTTACTCTCATTCAGTTTTGCTATGAAAATTAAATGAGATTATGTAAGTCTTTACAATGGCTAGCACAGAGAACATTAAAAGTCTTAACACTTGTTGTTGATGAGGTTCTCAACATTTTCTTTTTTATATTAAGACCCAGAGATAAGCCAGGTGGAAGGAATAAGTGAATTTTAGAGGCCACTGCAATTAATCCAGCATCTATTTTTCCAGTCTTAACACTAGACCCCTTCACCCCTATCATTTGATTAACAAATATTTCATTAAAATAAGAAAACTTGGCATCAGACCTCAACTAACTTCTATATAAGAACACATACATAGAATATTTATACCAAATGTTTGTATAAAGAATGTTTATACCAAACATATAATGCTGTTACTACATCTATGTTCTTTTGCTTGTACTCATTTTTCTATCAGGAATGCCCTTTCCATTCTGAACTACTTGCTGAATATTTATTCATATATTAATCCCAGTTTAGATATTTCATTTTCTGATAAGCCTTCTGTACACGAAATGTAGAATTAACTTGCTTCAGTTTCCCTTATACTTTGTGCATAGGTCTACTGTTAAATTTAACTATTCTATTTTGCAATTTGCTCGTGGTTTCCTCCAGTAGACTGTGAACTCCTTGAAGTCATATACCAACTCTTATACATTATCAGGACCCTCAGAAATAAGTTAGCCAATGTATTAGATAAAGTGATGAATCTGATTTCTACCCTTCACTTTTCTGATGGATGAAGCCAAATCTAATAAATAATTACAGTCTCACAGGAACCTGGGAAAGGCACAAGATATAGGGTGCTTATTACAACTGTTTTACTACAAGGAAAACACTTGAACATCATATATTGCAAAAAGCATCATGATAGAAGAAAGGAATAGAGTCCTGATTGGGTCAGTAGTAAAACTGGCCATGAGGATAATTAGGAGCATGGCAGAGAGGTAAGGAATGTAATTCTAGAAAATTAATCCTGGATAAGACATCAGGTTATAACTGAAGTTGACCCTTTCAGTCTGTGTAACATGGGGAAAATTAGCCTCTCTACATTCAGTCTCCTCATCTATTAAAATGGTAATTATAATAAACAGTACTGTGGTTGCTTTAAAACATACCTGCTAATTATCTGACATGTCACCCCCAAAAATAATTAAATCTAACCCTTCTCAACCTTAAGCGTGGACCAGCCTTACTTCTATGTGACAGAGTGATTTTGCACAGATTTTGTGGCTAGGTTAGAATAGGTGATGCAGTGATACCACTTTGTCTCTCTCGCACGCACTCTCACTCTGGCTCTCACTCTTGCTTTTGCTCTCTCTCAACCTGTACCTATAGAATCCTGAACTATCATGCAAAATGTGCGCAAAAGCTGAATCAGCCATGCTAAATAACCACAAGAAGAGACCACATAGGGATAAATAGAGATGTTCAAAGACCTCCATGAGCCCCAACCTCAACTGTTGGAGTGTTCTCAGCTTAGCGTCACATATGTGAGTGAGTGAGCTTTCAGAAGATTCCAGCTCCAGTGTCCAAACATCCCAGGCTAACATCGAGTAGAGAGAAAAATGAGTCACTCCATTGAGCTTTGCCCAAGTTGCAGACTCATAGACAAAAATACATGCTTTCTATCATTACCATTATTATGAGTCACTAAGTTTTGTTTCCAAAGGTGAAGTGTTGCTTTAATAAAATCTAATCTATGTGGCTTTGGGACTTGGTAAAGGAGGAAGCGGAATAACTTAGTGAGGCTATTAGCTTTGCTTGGTGAACCAAGAAGAGGCTGTCAGTGAGAGCTTAAGGAAAATATTGTTGAAAATTGAAGGAAAATGTATGTTTGTTTTGTAGTGAGAGAAAGTTTAACAGCATTGTTGCCTACAGTAATGTAGAAAATAGAAAATAAACCTAATGAACTGGATTACCAACCAAGAGGATTCCCAGACAGTGTTTGAAAGTGCCAGCTGTCTTTAGTTTCTTCCTAGCCTATAGTAAAATGTGAGTGGAATAGAGATAATGAAATAAGTGTTAATATAAGGGAGCCAGGAATTTCTGGGTTTGAAGATTATAGATTTCTCAGTCTTCCAGATGGCAAATGGTTTCTGTTGTTTCAAGGCATTACATTTTGGAGTTGTCAGGCTACAATAGAGAACTCAAGTAACTACCTTTCTGTGTTGTTCTGAGGAAAGAATTCGATTATGCAAATCAGGGACTTAGAATGGTGCCTGAAACATAGTAAACACTAAATAAATGTTAGCTGAAGATCCAGTAAATCTGAAGGCAAAGAAGAGTATACAAATTGGTGGTGATCTGTCTGAATTCCAGTGCTTGCCTGCCAATAGTAAGGAAGTGTCACTTTTTCCCATCCAGTGCATACAAGTGAATGGAAGAGTTGGGTCCATTTAAAGGAGCCTGGGTGGATATTTCAGGATCTCAGTAAGCCATTTATTACAAAGGGTCAGTCCTTGTTCAGTATAAAAGCAAATGAAACTGACCTCGAAGGAAGACTCTTTTTTTTTATCATTTTCACTTTTTTTTTAGCACTTCCTGCATATTACAGACATTATTTACCCTGGTTGAAAAGATATCCATATTTGTAGAATAGCAGGTTAGATTGTGACTAATCTATGTATTCAGAAAACTATCACTCCTATCCCTGGACCTAATATTGTCTATTGAATAGGTTTTTAATAAAGTGCTTGGGAGTTGCTAAGTTTCATGTGAAAATTGATGGTGCCAGAAAAGAAATACTGTATTGATTTTAAAAAGGAAGCAAAATAGAACCCTGAAATCTTAATAAGGTCAGTAGATGAATATGACTTTAATTTAAAATTCTTCTAGTAAAAAAGAAGTGAAAGAGGGGAAAAAAATGTACTAGCAATTACAGGAAGTCAAAAAGGAACAAATTCACACTCATGCAAAGACCTCAAAGAAGACAACTAATCTTTGTTCTAAATAAAACATGGAATCCTCACAGGCAGGCATATTAGAAAAGACCACTGATCAATTATCTAGGACCAAACAGCAGAGCAGTACATAAGTTCCCTAGGTATATCCGAATTTCGAAAATAAAAAGATGTTCTCAAGTTGAACTATAATTCAAAGTTATTTTTGAAGTTTTGAAGATAATAGCCCACTGTGATTGATGAGATGAAACAATGCTTTGAAACTCACACTCTTCTCTTCTTTGAAACATACTTTGATAGTGTATTGCTGGAAAAGATGCAACTAAAAAAATCACGGAATTGGTGAAGAGATGAGTCACCATTTGATGTCATTTTGTTATCCTGTAAGGCAGGTCACATTAAGCTCTACAAGGATCAACTTTTTTCATCCCATATCTGCTTTGCTTTTGTGAGCCTGTTTCTTCTAAGTGCACTAGATAGTAGCTTTGAAACTTTTTTTCACATCATTCACAGTAAAAATATTTTACCTCATGACCCAGAATGTACACGCATTCATATATATACATACATATAATTTAAAGTCTCATGAAACAATACTTAACCCTCACCGAGTGCAATACCCTCTGATTTTATCCTGTTCTGTTCATGTCTAGCCTATCCTGTTCTATTCTATTTCTTTTACTGATGTGACTCAGTAAATTCTACAACCCACTAATGGGCATTTGACAAACACTTAGAAAGTACTGTTAGAGTTATTGCTTGGTCCTTTCAACAGTAAATTTTGTTGTCTCCTCCGTAAATTGCTTACATTTTCAGCCAATAATCCACCTGATTTGTGGCAAATTGTTTATAAATCATTATGTCTGGAGATTTGTTTGAATTTTTATTCATCCATTTAATAATCTTTCTTATGTCAAATATGATTTCGATCTGTCAAATATGCCAAGCACATTGCATAAAGGATATGAAGGAAAACAAAATAAGCACAGTATTACTTTAAAGGAGCTTAAGGCAAACAATAAAGACAATAATTTTTAATACTTGTATTAAATCTGTAACCTCACAAATATAACATTTGAAAGAAAGTGATCATTGCTATAAATAAACCAAGACTCAGTGATAAAGATAAATATAAATAATATAGGAGACTTTGATGGAGAGTTCGAAGAAGTCTTTTCTGCAAAGAGCATCCAAGCCAAGCTCTCATTAGTTACTATCTGATAATTGGTCTCCTCCTTTACAATTTTAATGTGGTCTTAAATAGGGCTATGGATCCTAAGCTAAATATTTCATTTCTCGGATTCCCTGGATACTAGCTGCAGCTCAGTGACTAAGTTCTGGTCAATGGGATGTGAACAGAAGTGATTGTGCCATTTCTGGGTATTGTTCTTATAATACAGTTGGGCAAGTACTCCCTTGATCTTTTTATCTAGCCAACTGGTTGAGAGACTCACATTGGTACTTGGACCCAGATAGAGAAGTGGGAGCGTCACTGAGCTATCAAACCTGGATTACCAGCCTATCGTTGGAGCTGTCATATGAAAACAAACTTCCATATTGTTAAGCAACTGTATTATAAACTCTCTTTGTTCTGTTCCCAAAATAAAACAGTGCAAGGAAAAGATAAAAAGAACTAGCCGTTTAAGGAATGAGGTTATTGGTAGTGGTTGAGGGGTGAGGGGATTAAAGGTAGAGAAAGCAATTTATAAAAAGCCCTCAAAATAGAAGATTTTCTACAATTCCAGGGAACAAAAGGAGGCTTGTGTGTATGGAGAATAGTAGGTGATGAAGAATGGAACAAGATGAGATGGAATGAGATAGATATAAACAAGGCTTAAAGGGACCAGCAGTTAGCATAATGGCTATGTCGCTGGACTCCCATGTAGTCAACAGCAGGTTGAGTCCCGGAGCCAGAGGCTAAAACTCACACCAGACACATGTGCATGCATACCCAAGATCCTGAGAGGAGAATAGAGGAGAAGGGATTACAGTGTGGCCATCCTCCCTGGGGGGTGTTTCTCACTTTCTGTCTCTCTGCCTCTCTCTGTCTTTCTGGAGAGCACATGCACCCTATAGCCAAAACCTCTCCAAAAAGAGAGAGAGAGAGAGAAAATAAAAATTTTTGAAAAGGCTTACAGTAACAGTGTTTTGAATAGTAACAGTAGTTTTGTCACAGTAGATGAGCAGAGCTCCATGATACCAGCTACTGAACATCTTGAACAGTACCTGGTATATATGAGGCACTTGATTCTCATTAATTCTTTCTTTTCCCTGTCTTCTCTGGTGTACTCTGAATCACTAATCTGCTACTTTTTTCCCCTTAGAAGACTTAACAGGCAATATCTACAGCAGTGTAAACTTTGCCTAAGGACCTATTTATCTCTTGAAGTGACTAAATGATTGACTTCCAAAACCACATAGGAAAGCTACTTCTAAGTCTTTGTCCAAGATGAAGGTTACTATTTTCTCCTATTATACATGAAGGACAGACCCAGAGAGATGTTGTGAACTGTATTTGCACTAATTTTTGTAAGTGGTCACATCATTGCTTTACTGACAATTTAGGACAATTAATGTCAACGTTTATTTTTGTTTTATTGTTATGAAGTAAAATATTTTTACCTCAGTCAGCTCAAATCACAAACAATATAATCCAATTTACTTTCATTCTTATAGCTTATTTCAGCTGCCTTTTATGCTAAACCTGTCAGTAAATCAACTTTAATATTTAATACTTTACTTTAATATCTGCAAGCAAAAGGTTCTGCTTTTATTTTAATGTCAATATGTCCAGCTTGTATGGGTCTTTAAAATGATTTGCAGCACATCCTACTGGCACGCAGAGATGAAAAAGAAATTTAATAATAATAAAACAAAATCTGTTTTCATTGATAGAAATTTCCAGCTGTTTTCTCAAAAACCATCAAATGTAATGAAAGGGGTAGGAAAGATTTAAACACAAAGGTTACCTAATTAGCTGGATACATTTGAAATTATACCACCAGGTTTGTAGACATGAGGCAAAACAGGTTGCTGTTTTCAACTGAGATGAAATTCTAGGAGCACTGTAATTTACCTTCTATTATTTTTAGCAGAGGTTGAATGATAACTAACTGTGGGACTCTAATTTATAGCATTCTAGAAAGATGTTTTCACCTTTTCTTTTAATGTACTAATGCAAATCTATAACGAACACATTTAGGTGCACTAATAAATTCTTTGGTGTTGACAAACTAAAAATTATTCAGGCCATTTGGATGGAACTTGGTCCTTTGCTTTAAATAATGACCATTACTTCACTAAACTTAAAGAAAACACAACAACCACTTCTCTGACAAACTGTTCAACTGAGCCATCCGCTATAAAGGTCTAACACGGCTCATAAACTATGAATAGGTACAGGAGGAAAAAGCAGGATGTAGCATTTTGGATGAGTGGACCATTGATTAAGCCTCAAATTTAACCTTGTCACTGAAAAAAAAAAAAAGTACAGTACATTAAATTCTTCTCCAGTGTAACAACAGGGATATTTTTATAGAAATAACTTCTAATAGTAGTATTCTTCCAGAAATGAATCATTCTATATAATTAAGTTTTCCTGATAAGCTGTATATTTAAAACATTCGATTCTGAACCTTATGATCTTTCTTAAATAGAATATACAGAACAGAATTTTCTCTTCACTGAGGATTCAAGGCCATCATTTTGAAAAACAATCATTCTGCCCTGCTGTGATACAGAGATATTCTCAAAGACTATTGAGCTTGACCACACACTAAATAACGCTGGATGACTCTGATGTTTGTGTTTTTGAGCTGTGCACTGTGATGATTTCTTTATGTCCTTTATTTGCTAATAGGCTCTGCTTTGTTGCATATCGAACCAAACCAACCACACAGTTGAATGTGGCTTTGAATTCCATAAAACACATTTTTGAATCTTTGCTCTGTGCCTTAGTAGCGAAAGAACTTCAAATAAATTCCTTTATCTTTCTGAGTTTCAATTTTCTTGTTTATGAAATAGCACATTATAACCATTAATATGAAGAAATTGAGGTGGATACTTAGAATAGTTATTAGCTTGTATTTATTTTCACATTTCTATGGATGACTTCCAATCAGAACTTTTTAGAAGCATGAGATAACCAAGGTTATCTTCTTGAATATTGCAATTATTCCAACCAAAGGCAAATAAATGTGTTTTAATCCATCAAAGTAGTTTTATTGCATATGAAATTTAATTTTAATTTAATCTCTGAAGTACAAGAATATGAAAGCCAGAGAAATTTGAAAGCTTTCTTAGTCATATCGTTAATGACAGAACCTATAGATACAATGATTTAGTTTATGTAGTTTTCATCTACATCATACTAATTATAGCCTCAACTTACTCCAGGAGTAATGGAAAGCCTGTATATAGACCTTGTGTTTTGGCTTCATCCTTGGTGAGCCAAGATAAAAGAATTGATTAGAGCTGAGATTAAATCCTAAAGGAAAGCTGGTGCCTTCAGGTACAAAGTCATCTATTCATCCAATTTAAGAAGATTCTTTTGTTTGTTTGCTTTCAATTGCTAGAGGGTCCATGTACCCGACAGAGAGACAGAAAAGGAGCAAGCATGCCCCAATGGGGTGTAGTCACACTGCAATCTCCTATCCTCCATTTCTCCAGGCTGTCAGAATTTTGGACAGTACAAGCAGGTGCCCAGTGTGTTTTTCAAGCTACTTGGGTTAAGATTCACAGTTGGCCATGTGGCATCCAGCTCCCTTCAGGTCATTGGTCTGGTCAAGATGTTTTAAACTGGGTCCATATACCTGAATTTTGGGGTTTGAGAGAGAGAGAGAGATTTTTGCTATAGGGTATGTGCACTCACCAGAAAGACAGAGGGAGAAAGTGAGAAATTGCCCTCCAGGCGGGGATGGCCACACTGCAATCCCTTCTCCTGTCTCCTCTCAGGATCTTGTGCATGCACACACACATGCACCTGGCATGAGTTTTAAGCCACTAGGTCCAAGACTTGAATCACGGGCGACTACATGGGAGTCCAGCAATGCAACTATTGTGCCATCTGCTGATCCCATATATCTGAGTTTTAATACTAGCTTTCACATTTATTTACTGGGTGGTCTAGGGTAAATTGATTCCTCTAGACTTCAATCCCACTATCAGTCATAAGCAGCAGCTGAATTAGGGGAAAAAGGGTCTTTCCCAGCACTTGCATCATTTTATTTTGCTGTAATGATCCACGTGCTAAGGTTGTCTAAATTTCCAGATCAGTCTCCTGGTGCCCAGCTTAGTCTCTAAAAGCATCACCCAGTGAATTTTAACAATTGAATATAAATATAACATTCAGCATGTCTCCATCTACTGTTCCAGGCAATAGTTACAAAGAAAATACAGAAGATAGCACTATATTATTGGTCTGGTTATTTATGTTTAAAAAGTTGTGGGTATGTTCATATGTCACACAACACCTACTTTTTATATTTATATATTTTTATTGTTATTCATACATTAAATCACTATACATCATTTAGATTGTGGGTCCATATACCTGAATTTTGGGGTTTGAGAGAGAGAGAGAGATTTTTGCTATAGGGTATGTGCACTCACCAGAAAGACAGAGGGAGAAAGTGAGAAATTGCCCTCCAGGCGGGGATGGCCACACTGCAATCCCTTCTCCTGTCTCCTCTCAGGATCTTGTGCATGCACACACACATGCACCTGGCATGAGTTTTAAGCCACTAGGTCCAAGACTTGAATCACGGGCGACTACATGGGAGTCCAGCAATGCAACTATTGTGCCATCTGCTGATCCCATATATCTGAGTTTTAATACTAGCTTTCACATTTATTTACTGGGTGGTCTAGGGTAAATTGATTCCTCTAGACTTCAATCCCACTATCAGTCATAAGCAGCAGCTGAATTAGGGGAAAAAGGGTCTTTCCCAGCACTTGCATCATTTTATTTTGCTGTAATGATCCACGTGCTAAGGTTGTCTAAATTTCCAGATCAGTCTCCTGGTGCCCAGCTTAGTCTCTAAAAGCATCACCCAGTGAATTTTAACAATTGAATATAAATATAACATTCAGCATGTCTCCATCTACTGTTCCAGGCAATAGTTACAAAGAAAATACAGAAGATAGCACTATATTATTGGTCTGGTTATTTATGTTTAAAAAGTTGTGGGTATGTTCATATGTCACACAACACCTACTTTTTATATTTATATATTTTTATTGTTATTCATACATTAAATCACTATACATCATTTAGATTGTGAAGAGACTTAACCCAGCATGATATACACCTACTTTTGAACATTCCAAGAAGCTTCATTCCAAAACAATCACACTCTAGTATAATTCCATTTCTCAAGCAATAATTATCTCCTATTACCTCTTAAGTGTAAGTCTGGACTGTTCATATACTATAATTAATTAGAAATATTTGTGATGTTTCTTTGAAGATCATCAACTATACTCACTAGAATAAATGTTTATGCACTTTTTTAAAATCTAGGAGAATTTGAGCATGTGTCTTTGTAAATGAATTCACATACACAGCTATAATTTGCTGGGTTTATGTATATCAAGGAGGCAAACAACTGTTACACGTAGGTTCTCCTCAATAGAAATCTAAATAAAGAACTAATATATTTGATATGTGGCTCTCACTGTCTGAGTAAGTAACAAAGACCATGTAGGACAATTAATTTTTTTTTCAAGTTAAGGAAATTTCAATAAGAATGAATTTGCACATTTAATTGCATCGTCACTTGTCTGAAAACATGCTTATGAATTGTAGAACACTGGTTGCTAAGTACTATATTTAATCCTTCCTTTCAAAGTTTTAATGATCATTGAAGACAGGGTAGATCAGGAAGAAAGTTATTTCACTGGACAACTAATTTGATTCTATTTATGTAGTTTCTGTGTTTAGTCATCTTAGTTGATATTCATGGATCTCTTATCATAGATTCATAATTTATAGAAGAATGTTTTTTGAGGTTGTTTTGAATTGGATATGATAAATATAAGGAATTATTTTTCATTGAACTTAAGAATCTAGTAACTGAGATCCATTTTTCAAAATATTGCTTCAGTATCAACAAATATAAACTAAGACACTTGCTTATGAATGCCTAGCCTTACCTGGGTTTGAACCCCAGTTATATCACTTACCTGTACTTAAAATTGATATACTTCATACATCTCGGTTTTGCCATTTATGAAATGAACATAATAATACCACTCACTTCATAGGATTGTTGGAAATAAATACAAAAATGTATGTAATATAATCAGAGCAGTACCTTGCTTATATTTCTTTGAAAATTTCCTATAAGTTCATAAATTATTGCCAATAAAATTATTCCTAAATAAAATATTTAAAATAGCTTTTTTAAAATGACATTGCACATTATAGTACTGAATAAATGCTAACTATAGTTGTGGTTATTAAGACTTTTCATTTTCATATCCCAGTTCTCTAGTTAATATAAGCAATATAACATATTGGTTAAAAGTGTATTCCCTCCATCTAAACTTCTAGGATTTAATTCTAACTTGGCCACTCACTAGTCATGTAAATTTGGTGAAGATTCTTAATCACTTTGTATTTTCCATATGCCATATGTGAGTGATAATAGTAACATCTATTTTTTAGAGTTATTGTAAAGATCAAAATGAATTTGCATTTAAGTATACAGTACAATTTCAGTAGTTAGCTATTATAATTAAGATTACTATTATTATTGATACTGTAAACAAAGTGGATTAAAATTTGTCCCTGAAATTTATAAAATATGATAACTATACACTGAATTTTTACAGGACAGTATTGGTATTCAAAAGAAAGAAAGAAAGAAAGAAAAAAGTTTGGTTCCATTATCATCCTTAAATGCCCTGCCAGCCATCATTATTACTACTCAAAAAATTGCAGATACTGCATTTCTAGTTACTGTCCACTGGGAAACAGAAATTTCTTATTATTCAGACTGTAATTGGGCTGGAAAGCAAAGCTCATATTAGGACCTACCAAGAATCTACTGACAAGCCTGCTGGATGTTCATGCTAGATGAAAAGCAAGTTTGTCACTGAGATACCAAAAGGTAGTTCTTTTTTCCTTCACCAGAGTTCATGATGTATCTGGCTTTACTTCTCCAGGCTGCCAACCCCAACTTTTTTAAATCCCCTTGGAATAGGAAGTTTACCAAAGCATTGGTGGAATAATGACCTAAAGATCAACTTTGTATCTCTAAGAGAAGGAGGCTGTCTTTCCATTGGGATAATGAGAATGTACTCAAGTTCACTGACAAGTTATGTCATCTGACACAGGAAGCATATTGCTCATAATAGGCCACAAGGTGAAATATTCTCAGAACCAGAAAGAGATTAACAGACAGAATCTGAGCCCAGATTGAAGAACATCATAACCATTGATGAAGCTCAAGTTCTCATGTGAGTTTTGGGAGTAAGTCTGTCATGAAAATAAAAGTATATTCACGCCCAGACATGAGAATGCACTCTAGTAGATGCTTTTACTCAGTAGGCTGAAGCCACATGGGAGACCCTGGTTTGATGCCTGGTCTATCCTAAAGCTGGACATAGTTGTCCCAACTACTCAGGAGGCAAAACAGGTGGACAGTGACATAGCAAAAAATAGATAGTCTTTGGGACAGCTAAAACTGAGGTATGATGAGAGTCTGAAGAAAATAGCAATAAATTAATTGCTTAACTAACCTCTAATTAATTGATTAACTGAAAAAAGTTTAACTAGCAAGATTATATTGTTTCAAGTTCTAAACTTTCTTAGAGGATTGCTTGGCCTGAGATATAATACTTCTTACTTCTGAAAACAATGTTTATTGTGTCACTTGACCATACTTGCAGTTGCGGAAGATTAGTAAGAACCGAAAATAATTTACCTTTCTCTTGACCATATGGAGCTCCTAATGTATTCAACTGATCCACATGCAGAGATTCCCAGACTTCCTATTTTCTGAGACGAGCATTTGTCAGTAGGTTTCCTATATTCTGATCCCAGGGCACATAAAGTAAGCAGATGTAAATATATCTAGTCCATGCACATCCATTATGTTTGTCAGCTGCACTTTTCTGAGCACATACAATTGAGATGTTACATCTTAAAACAAAATTAAAAAGTGAAATTCATTCTGCCAACATTAACATTCCTCCTGTGTGCAAAGCATTTTGTATAATGGAAAGCAAAGAGTGCTTGCCACAGAGTAATTCAAGACTATGACAAATATCTTATGCAGAAAGGCTGTAATTATTTGCAACCTTGACATAAGTTGTTAAGAAATGAATGCCTAAGGAGCAGAGAGGGTCAGAGAACCTTTGCAAACTGTTCAACTTCAAATCCTGGTTCTACCATTTATTAGTTGTGTGACCATGAAGAAGTTATTTAACCTCTCTGATATCTAAGCTTCATTACCTTAAATCTGAGGATGACATTATGAATCTGACTCATAGGGTTGCTGGGAGGATTGACTGCAATTATTTGTAAAAAGCAGCTAGCACATATTATTATTATCAGTGTTGTTTTTATTTGGCCAAAAGCAAGGCAAATCTAATTGTTTTATTTAAGTTTTAGGACACTTAAAAAAATGAGTAAAAATAGTAAACATGGGTCAACTGTGTTTTAGCTTTGTCATCAGTCTGGTGAGCTAAAGATATTCACCAATTCTTTATCTCTCAATTTGTGTTACTTATTAACCTTGTAATAACATTAGTATTTTTTAAAAAACAACCTATATTTGAAATGAAAAGCAGTGTTTCCACAGTTTCCCCAGGAAGAAAATCCAGCAAACTAACTAAATTCATATCACTTAATACCCTAAGCTATGTGCTTGTCAAACTGCCCCTGGTGACTTGAGAGACAGAGGCACAATCATTACTTGGATGAACTTAGAATGTGTTTTTCATTAACCTGCTCATTACATTTGATTAGCAAACAGGCGTTGTGTTTCCCATTATTAATGGTTGACTAAGGAAATCTGGCACCTCTAGAAGATGCCTTTTATTATATATTCTTAACATCATGCAGAGACTTATAAGAAAGAAAGCAAGCAAAAACCTTCACTAATAGTCTACCCAGGCTATGAACTTAAACACATACAATTTCTCATTTAATGCCCACTACATTTGAATTGTCAAGTCTTTGTATGTACAGAAACTGCATGTACAGCTTATCCATAACATTCTTGATTTCAAGTATTCTATTCCGTTGTTACCAAGACATAATTCCTATTTGCCAGGCAATAGAACAGATTTTTGATTCAGAAAATATGGAAACTATATTTCCATATAACCTAATACATGCAGAGAAAAAACTCTGTTCTGTTTCATCTGCAGCCTTGAACACCAATAATTTTCATTCACTGCTGTTACAATTTATGAAAAAAAAAAAACACAAAGATTGAAGTTTTAAAGCCTGACCAAGCATGGATGTAGCAGTGGAGCAGAACCCTTTGTTGCTGTAACCTTTAGAACAGATTAAATGCATTTTCCAAAAGCTTTCTAAAATACCTAGTGCAAGAGAAAAATCAAAAAGATGCAAGCACTATGCAAGGACTTCTCTGAAGTGCCCATTTTTGGGTTCTTTTCTTATGAACTGACTGAAGGTGAGAAGGTGACCCTTTGATTGTCTGGCAGGGTTTCAAAGCCTCTGTCTGTTCTTGGACTTACGGTCAGTGATGACACCAAAGAGCTCAATAGGATGTGGCACTTATTAAAGTTATTAACCTCAGGGTGAGTCATCAGAGCAGTTTCTTTAAGCCACCTCTAGGGACAGCTGGTCATTTTCTGAGGCAGTGGGGAACCTGGCCAAAACCCCAGCCATAACCACATTCTGTGCACACTGACTCCAAAGGCCATGGTTCATCAAACACCAAGCCAATGAGAGCCATCACTTAGAGCTAAGGAGACGTCTTTGCTCTTAAAGGACAGATAGCTGCTTGTCATTTGAACAGATGTGGTATGCCAAGTTACATACTATGAATATGGAAAGACAAAACAAAAATGTCATTATAGTCTACAGGAAGTGATTTTACAACTCCAGTTAGGCCTCTGACCCATCAGTCTTGACTTCGATGATCACAAATGCCCATGTCTATAACAAAGTGTACTATTCATTCACAGAAAAACTATTCAAATACATCAACTTTTTTTAATCTTCCCATTTTGGAGAAACAGGGGAAAAAAGATTTGGAATGACAAGACATATGTTTCTAAACATGTTAGAGCATATTTTAATATCTTCAAAAGTGGGACATCATTGCTTAAGAAATATTCTAAAACTGGAATAAAAAGCTAAGTGTTCAAGAAAGTTCTGTCTGCCATGAGGAATTAATGATATGTGTGATATACATTTTTATTGTTACTAAAGTGCTTGCTTTTGTTAAAACAAAGATTCAAATGCTAAGGAAACTTTAAAGGAAATGGGTAAAAATTACTAAGTTTAATCAAGCTATTTCCAATTGACTTGGACTATTCCAAGATGAGACTAATTGAAGAGTCATATACACACTTACGTCTATTTGAGAATGTCAGAATTTATGCTAACTTTAGAAAAATTATGTGAAATACCCAAAGGATGAAATTAGGACAGTTGGTTACAATTTCTGACACCAGCAGACGGTATAATTAATGGTTACATCGTTGGACTCCCACGCAATCAACCATAGCTTGAGTCTTGGACCTGACTACTTGAAACTTGCCTGTGTATATAAATGCATACCCAAAATCCTGAGAGGAGAGCAAAGGAGAAGGCATTGTGGCATGGCCATGCTCCCTAGGAGTTGATTTCGCACTGTCTCTCTCTGTCTATCTCTGTCTCTCCAGTGAATGCACATGCCCTATAGCAAAAATCTCTCTCAAAAAAAAAAATTCCACACAAACTACTCATTAACTAAACCATAAACAATATTCTGTCTGTTCTTATGGCTCACATACTACCCCTGCTGTTGTGATGGTGGATTTACCCATGGCCCAGGCTATATGACAAAGTCTATTGCTAATCTCCTGGAATGTGAAAAAGCCTTGCTATAGTAACTAAGCTTCCATTCCATTTATTATTGGTCTTATTCTGATCTTGCTTTTGAGTCCTGCAATTAAACTCTGATTTTCTTTTTCTGTGCCTGCGCTATGACTTTATGTCTTATATGGATCCCTTGTTTTTCTAACCTAGGACTAATTCTTACTTTTACCAACATAGTAGGTTGAATGAAGAGCAAAACAACAACAGTAATAATAATAAATCATTTCAAGTCCTAGCTCCCTCCTATCTATGAATGTGACATTATTGGGAATTAATGTCTGCAGATGTAACTAAGGATCTTGGGATGAGACTATTCTGGAATTAGGATGGCCTTAATCCAGTGATTGTTGTCCTTAAAATAAAAGGGAAAGGGGGATTTAAAACATGCAGAGATATAGGAGAAACAGAGAAAAAAAAAGGGGGGGGGCACATAGCATGGGAGGCAGAGATCGGATGCATCTCTATACCAAGACACATTGGTGACCTCCAGTAACCACCAAAAGCTAGGAGACGCAGGGAGCAGAGCAGCAGAGCCTCCATAAAGGATCAGCCCTACACATTGACTTTGGCTTTCAGGCCTCCATAATGCTAAGAAAATAAGTTTTTGTTATTTTAAGCAACCAAGTTTGTGATGATTTATTATGGCAGCCCTAGGAAATTAACATGGTCAATCATCCTGAGAACTGAAGTCCTCCCATAAACTCTTCACATGATACTTTATGCCAAGGGCTACCTAACAAGAACCAAATATAAATGTGTCTTTTTTTACATTTTCTGCATATGCACTTGGTCTGCCTACCTCCATTACTCATAGCTGCAAAGCCATTCTGGACCTCATTAGCATCAGCATCTCATCTATCTGGGCATATCCTCTGGGCCTGATGTCTTGCCAGAGAGCCCAGATTTCTGCTTGCTGAAGAGATTTTTTCACTTCAAGGGAGAAAACCCCAATCTAAATAGTGTCTCTGAAATGAAAACTATAACTGTCTTACCTTATGTGATTTATCCATTCCTAATCTAGCCCATCAGGTCAAAAGGATGGATCAAATGAATCAACTATTCACTGCTCATTCAAAAGGCTGCTTCTATATGCCCATGGAGCATACTTTTCAGAAGGAAGTATGGGGAGGAAAATGAAATACTAGGAGAAGAAATGAATGGCATTTCTACTACCTTCATCTGGGAAGGTATATTGTCACTTGACGGACTTATTTGTTTCACCTACTAAGACTTGCTTTGGAAAATTATCTCAGCACTAGTCCTAAAATACATCTCCTTTGTTTGATGTGAAATGAGAGGTGCCCATTATTAATTTCCCTGACTGTCATGGAGTTTACAGTCTGGCAAGAATAACAGTCTTACAAACACTTAATTATACACTTAATTTCAAAACAGAAAAATAAGAGTAAAATAGAGGTATACAAAAGAAGAAAGCTAACTTTGACTCAGAGAGATCAGAATATGACAAATTCAGAGGCAAGAAATAGTATAACATACTTGAAGAACTAAAAGAATATCAGTATTCCTGGTCTACCTTAATAGTGGGGCTACACTATTAATCTAGACCTGTCCTAATGAAGTTTCAAATAAGCCTGAAAAAGAATCAAACTGGACTACAAGTAATATAACTACCCACGAGAACAAAGTAAATTAAAAATTCCTTAAAAGAAGGCAACAAAATTCAGACACAACATAAAATTCACAATGTAAAACATTCCATTGAAATACGAAAATATGTTGAGAAATGACATAAGCGTGGAAAGAAATCAATTGGTAGAAACAAACTCAAATAATAAAGATAATGTAATTGGCAGACAATGATATTAAAACAGCTATTAGAAATATGTTCAAGGATTTAAAGAACAAAATACAAACAGAGAGAAAAGAAATGTATTTGTAGAAGTGCCCAATGGAACATCAAGAGAAATGAAACTTCTTGTGGATGACAGATTTGTTTGATGCCAACACCGAGCACGTGAGGAAAAGTGGGGCAGAATGTAACTAGCATTTCACAGACAACTTCTGGAAGAACTTTGAAGCCATGATATGATTTGGAACTTTATACTGGGGTCTGTGGAAGCCATGCATATTAAGTAAAAAAGGGACCACTATTGTGATGAATTGAAAATCCAATTTTTTCCAAACTAGCTTTTCATCAGCCTAGATAGAAAGGAACATAGAGCTCTTTCTACTTCATATTTTTAAATCAATACACTGGTGCTGTGTGGAAGGCTGATGTTCTTAACGAGTTCATTGACAACTGAGACTTCCACAGTACCCTGGAGTGGGGAATTAGGGGGCATGCGCAGAGCTCACATGCATCTAACTTTACTGCATGTCTGATATATGCCAAGAATTGTTCTTCAACTAGAATACAGCATTGAACAAAATGTCTAAGGCCTCCATCCTCATAGACTTTATATTCATTATAGAGGACTTCCACAGCCATTTTCTCAGTAAGAACTGGCTTCATGGAGGATATAACACTTTTAGTCCAGGATACATCGCTTGGAGTCAGTAAAGTGATAGAGCTCTTTATACTTTCTTGAATACTTAGAAAATTAGTTAGTTACATTTAGATGGAATTTTAAACTTTTGAAATTACGTTATCATCTAAACTGGATAAGCCATAAAGCCATATCTAGGTCAACAATTAGGTTGTTCAATATTGTAAATAAACAAATGGCCAGATGCATTTCAGTTTTATTCAAACCAAATAAATTTTACCCAAACAAATGAAGGGTCATTCTCAATGGATCTTTCCATTGATTTAGGCTTTTACCTAACTAACAGTCCCTTTTGTTTGAAGGTATTGATTTTGATAATATTAAGTGACTGCAAGTATACTGCCAATAGCTCATGATGAGAGGGGAATAGAAGATTTTAAAAATCTATTTCATTTGTAGATTTCTTGGCTAACAAAAATTAAGACTAAGTACAAGTTTAGTTAAGAGATTTTTGTATAAAGAATCATTTCAAAAACTTGTTTCCCTGTGAGTGTTTTAAAAGCATTTTGTTTAGAGTCTAATATGAGTAATACCAATAAAGAGTTCACAGTTAACCAAATTACTTCAATTCTCTCCAAATCCTTCAAGTTCATGACAGCATCTCAAAAGGGGAAGATTTAGCCAACTCCTAATTATTCAGGCTAATGGTAGCCAGCAATGTGTGAACTGTGATGAGACTTGTGGGCCAAGTTCAATGACATCAGACTGGGCACTGAACTGCAGATGTCGTGACTGAGAATGTGCTGAGATGAGACAGGAGTTCTCACTCATGATAGTCACTGGGCCTTACTCCCATTTCCTGCACCCAGACAGCAAACATTGCTATGTTGGGGGAAAAAAAATCCTTGAACTAAAAGCCTGCAGTCTATGTTAAGCCCCTTTCTAAAGAAAATTCCAAAGCTCTTACGATATTTTTTCTATAGGCATTGTTTACCAGGGAACCTCAAATTATTTGAGAACCAAATTAACCAAGAAATTTAAGTTGATAGCCTGTGAAACATCAAAGGATAAAACAATATAAGTTATTGAAATTGGGACCAGCAGCTGTCATAATGGCTATGTTGCTGGACTCCCATGTAGTTGACTGTGGTTCCACTCCCAGACCCAGTGGCTTAAACTCATGCCGGGCACGTGTGCGTGCATATCGAAGATCCTGAGAGGAGAATGGAAGAGAAGGGATTGCAGTGTGGCCATCCCCCCTGGGGGGGAGGGGTGATTTCTCGCTTTCTGTCTGTCTGTCTGTCTCTGTCTTTCTGGCGAGCATACACGCCCTATAGCAAAAAAAACTCTCAAAAAAACAAACAAACAAACAAATTATTGAAATTAAATTGTTCTACTGATGTTTAATCCTAACTTACTCTAATTTTGCTGCCTAATATGATTAGAGCATAGCAGGAAAATAATATCTAGAATATGCATCAAACTTCAGATGTTGATAAATACATAAGTTAATTTATCATTCTTAAGTTCAACAAAGTTACAAATCATTCACAGAAAGGGACTGAATCTCTCAATGTTCCAGACACTACATTAGGTACTGAAGCTACTCTCCTCAGGGAATTCATAGTTAATGCACAGAGAGGCAAGTAAACTGAAGACTACAAAGCAGTACATAGGTGCTTTGATAGAGATAATAAAAGGTATTATGGAAGAACTTGAATAATGTCTAACTCAAGATGACCTCTGACCTGCAATTTGAAAGATAAATAGGGTATAGAAGAAAGTGTTTTCAAGCAGAGGTAAAGCATATATGAGAGCAGAAAACTCTGACTTGATGGTACATATATTGATGTATAAATATCTGGTTGTTGGGAAAGTCATGACATATTTTTCTAAGCAAAAATTCATCATGGCTTTTCTGACAACCCAATAGTTCAGTTTGTGGGGGAGAAGAACTCAAAGGGATGAGTCAGGGAACCAGCAGATGGTGTAATGGTTACTGAACTCACACATAGTTGATCATGATTCGAGTCCCAGACCTAGCAGCTTGAAACTCACACTGAGCACATGAGTATGTGTGCCCAAAATTCTGAGAAGAGAATGGAAGTGAAGGGACTGTGGCATGGCCATCATCCTAGGGGGTGACTTCTTGCTCTCTCTCTCTGTCTCTCCAATGAGTGCACACACCCTACAGCAAAAATCTCTCTAAAATAAAAGAAAAAATAATGAGTTGGGGCTAGAGATGGAAAGAAAGCCATACATAATAGCCAACATCCCTGGTAAGTTTCTAATTCAGAATTTAAGATTAGTATGTTCTTTACAGAAAAGACAAAAGTATAAATAATACCTAATACACACAAATGGTGTGTTGCTAAAAGCACAGTTAAAAGAAAACATATCCTATATTTGAAGCACTCCAGATGTTCCACCAAACAAACCCAGGGAAAGGGCAAGTGGTCTAGTGATATTATCATGGAGTCATATAAAGTCTTAATATTCAAAGTCTATCAATAGCCCAACAGCCTCTGCCATAACCTGGGAGCTTGTTAGATACACAGGACCTCAGGCCAAAACTCAGATCTACCTAGTCAGAATTTTTGGTTTAACAATATCCACAAGTGATTCTTATACACACCA
Source organism: Tupaia belangeri chinensis (assembly GCF_000334495.1). Classification (NCBI taxonomy): domain Eukaryota; kingdom Metazoa; phylum Chordata; class Mammalia; order Scandentia; family Tupaiidae; genus Tupaia; species Tupaia belangeri. Next base: position 1,902,433 of record NW_006159901.1, on the reverse strand, counting down.
AAATTGGTGAAGTACTTATCTACAGTAGAGCTCTCAACCCTGGATGTATATAAGAAACACCAGGAGAGACTTAAAAACTACTATGGCTACAGTTCACCCTCCAGAGATTGCAGTTTCCTATAAATCAAATATATCACCAGGTTTTTAACTTGTATGACTGAGTAGGTGACATTTCCAGTCATCAGATAGAAAATGAAAGATGAATAGATGCTTCGTCAGGGACAAAACAAGAAGTTTGTTTTTGATGTGTTTTTTATGGCCCTTGTGGGACATACCAAAAGCTACAATAAAAGGGTAAATGGATTGGCATACAGATAAATGAATGAGTTTTTATATGAAAATTTTAGGTAATTGATATAGAGGTCAGTAATATATAAGTGGTCCAGGATAAAGACATAAAAATATGTAGAAATTTTGGATTCATCAAGTGTAGAAGTGATAAGTAAAAGCATGAGAACAGACAAGAATGTGAACAGAGTGAGAAAAGTAAAGATCAAGAATAGAATCTCTTGCATCATCGACTTTTAAAGGGCAAGCCAAGTAAGCTGAGCTCAGTAATGAGTTTAAATTAGAACATCCAGACAACAAGAAATTAAGAGAGAAGGACAACATCTATACCAAAGGAAGAGACAGTTTCAAAAGAATATACAAACATAAAAAAAAAAAAGTCACAACACCAGAAATAGAATTCAACAATGTCCTTTGCCTTCATCAACTAGGAGTTCATGTATGACCTTGGCAAGACAATGAATGCGATGAAAGCCAGGTTGTAATTGACTGAGGAATGATGGAAAAATGAAGCAATAGAAATACCTAGTTTCTATTTCTCTCTCAAAAAGCTTGGCAGTAAAGAGAAAATTAAAAATATGATGATAGCTACAAGAAGGACTAGAATTTAAAACTCTAAGCTACATTTAGGGACTCTCCACCTTTCAGAGGTTTGAACACTGGATCCACTAATTGCAATGTTTCTGGTGTAAACACACATGTCTCATAAGCATACGTATCTTTGCATATAAATATTTATGCTTCTAGTATACTGTTGGGGACCACAATTGTCTATTTAAATATGTTAGTCATAGGTTCTATGCAGGCATACCCTCCATAATGTTCCACACAAGAGATCAGTGCAATAATGTGATCTCACAGTTTGCAGTTTCTCTTAAATTGCTTGGCCAATTAAATATTTAGAAGAAGCGAAACATGACACTCAGATGGTACTTTATCACTCCATATAAACACTGTGGTTTGGTCATAACATTTTATGACTTACAGATGTGGGACTTGAAAAACTATTATTTTGGTACAACCTCTTCTATCACACTGGAAAAAAAAAAGACAGAGAAAATGAAACACAATAGGAAACTGAATTGAAATCAGTGATTGTAAATATTTAGTTCTAATTTGTGTAAGATTTGCATGTTTTTATTTTATTAATTAATGTTAGATCAATCACCCGATTTAAAATGTTTTGCGAATCCTATACTGTAAGTAAAACGGGTATTATCATAAAATGTTTGTAAACATAGAAGTTGAAGAAAAGGATGACAAGACACAGAAAACAGGTTACATAAAAAAAAAAACACTGAAAAGTCACTTCTTCCTTTTAAAATTGGACCAGAGACACCGAGTGTGTGTGTGTGTGTGTGTGTGTGTATGTGTGTGTGAGAGAGAGAGAAAAAAAGAGAGAGAAAGAGCTTGGTCTTTAAAGTCAAATAGAACTAGATTTTAAACCAGGTACATTTACTTAGTCTGTGACCTTTAACTGGTTATTTAATTTCTCTAGGTCTCAGTTTCTCCATCTAAAGTAATGGCATTAACTGTTGACTCTTATTTTCTAGTGATAGGTAAATAATGTAATGCATGTAAGTCCCTTTGTGCTGTTCCAAGCACAGATGTTACTATTACTATCCTAGGATTAGAAAATCCCTACTCAGTTCTTAATGATCCCCTTGAAGTGATAGGATACACTGTCTTCCTTGCCCCTCACCATAAACAAGGATGTGCTATGGTAGATGAGGTGACCTTTCTCTCTTCTCTCATAGAGCCCCACACATTCCTCTTAGTACTTGCTACTTCTAGTAAAATTATATGTTTGTGCGTCTGTCTCCATCATAGGCAGTACATTCCATAAAAAAGCTGGATCGACCCAAACTCCCAGAACCGTGTCAAGGACATAATAGGCATTCAGTAAGGAATGAATTAGATTGAACTCAATGTACTTCAAATATGGGTGAGTTTTGTTGTGCTCAGGAAATAGTAAATTCCCAGGCTGGCTAAAATAAAGGAATACATGAAGCAGGATGTGGAGAGAAGACTGGAAAGTCACTGGGGTCAAAATCTGTGGCCTCCTAGGAAACACTCAACATCATGCTGTTCAAACAATAAAATCTTAGAATACTATTCCCTTTGCAATAACAAAAGAACATTCTGACCGATGGGAAGATTTACCCTATATGGCATGTAACCCTTCTCAATACTCCCTTTTTCATTCTTTAAATTCACTCCGGTTTCCTATATTGTTAGTGCTTAGGGCAGCCACCTTCTGCCTGCTTCCTTTCCCCAAGAGGACTGCAGGATTCAGCAGAGCAGGCACTGGAGGGGTCTGTGCTGGCCTCAGCTCCCCACACCATTCCTCCAGTCAAATTCTTACCACAACTTGGCTTTCTGCTCACCCAGTCCAAGTCTCTTTGGGCGCTAATTGGCCTACCCATCACTGACCCCTCTTAAGTAACTCCTTGCTGCTACACAGGCCTCAAAAAACTAAGAGCTACTTCGTCTGCAGTAAGTAGCTAGATCTGCAATAAGCACCTGCAATCCAGAAAACACTCGTTTCTACAAAGTTTTAACTGTCATAGAAAAAAAAAAAAAAACACCTAGCTTTTCTGTTTTGCTTCCTTTTTTTCTTCCACTATTCTATTTCTTCTCTTGTGGAACCCCATGCAAAATAAATTTCATGTCTGAGGGCATGTGCATGCACGTGTGCGTGTTTGTATGTGTGTGTGTCTGTATGGTGTTTAAGAGCTTGGGCATTCAAGTCAATGAAAACTGGGCTTGAATCTGGACGGTACCAAAGTAGGCCAGCTTAAGGTTTAAGCGGAACTGCAGCCATTTTGAAATTGAGAGAGGCCTCTAATGAGAACAGTCTGGTCAAGTGCTGAGTCATGGGGATATCTATTTTGAATAGTCAGATGAGAAATCAGGTATGGGTATTTGAAGAAAAACAGCAATCAGGATAAAGCAATTGACTCTGACTGACTGGCATGACGAATGATTTACACCTGCTTATCTCTTGTATCTATAAATACTGAACACATGCTGGCCTTTTTGAGATACTTCGGTGGTCCTTGCTGCCTGTCTCCCTATAACTGGTTGCAGAATAAACTTTACTGGTAATGATTAAACAATATAATGCATAGAGATCACTTAGCACTGGGCTCAGCACATATGGCCTGAGTCTTTTTATATATGCCATGCAGGCTTGTATCAGCAGTTTCACAAACCCTTATCACAGCTCACTTTTATCTGTACTGGAGACTGACTACCTAATTTTTTAAAGATTGTTGTGTTATTTATTTATTCCATGAGAGAGAGAGAGAGAGACAGACAGACAGACAGACAGAGACCAGCACCCCCAATAGGTACTTCATGCCATGATCCCCACCTCCAGTCTTAGCTTTTTGCAATCATGAGAAGGCATAGACATGCCCAGTGTGCTCAAGGAAAGCCCAGTGTGCTCCAGGAAGCCCCAGGATATGAACCCAGGGCCTTTCCCATGTGGGTCCATTTGTATCACCACTATGCCAACTGCTGACCCCAGACTATTTTTAAAGTACCATCATTGAACTACTAAAATGAAATGATTTGTGTTTGACTTAGAGTTTATATTTTAAATTGGTTCTATGCAACAGCCACACATTTTTCACAAGAGAAATTAATAGACAGCCAAAAACTTAATTCATATGGATTATTAATGGACTACTGTGACCACTACAAATGTCTCCTGCAGTCCAAATCTCCATAGCATCAAGTTCTATAGCTCTATATCATGAAGCTCTATATCATGACACAATAGTGAAAAGCAGTGACTGGAGTCAGCAGGTGGCGTAGTGGTTACATTGGTGGACTCCTACATGACCAACCATGGTTTGAGTCCTGGACTCAGCAGCTTGCAACTCACAGCAGCCACGTGTGCATGTGTGCCCAAAATCCTGAGAGGGAAATGGAAGAGAAGGAATTCCAGCATGGCCATTCCCCCAGGGATGATTTTTCATTTTCTCTCTCTGTCTCTCTCTGTGTCTCTGGTGAGTGCACACACCCTATAGCAAAAATCTCTCTCTAAAAAAAAAAAAAGGAAATAAAATTTAAAAATAAATAAAAGCACTGACATGAAAGCCAGACTGCCTTGGCAGAAATCTCCCTTCGCTTCTACCTGTGTAACCTTGAGCAAATGACTTACTTCTCTGTGCCCCAGTTTCTTTGGTACTATGAGATGATAGCGATATTGCCTACTTTGCAGTATTTTGGAGAGACTACACCGGGTTAGTATGTGTAAGATTCTCAGAATAGTGCCTGGCACATAGGGAGCACTCCATGCCCATGCGTTCACTTTTACTAACTACTTTTAAGTAAGATATAATTAATCTTACAAACATTTGGTCATCGGTGATTATGTGCCAACACTACACTCAACAGTAAGTATACAAAGATGAGCCAGGTGCAGACCACAAGAAACTTGCAGAAAACACACATGTGCACACATAGACACATACACACACAACTTTATACATTCATACATACACACACCCATCACAAAGTTTTTAAGCTATAAAACTGCCTAACATTATCTAACCTGAGATGACCAATCTCTTACCTTTCAATTCTGATTATTTTTTGCCTCTTTAATCAATAACAAATGCAGATTAATGCCTGGACTCACCACTTGGACCAGGCTGATGCACGGTGGATGCCAAGTAGAGTATCGACTATAAGCACTTCCCATTACCGGTTACTGGGGGCCCCGCATCAAATCACACTCTTTACTAATCGGATCATTGTCTGAAGGGCAACAGTTATTGAAGCTGAAAAACTTAAATCAATGCTTAATTCTGTGAATGGAGACGTGTAGAAATACCTTCGATCTGCGTAAACAAAGAATGAAATCATGGTTGATTTTACCTAAATTGTACAAACGATTTGTAGCTTATAGAATATGACGGAAATAATATTCCAAGCTGTATCTAATTTCTACAAATGGAATAACAAGTTCATGGACAAAACTACAAAACTGCCATTACTCCATTTGTGAGAGAGAACATTTTCTAGCATATGGCTGGATACCTGCCCTGAATAGGCAGCAGTGTCTTGTGCTTTTTCTCTGTAATAAATCCTGACCTCAGCAGTCCTAAGGCAGGTTGTTCTTTTTCAATGCAAGAGCAAGACCATTTGAAGATCAAAAGACACTGCTGTCTATAAAATCATTGTCCATGAAGTCGCTTGTCCTCAACCCCTGATCAACTCCATGTCATGAGAACTAGTGGCCCCGTTTACCTGGTTCCCTTTGCATCTGTGCCTTCTGCTCCTGGTAATCTGGGGTCCCCTGGTTATTCTCTGGATTTGTCTTGGTCTCAGTTCATTGACAGGGGTGGATTCTGACCTCCCAGTGACAGTCCTGATGCCTCCGGACTCAAAGCCTGCTTCTGTCAACCCCTGGAGCTGTCTCTCTTGTGACTCTTCATTCTTTATCATCAAGAAGTATGATCACAGAGGCCAGACACTGAACTCTGCCTCTGAACAGTAACTTCATGCTTGGGTTCTACTCTCCATTGCCAAGTTGAAAGGCTCATATAAGTAAATTCACATAAAATAGCAAAAGACTGCTCAGACATAATGTGAAATACTTCCTAAGAGGCAGTTTAGTCAGAGATGGTCCTTTGTAAGAAGGACACAGTTCAGCTGAGATGATAATCATTTGAATATAATCGTTAATAAAACTTTATTGAGCACCTGCTATACCAAAAGGAGGGACTCATTTCATTTTAACCACAAATTACCCTAAAATGAGGGGTTTGACCCCCATTTTAAGATAAGGAAACTGAAGCTCAGTGTTCTTTTGAAAACAGAAAATGTTCTTGCTGCCTTGTCGATGAGGAAGTTTTCTTTTGCTCCTCTATCACACCATCAGTGGCTTCCAACTTGCCCCATGGGTAAGGCTGACCTTGTAAGCAAATATAATGAGCAGAACACAGATATACTTTCACTCCTAAGTGAGAATTTCTGATCTATGAAACCAGCCCACACAGGAGTCAGCAGCCTGAGTCATCCCAAATTTCATACAATTTGTACAGGGAAGAAAGAAAAGCCAATTACAGTGCTAAATATAAAATGACCCATGAAACTGCACTGCCAAAGTCGCTCTTGCTCCGCTGTATGTGGTGACCTTCAAATTGGCAAATAGATCATTCCCTGACAATGGAATCTTTTCAAGTTAATTGATTTGACAAAATAGCAAATTAACCATTCAGTTGTGTGATTTTTTCTTTTTGTTTTTTTAATTCCAACAAATGACCAAGGGTATGTGCCCTTCTGCCATCCTAGTTTAACTTATTAAGTGGGAAGCAAGAACCAAAATTGGCAACAACAATGCATAATACAAGTGGCATCTAAGTTAGGCAACTAATTTTGGTACTAGTGAAAACTGCTTTCCATTACTTGACTGCTTTATTCTTGCTATATTCTGTCGAATGGTGCCCTTTTTTGTTTTGGAATTATAACCACAGAGTTCCCCACTAAGAAAAGATTTTTCCATCTCTGTGGACATGTTCTAGGTAGCTTAACTGAAATAAACAATTCCCAAATAATTGCTTAAGGTTCTGCATCACTAATTTAATCCTGGGGTTAAATTTAAAACAAGAGATGACTTTGGAAACAAAATGGAAAATCCTTCTAATTCTAGAAAATGAGTTAATATTTTTAGTTTTCTCTCAAAACAGATTTTAGTAATGTATGCTTTATTATGTATGATCAGGGCATAGTTATAAACATATAGCCATAAAATATCAATGCAGATATTATGGTTTAGCTTGAAATTAGTGCCATTCAGTACTATTAGTCGAAATTTTAAAATTCAGGTCTAGAGTAGAATTTCCAGGCCCTAACTCCATTTAGTAATTTGATATGTAATATCACATTTTAAATATAATATCACATACAAAGACATACACTTGAGAATGCCTTTCCAGATTAATGCTTTCCTGCTCTGATGATAATGTAATTCATTATTCTAAGTTATTCTTTATCTTTTCATTAAGTGTACTGTCCTTTTTCTCACTCATATAGATGGTATGTAGCAGTTGGCATCATGGCTAGGAATTGCTATTGGTTCTGTGAGTGTCATATGGCTTTCTTTTGGCTGTTGGTTTCAGTATACAGTCACACGTGCCATAAAATATCTTTAATGCAAAATAACAGTGGACACAATCTGTCCTAGAGTAGTATCAGTCAGACCAAAAAGTGAAACAAGACAACTCCAATAAAGCACCTCACAGGGATTTAATATAGGGCAAACAGACATGCAGGAAATAAATGTGGAGGATGGTGCCCCCAAGGCACTCAAAGATTGACAACCAGTTCCTCACTCTGCTACACTTTATAGTAGGTCCTCTGCTGCCCACACTCAAGCAAGCTGGGGTTTTACAAAGGAATTCAAAGGAGGCTACACCTGAGTTAGCAACACGTTTGTCCCTAAACTCCCAGGATCATCCATCTATCTTAACTAAGACCACCTAGGTCAGAGAGAGAATGAAGAGATTAAATCTTTATTTGAGAATAAAAACTGTTATCCTAGTATCCACAGCATGGACAGGAAAAATAGAGGGCTTCAAGGTGTTGTCTTCATAAAATAGAGTCAGTTCACACTCATGCACACTATTCAGTAATACTGGGGGAGGTCTAAAAAATCCACCATCTTTACTATAGAGAAGAGTCAAAAGTGTATCTGGAGAGAATGGTGGCTCTTTTTTTAGGTCCTCCTCTGGCTCCCCTAGAACCCAGATGGGGTTTAGGGCAGAAGTGGACATAGGGTTTCTTTTCACCTCTTCTTTCCCCACCATTAAAATCTCTTAAGAAATAAGGGTCAAGGGGCCCCAGGTAGTGTGTGGTTAGGATGCTGAACTCCCACAGGCCGACTGTGGTTCAAGTCCTGGACCAGGCAGCTCGAAACTCATGCCAGTTGCATGTGCTTATATGCTCAAGATTCTGAGAGGAGAATAGAGGAGACAGGATTGCCGCATGGCCATCCCCCTGAAGGGTGATTTCTCACTTTTCCTCTAACTGTCTCTTTCTGTCTCTCCAGTGAGCACACATGCCCTATGACAAAAACCTTAAAAAAAAAAAGAAATAAAGAGAGAGGAAGAAAGAAAGACAGAGAGAGAGACAGAGAGAGAGAGAAGGAAAGAAAAAGAGAAAGAAAGAGTCAATGAGTCAATAGAGGAAAAGGGATTGTGGTATGGCCATCATTGCCACCCCTCCACCCCACCCCCAGTGGAAGATTTCTCACTTTTACTCTCTCTGACTCTCTGGTGAGCATATACACCCTACAGTAAAAATCTAAGACAAAAAGAAAAAGAAATAAATATGGGTGTATTGATGCCTACAGTCCTGATACTTGCCAGGAAGTATGATCTTAAGCTTATTCTCTTAGTTTTTATCAAAATTTTACCAAGATTAAAAAACATTTCTCTTAATTTATCAGAATTGCTTGAAGAGCAAATGCTTTCCCTTTCTCTAGAAAGTCTAAATTATGCCCCTGAATTAGGGCCAGGTTAATACCTTATAGGTTATAAGAACTGAGAAAATTATAGCACTTTGGTTATACAAAGTAAAAAGGCCATTTTTCAAAATTACATAACACATAAATGAAGGAAAATATGTTGAAATATTCACTCTGTAAGCTAAATAACGTGCTTGAATGTATAAAAGAAAATGAAATTATAAAATATTTCTTAAAATATATTTTTTCCTTTATTTTGATTAGATAATTTGATTACAAATTGACTTTTTTAAAATAGATTTGGGGTATCTTAAATATTAATATGGTCTACCCAAAGGGTAACCTGTCATTCTCTAGGCCAGACTAGCAGAGGGAGAGAGAAGTACCTAGACTGAAGTATATTGGTCCCCACTACCTACCACTACTGCCTGTAGAATAAATGTTCATGATTTCTTGGTATGGGAACATTGATCTCAATCAAGGAACCATTTTAAAGAAAAATCTTGTCATTCATATATCTGTGACTAGGACACTATCTTAGAGCCCATATATATTTTATGGATTTTGTGCTGTATGTCTATGTTGTGGACTTTCTGAGACATACCACCACCCAAGTTTCTCTTTTCAACTTAGGGGCTAGACCACTTAGACCCAAAGATGTGGAAACTGATTGCTGTCATACAGATCATTATGACAACTGATGATATCACCCTTATTTTTCTTCTATTTACTTGTTTTACCTGCTACTTCACTGTATTCTTTTAATCCTCTAACATTCTAAATCCTCTGTAATACAATGCAAATTATTTGTAAATAAATTTGCCTCTAACACAGTTACTGAACATAGTAATTTTCAATATTTATCCCATATTTCCCCACCCAGACAAGCAGGAATCTTGTGAAATTAAGTAAAATGTGCTGAATTGGTTTCAAAGCATCTTTTATAATAATGGTTTACTTTAAGTGATAATATGATAGATGATCTTTTTTCTTATTTATATTTCTGAAGTTTCTCTAGCAAGTATGTATCAATTTTATAACATTCAAAAAATAACTTTGGGCCAGCCAGTGGCATGATGGTTAAGGTGGCTGGATCGGACATGGCCAACTGCAAAGTTTGAGTCTTAGGCCTGAGTAATCCAAAACAGCATGCTAGATATGTGCGCAAGCATGCCCAAAATCCCAAGAGGAAAAGGTAGAAGAAGGGATTGAGCATCACCATCTCCCTGGAGGGTGGTTTCTCATTTTTTTCTCTCTCATCTCTGTCTGACAAGCACATGCACCCTTATCAAAAAAATGTGCGCAAGCATGCCCAAAATCCCAAGAGGAAAAGGTAGAAGAAGGGATTGAGCATCACCATCTCCCTGGAGGGTGGTTTCTCATTTTTTTTCTCTCTCATCTCTGTCTGGCAAGCACATGCACCCTTATCAAAAAAACAAAACAAAACAAAACAAAACAAAACAATAATAAAGAAGAGAAAAAAAGAATTCAGAAAAATGATTCCCATTAGTTACACACTATTTGTGTAATAAAAACATAAAAATCCTTAGTTCAGAAATCACCCGCCAGTGGGATGGCCACACCAGAATCCCTTCTCTTCCATTCTCCTCTCAGGATCTTGGGCACGCACGCACACGCGCCCGGCGTGAGTTTAAGCCACCAGGTCCAGGACTTGAATCATGGTCGACTACATGGGAGTCCAGTGACACAGCCATTAGGCTAACTGCTGGTCCTACCACCATTAATCTTCTGAGCCCATGGCATGAAGCAGAGAGAAGCAGCGGTGATTGAGACAAACTGAGGCAGGAAGACCAACTCAGACCCCTCACTGCCTTTGTTTCACCCAGGAGTATTTTGAGATGTCATAGTTTACTGCATCACATAGCCTACATGACTCCTACTCCCTCCTTCAGCTGTCCAGTTCAGCCCCAGTTGCACCTGGTCCTGAGAGAAAGGCAAAGGAACCAACACCTAAAGCTGGCTATATATACTCTTCTCTGACTAGAAGACAAGGCCTTCTACCAAGAACATGTCTGAGAAGTAGAGTTATTCTTCCCCTTGACACTATAGAATTGACCTCATAAAAGTAGAAATAAGTGTAAAATTTATCACATGAATAAAAACCAGCACAGAGGCACAAGAGATATGGGAAAACAAGGAAACATCCCTCCCTCAAGGGAACAGAACAACTCTTATTCAACCATAGACAGACAGCACAAAATAATCTGCAGGAATGTCAAAATAAAAAAGAATTCAGAATATTCATGATGACAAAAATAAGGAAGTGTTTTCAGGATTTGAAGGAGGAGATAGACACTAAAAAATAATGAATCAGAATTTCTAGAGATGAAGACATTAATACAGGAAATCAAAACCTCTCACAAAAGTACTAATAGTAGATTGGATCATGCAGAAGACAGAATCTCTGACCTGGCAGACAAAACCTCTGACTTAGACAAAGTCACCAAAAAGAATTTTTAAAAAATTTAATGAGAACAACATATAGGAAATACTAGACACTATTAAATGCCAAAATATCCAAATAATAGGTATTCTAAGAAGTGAAGAATCAAAAGAGGGCATAGAAGATCTATTCCATGAAATACTTGCAGAAAACTTTCCAAACCTAGAGAAGTATTCAGACATCCAGACCCAAGAAATACAAAGGAACCCAAAATAGAATCAACATAAGAAGATCCTCTTTATAGTATGTCATAGCCAGGTTGGTAAAAATCACAGAGACAAGATTCTAAAAATGGCAAGAGAGAAACGTCAAGTCACTTATAAATATAATCCTATTAAGCCAACATCAGACCTCTCAAGCAAAATGATGCAAGCAAGAAATAAATTGGGGGGGGGGTGCAGGCAGCAGACGGCACAATGATTGGATCACTGGGCTCCCACATAGTTGACCACGATTCAAGTCCTGGACCCAGTGGCTTAAAACTCATACCAGATGTGTGTGTGTGTGTGTGTGTGTGTGTGTGTGTGTG
>NW_006159901.1:1883237-1890542 GCF_000334495.1 Tupaia belangeri chinensis | reverse complement strand
GCAAGTGCACACACCCTACAGCAAAAATCTCTCAAAAAATGATAATAATGGCAAGACATATTCAAAACACTAAAAGAAAAACTATTTCAACTAAGAACACTATACCTGGCAAGATAATCCTTCAAATGGAAATAATGAATAAAATCATTCTCAGACAAACAAAAACTAAAAAAGTTCACTAATGCTAGACCAGCTCTTTAAGAAGTCCTGAAGGGAGTACTATATCAGGAAAATTAAAGAGAGTCAAACAAAATAACAGAACCAAACAAGCAAAAAAAAAAAAAAAAGAGAGAGAGAGAGAGAGGAAATTGCTAACAAAATGGAAGGGACAAGCCTGTAAATATCAATAAAAATATTGAATGTTAATGGATTAAATTCTCCAATCAAAAGACACAGATTGGATGAATGGACTAAAACACAGAAACCCTCTTTTTACTGCCTACAATAAATGCACCTCATGGATAAAGATACAAATAGAATAAAAGTGAAGGGCTGGGAAAAGATATTCCATACAAATGGAAACCAAAAAAAGACTGGAGTCTTGATATTGATATTAGACAAAATAAGTTTAAGACAAAACTGTATAAGAAGAGACAAAGAGGGATATTATATAGTACTAAAAGAACCAGTTAACCCAGAAAATAAAACACTTCTAAATAGCCTTGCACCCAACTCAGGAGCACCCAAATAAATGAAAGAAAGACTGTTAGATTTAAAGGGAGAGATAGATTACAATACACTAATTGTTGGGGATCTCAATACCCCATTATCTCTTTTAGATAGATCATCTAGACAAAACATAAGCAGAGATACAGGATCTAAATGACACCATAAATGAAATGGACTTGATAGACATCTATAGAACTTTCAACACAACAAAGATAAAATATAGGTTTTCCTTATCTCCACTTAGAACCTTTTCAAAGACTGATCACATAATAGGGAACAAAACAAGCCTTTACAAATTAAAAGCCATTGAAATTATATCCAGCATTTTCTCCAACCATCATGGAAATAAACTAGAAATTAATTTCAGAAAAATCTCTTGAAAAATACACAAACATAAGAAAACTGAACAACCTACTCCTGAATGACTTCACAACTACTGAAGAAATTAACACTGAAATCAAAAAAATTAATTGAAACCAATGATAGCAAGTATACAAGTTTCCATAATCTATAGGACAATGATAGAGCAGTCAGAAGAGGGAAGTTCATAGCAATTAGTGCATATAAGAAAAAGATGGAGGGAACCAGCAGTTAGCATAATGGCTATGTCCCTGGACTCCCACGTAGTCGACCGCAGTTCGCATCCCGAACCCGGTGGCTTAAAACCCATGCCGGGCGCATGTGCGTGCGTGCCCAAGATCCCGAGAGGAGAATGGAGGAGAAGGGATTGTGGCGTGGCCATCCCCCCTGGGGGGTGATTTCTCGCTTTCTGTCTCTCTGTCTCTCTGTCTGTCTGGCGAGCGCACGTGCCCTATAGTGAAAAACCTCTCAAAAAAAAAAAAGAAAAAGAAAAGAAAAGGAAGGAAAAGATGAAAATGTGTCATGTAGACAACCTAACAAAATCCCTCAGGGAACTGGAAAAGCAACAACAACAAGAACAAAAAAAAAAAAAAAACCCAGGATAAAAAAAATAATATTCAAGCAGAAATAAATGAAACAGAGAATAAAAGAACTATGCAGAAAATAAACAAAACCTAAAGCTTGTTCTTTGAAAAAAACAAAGTTGACACACCATTAGTGAGACTAATTAAGAAGAGAGAAAGGAATCAGATAAATCAAATTTTCAATGACACAGGTAAAATTACAACAGATATAACAGAAATACAAAGGATCATTAGAGAATACTATGAGCAACTATACACCAACAGACAAGAAAATCTGGATGAGATGGACAAATTTCTGAACACGTACAATCCACCAAGATTGAATCAGGAAGACCTAGAAAGTCTGAACAGACCAATAACAAGCAAGGAAATTGAGTTAGTCATAAATAAATTCCCAAAAATAAAAGTCCAGGTCCTGATGGCTTCACTTCTCTGTTCTACAGGACTTTTAAAGAAGAGCTAACCTTCATTTTACTGAAACTATTTCTAAAGATCCAAAAGGAAGAAACCCTCCTAAATTGATTTTAAGAAGCCTCCATCACCCTCATCCCAAAAACAGACAAGGACATACATACATACATACATACACAATAAATAAGGAGAGAGAGATCATCCCAAAAACAGACAAGGACATACATACACAATAAATAAGGAGAGAGAGGGAAATAAAATACAAACCAATATCGCTGATAAATATAGATGCAAAAATTCTCAGCAAGATACTGGCAAATCATTTCCAATGAGACATAAAAAAGATTATACACCACAACCAGAGAGACTTTATTCTAGTGTTGCAAGGATGGTTCAACATACACAAAACCATAAATGTAGTATACCATATTAACAGAAAGAAAGATTTTTAAAAGTATGATTATATCAATCAATGCAGAAAAAGCATTTGATAAAATTCAACATCCCTTCATGATTAAGACTCTCAGAAAAATTGTCATAGAAAGGACATTCCTCTGGGACCAGCAGTTAGCATAATGGCTATGTTGCTGGACTCCCATGTAGTTCGAGTCTCGGACCGCATGGCTTAAACTCCCGCTGGGCGCTTGTGTATGCATGCCCAAGATCCCAAGAGAAGAACAGAGGAGAAGGGATTGTGGTGTGGCCATCCCCCCTGAGGGGGTAATTTCTCACTTTCTGTCTATCTGTCTCTCTTTGTCTTTCTAGTGAGCACAAGTGCCCTATAGTAAAACCCTCTCCAAAAATAAAAAAAAAAGGAAAGGAGAAGTGAAATTATCTCTGCTAGCAGATGACATAGAAAATCTGAAAGAATTCACAAAAAAACTTCCAGAAGTGATAAGTGAATACAGTAAATTGTCAGGATACAAAATCAACATACAAAAATCTATAGCATTTCTTCGTTTTTTTTTTGGAGAGGTTTTTGTTATAGGGCACATGCGCTCACCAGACAGAGAGAGACAGAGAGATAGAAAGTGAGAAATCACCCCCCCAGGGGGGATGGCCACGCCGCAATCCCTTCTCCTCCATTTTCCTCTGGTGACTCTCGGGATCTTGGGCACGCATACACACGTGCCCGGCGTGAGTTTAAGCCACTGGGTCCGGGATTCAAACCGTGGTCGACTACATGGGAGTCCAGCAACATAGCTGTTACGCTAACTGCTGGTCCCAATATAGCATTTCTAATATACAAACAAGGAGCAGATTGAGTAAAACTGAAGAAAACAATTTCATTTACAATGGCCACAGAAAATATAAGATACCTAGGAATAAACCTAACTGAAGAAGTCAAAGACCTCAACAAGGAAAACTATCAAAAACTAATAAAAGAAATAGAAAATTACACAAATGTGGAAAGACATCCCATGTTCCTGGATTGGAAGAATTAATATAATCAAAATGTCAAACTGACCTCAAATAATCTACAAATTTAATGCAATCCCAATCAAATTACCAGAGATATTTTTCACAGGTTTATTTTAAAAAACCATTGAATTAGTCTGGAATCAAAAAGACACTATATCACCAAGCAATACTGTGCAAGAAGAGTGGAGTACGCAGTATCCCACTCCTTGACCCCAAAATATATTACAAAGCTATGATAATCAAAACAACATGATATTGGATAAAAACAGGCATGTGTACCAATGGAATAGAGACCCCCAAAATAAACCCCAAAACATATAGACAACTAATTTTTGACAAAGGGCACCAGTCAATCCAGTGGGGAAAAGAAAATCTCTTTAGCACATGGTACTGAAAAAACTGTACATCCATCTGCATAAAGATGAAACTGGACACTTATCTCTCACCATTAACAAAAATCAACTCAAAATGGACTAAAAAATCTAAACCTAGGCAGCATGACCTAACCTAAAACAAAGACTTTTTCCAGGTACCCTGCCATATTCCAGTAACAGGATAAGATAATGGTTTATATAGACCAATGCTTCTAGACAATCTCCTGACCTTGGTACCCACTCCAAAATTGGACTCATCCAGCATGTGCCCCTCCCCACCATGAGGGAAATGCATGCATGAGTACCACCTAGAACAAGCCTCAACAAAGCCCCTCAGACCCAGAAAAAAAAAAAGAAAAAAAATTGTCCCAGTTCCTCTTTGGCTACCCATTTTCTGTAACCCACCTCCCTTCTTGGGAGCTATGTTCTCCTTCCCTCTCCTGGTGGAAAACATAGGGGAAACTCTTGGAGATATCAGAGTAGGCAGAGACTTTTAAAAAAATAAATAATTATTTATTTTATTTTATTTGTTATTATTTTCCAATTTTGCTACAGGGCACATGTGCTCACTAGATAGAGACACAAAGAGAGAAAGGGAATGTTAGAAAGCAAGTTATTGTGTCCAGGATTCAAATCACTGTCAGCAATGTGGGAATTTAGCACATTAACCACCATGCCACCCTGCAAAGACTTCTTAAATAAAAACCCCCCAAAGCACAGGCAATAGTCCTGAAAATAGACAAGTGGAATTACGTCAAGTTTAAAAGCCTCAGCACAGCAAAAGAAACAATAATTAGAGTGAATAGCAACCCTCAGAATGGGAGAATATATTTGCAAACTATGCCTCAGATAAGGGACTGAAAACCAGAATATACAGGGAACTCAAGCAGCTTACTCGAAATAATAATAATCTTCCCAATTAAAAGATGGGCAAATGAGCTGATCAAACAACTCTAACCAAACAGCCAAAATGCATATAAAAAAAATGCTTAATATCTCCTATCCTAAGGTAGAAGCAAATCCAAAATACAATGAGATACCACTTAACCCCAATCAGAATGGCTAAGATTTAAAAAATAAAAAATGGTAAGTGCTGGCAAGGCTTTAGTGAAAAGGGGACTCTTCTACACTGCTGGTGAGAACGTAACTTAGTACAGCCACTGTGGAGAACAATATGGAAGTTCCTCAAAGACCTAAAAATAGAACTACTGTATGATCCAGCAAGTTCACTCCTGGGTATCTACCCAAGGAATAAGAATGCACTCAATCTGAAAAACACTTGCACACCCATGTTTACTGTAGCATTATTCACAATTTATAAGATATGAAACCAACCCAAATGTCCAGAAACTGATGAATGGATTGAAAAATTGTGGCACATATACACTATGGAATACTATTCAGCCATAGATAATAAGTCCCTAGCATTTGATAGAAAGTGGTAGAATACAGAAAATTTACTGCTAAGCAAAGCATGTCAAACTATGAAAGAGAGAGTTTGATGTTCCTAATTAATATATACCAAATACCTGCACTCTATAGCAGAAACTGAAAGATTAAAAGATTTAAAAGCATGAAGAACAATTATGGATACTAAAACAGTGTGGGAAAGGGTGGGAAATGGGAGAGGGTAAGAGAATGGAAATCAAAAGGAAAAAGAAATAAGCAAAACATTTAAGGTACACAAAAATGGGAAATTATCTGTTGATGATAGCATGTATGATAGCTTTGACAGGACTAATATGCAGAGTCCTCATGCTGGAAATTTTTATTTTGCATCATTTAATGATATACAGTTATTGAATGTGTGTGTGTGTGCACGTGTGCGCATGTGTGTGCATGTGTGCATGTGTGTGTGTATGTATAGTGATGAAACAATGGCATTTTGGGATGATTTTATACCAGGGAGTTCAAGATGGGCTTCTAGACCTTCATAAATGCTCTGAAAATTTATGTAGGAATGTATTCTAGTATGAATTTTTCTGGCAGTAAGGTCTATAGTTATTATATTTCCCTAAAGGACACTGACTCCAAAATGTTAGAAATGATTATCCTGAAATCAGAGCTGGGCTATTCAATACTAACTATCCTGTGCATGTGCCTATGGAAGCCCTGACATCTGGCTTGTTTGAAATGAGAAGTTCTGTAAGTGTACACAATACACATCACATTTTGAAGACCTAGCATGAAAAAGAAAATATCTCATTAATAATTTTTATAATAGTTATTTGTTGGAATAATATTTTGGATATGAAATTATATAAATTTCAATATAAATTTGCACAATATAGTCAACATGTAAAGGCTATATGATCTGCATGTTTTCTAGACAGAAAAATCACAACTTAAGCTAAATTTCTTCTTCCTGTCTCTACCATAGTGGAGTTTTCAAATCCAAGCTACATGCTGAGTGCTTTATTGAGGTGTGCAGCCCATGAATTAGCGGTCAGATGGCTGACTTTAGAAAGATTTGGGTTGACTGTTGGTCTTAGCATCGTGAGTACCAGACTGATGGTAGTAACCCATTAGGTTCTGGATGCTGACTGTGAATCTGTCTTAAGACACAGTGGGTCATCCTGAGATGCAACCTGAAGAAACATAAAGATCCTTGAGAGGAAGTCCAGAGACCAGCTTCTATTTCCCATCCAAGTAATTTAACCAGCCAGAACCCTAGTTTTATTTTCTATACTGTAAAAAGGTCGAATTATGTGATATCTAAAGGATTCCTCCATATTTGCAGCTCAACCAATTTCTGAATTGAAACAGTGTTCTCTCCTTTCCCAGGTCTTATCCAGTAGGCATCAAATGGTCATTAACTCTGGTTACCAGTCATTGTGCTTGCACATGGAAAACTGACCTCACTGGTATCCCTTTGGATTTAAAATTGCTGGTGATAAACTACTGAGAAATAATTATTTCTGCTACCCTGATGTGCAGCTCCAATTTATGACAATTACATACGATTAGTCATAGCTCCCTTATTCCTTTACTCTTTAGGTTTCCAAGCATTTAGAAATGACAGTCATTTCAGAATGTCAGTGTGCATCAGAATAAATATAAATGGGCTTCCATTAAAGAGTACCTCTCAATTTTCCCTGATAATTGTGGAGAAAGGAAGGACCCATGTTTTCTGCATCACTTGTAAAACTGCCCACAACTCAGGAAGACAGTATTTTGGCCAAAAAGAGATATAAATTGAAAGAAAATCCTAGAAGACCTTGAGATTAATTTTATGTATTTTATTTTTAAATTACCACTGATAAATATTTCTGTTCTTTGAGGTTTCAGTTGTTATCCTATGACTTGTCTTTCTGTTTTCATTTCAGCAGATAATTGCCTGCCTCGGGATATTGTTTTTTTTTACAGAGAAAAATTTCTCATATCAGATTTTAAGTGCTTTCTGAAATTAACTCTTGGGTTCCCACATTGGCATGGTCAGAAATCATTCTCTAGTGAAGGCCAGTGTGGGGGATGCTCTCCTCTTT
>NW_006159901.1:1878503-1883226 GCF_000334495.1 Tupaia belangeri chinensis | reverse complement strand
TAGGCTCTTGATACTGCAAAGCTTATTGGGAAGATGAAACTGCAGATACAAAATTGAAACAAGCTAGATAGGTGTGTGATCTACAAATTATTTTCCTTCCATTTGACTTCCAATACAATAAAAAAAAAATTAAACCATTTTGGTTAAAGCAGCAAAGAATAGGTGCTAAATAAAAATCTATTGATGGAATTAGTCAATGAATAAACACATGAGAGTATTTTCATAGACATTTTTAAGTGATGGTACAAAATGTTCTCACCATACTATAACAAGAGCTACTTGGTTCATTAGACTCATTCACATGGTCATATTTAACATTTTTCTTAATTGCCAGAGGAGAGGTACATGCACTTCCAGAGAAAAAAGAAGATGGAGAGAATAAGAAGGTGCCAGAGGAGAGGTACATGCACTTCCAGAGAGAAAAGAAGATGGAGAGAATAAGCAGAATACATCCCCAAATGCATCCCCAAATGGGTGGACACCACAATCCCTTCTCCATTCTTTATTTCTGTTGGGATTTTGGACACACACACACACACACACACACACACACACACACACACAAATACACCTCGTACATTTTTTTGAACCAGAATTTAAACCATGGTCCACCAAGCAGGATCTGGCTCCCTTAACCACTAGGCCATGGGACCAGCCCCAAACACATCTCACTGTAACTGTCAATATTCTTAGTAAGATTATTAGAGTGTTGAATAAATAAATGTGTAGACTGTCTGGACCTTTCCAGATTGGATAGTTACAAGTTTAGAAACTCTTCGTAGGAAAAAGTACTAAAGAGAATTTCAGCCAACAGGAATAAGCGATTGTGTAGCTAAAATAGATCTTAGAGATCATTTTAGTCCAGAGGCTCCTCATTTACTGTCTACAGGCTAAGTATGGTCCAGATACACCTTGGTATTTTTAAATATGACTTGAAATCCTCTAGTCAGGGTCTATGATTGGCTTTTGGTGTACATAAGTACTTCTTACTGTTACACAGCTGATGCCACATTTATTACTTGCCTGGCCCTGTCAGCACTGCATTTGTGACTTTCTATTTAGGACAGCACCCTGAATACTGTGATAACTGAGGCTCAAAGAAGGGCACTGAGGTAAAGAGATTAGAACAAAGCCTTAAATTAGACTCTAGTTCCAAGACATTTCCCATCAACAGAATTTGCTTTCAAAGACCTGAAAAGGAAGAGCTAAAGCTTTTGTTGCCCACTCAGTCTGCATTAGGAAAGCATAATAAATAAAAAAATAAATAAAATAAAAAACAGAGTCCATTTAACCACAAGGAAATTGGGTCTAGAACAGCTGTGTTTTGCTTAGGATCTCACCAAGGGCAGAGCCACTTAGCAGCCAATAGTGCTGGGCAACTCAACAAGCACAGTGAATGATGCCTTCAAGGGACATTTGGTAACGACTGGAGACATTTTTGGTTGTCACAGTTTATAGGGTGGATGCTACTGGTATGTAATGGATAAGACCAGAGATGCAGCTGGTCATGCACAATGTATCTCCACAACCAAGAGTCATCCAGCCTGAGTGTCAACAATGCAGAGTGAGAAGCTCTGCTCTAGACAGTAAGTTAAGCAGGTACACCAAACTAGATTTTGAAGGGGTAGAAAGATAGGATGTGATAAACAGCTTCCTAAAAGTCTCAACCTGGCCTAGCCCACATAGCCTAATGGTTAAAAGAACTGAAGGACACATAGCAGACTGCAGTCTGAATTCCAGCACCAGTAGCTTGAAAAACATGCTAGGCACATGTGCATGCATTGTCCCAAATCCTAACAGGAGCAAGAAATGGTATTGCAGTAGGACCACGCCCCTTGAGGGTTTCTTTGTCTCTCTCTGGCAAGTACATATACACATACCATCTGACAATCAAAAGCAAATTAATAATCTTAAAAAAAAAAAACTAAAAATCTTAATCTGACCTCATCCCTTGATCTCTAATATGTGACTTTTTATTAGTCTATACTAAGCAAGTGTGCAAAATGAAAGAAAATTCATATTCTGGCAATCAGGCAAGAGCATATTAGAAAGGGCACGTACTTTGTAGTCAGACTCCTCGGGTTTAAATTCTACCATTTACTAACTTGAGAGAGTTAGTTAACCTTTCTCATCCCAGAATTTCTCCTCATTTTTTTTTTTTTTTGGAGAGGTTTTGGCTATAGGGAGCGTGTGCTCGCCAGACAGACAGAGAGAGACAGAAAGACAGAAAGTGAGAAATCACCCCCCAGGGGGGGATGACTACGCTGCAATCCCTTCTCCTCCATTCTCCTCTCAGGATCTTAGGCACACATGCTCACGTGCCCGGCGTGAGTTTAAGCCACCGGGTCCGGGACTCGAACCGCAGTCAACTACGTGGGAGTCCAGCGACATAGCCATTACGCTAACTGCTGGTCCCTCTCCTCACTTTTTGATCTGTAAAATGAAGATAATAACAGTACCTTCTTTATAGGAGTATTAAATGACCTTACCTTGTACCAAGTGGCTGGTACATATGCAGCATTTAGTAAACGTTAACTCTAAATACTGTCTAATTTTACCTTCCCACCCTCTTCAGGAGGGTAGAATTGGTGTCTGAGTTTTACAGATGAAGTAACTGAGGTTCATTTCAGAGATTTTCTTGCAGCAATGGCCCAGAAGCAACCCGAGCAGCCCTGGGCATATGGTAGGGAGTAGTCGCATCTCAACCATGTCCCTGACTGCCACCATGCCACAATGGGTCTCTTCTCTTCCACACACATCTGTATTCCACAAGTAAAGGCCTCTGACTGCAACATAAAAATTCTCCTGGACACACTACTCCTAGCTTGTATTTTAATTTTGTAACTGTCTGTTTCAACAACAATGAAAACCGGTAACATTTAAACCGTTTCATAGCAAATGAACTTTTACTTCCTTCCCTAATTTCTATCACTTTTTTCATGCACTACGTTTTCAGATCTATCTAATTTCAGATCATAGTGCCACCCCATCAATTGGTGATTAATTACAACAGGAACACAGTAAAGAAACCTAATGGGTGTTCCCTTAGCCAAGCGATCAAAGTTAACAACAAGGATGGGACAAACACTGTTTGTCTCCTAATATCATGCACTGAGGACACATTGTCCCTTAAATCATATTCTTGACAAACAAAGCACAAAATATCAGGCAAACTGAAATCAAAGATCAATCTACACAGCAATTGGCCTATGTTCCCCTAAAATACCAAGGTTATAAAGACAAAGAACAGAAGAGGCATCATTCAACTTTGTAAAAACTGAATGGACATGACTACTAAATATAATGTTTGAAGCTAGATTGAATCTTGGATCAGGAGAAAGAGTAGCTATAAAGAATTTTATTGAGACCACCGATGAAGTTTAACTATAGACTTAAATTACATAATGATATTAAGTCAGTGTTGAATTTTCTTATGTTGGTCTTCTTACTATAGTTATGCAAGCAAATGTCTTCATTCTTTGAAGTCTAGATTATGTAGGGTTAAAGACAGTAGTGTGCTAGTAAGCTAGTTCTCTAAAAAAATTATAACTAAAAGCCCCAGTTTTTAGCAATTGTTTATTTCTATGGTGGAAATACTCTCACGTTGGCTAGTAGAAAGGTATCAATGTGAAATCACTGAATGCAGAAATAGGAAGAGATACACACTACACACACATGCACACACACGTGTGTATATATAAATCCACATACATATAAAATGAGAAATAAAGCAAATACTACAAAAAATTAATAATTAAGGGTTTTAAAGGGATAAAATAACTCTGTGTTATACTCAAAATCTTTCTGTAAATTTTAAATTACATCAAAACATTAATGTTTAACAATATTTAAATAGTTGCCAAGAAGATTTTTTTTATATTTCTACATTTTCATTGGAATGTTTTACAGTGTTTTAGGGGAGCATTATGACCTAATTATGACCTGTGTGAAGGACAGTTCTATGCCAACTTTCAGAGACATTGAGGAAATTACTCAGTCAGTGACTTCATCTTCTGCAGGGGACTAAATGTTAAAGCCAGTGAATATCTTGTAGAGTTTAAAACATTGTTGAGGGCCCTAAACTCTTTCATTCAGGAAGGGGGGAAAGGATGGAGGGGAAGTCTCCAACCCAGTCATTTTGTCCATCAGCATCAGTATGTTCATTGTTTCTTTAATAGATTCCAAGATGAAGACATTTAGGAACCACATACTAATTTAAAACACCCACATACTAATTTAAAACACACACACACACACACACACACACACACACACACACACACACACTACCTGACTATTTAAACACTGGGAACACACTCACCACTCAGAGACATTTGTGGAAGAGATGGTTGGGCACACATTCAGCAAAAGGGATAACAGAGTCATTGAGCCACATCCCTGGAGATGTGCTTATGGAGATTAATGGGGAAAAGAATATAAATACTATTTAAATTTCTCTCTCCCTCCCTCCTTCCCTCTCTCTCACTTTTGCTTTCTTGGTCTCTGCACTTAATTTCAGAGAAGAATTTGAACCCCTCTAACTGCAGGCCTATTCTCTTCCACTACTTCACTTTCGTCTCTAGAAGATCCAGAGTTGAGGGCCACTTTGGTGGACTCCATATTTGAAGCTGAAGAAACAGAGAGACCAACAAGAGAGAAAAACTGGAAGACAGTATTATAATTCCATTTATGAAAGCTAAAACGCAGAACAATTTGAGACACT
>NW_006159901.1:1874172-1878427 GCF_000334495.1 Tupaia belangeri chinensis | reverse complement strand
TAAAACACCCACATACTAATATAAAACACACACACACACACACACACACACACACACACACACACTACCTGACTATTTAAACACTGGGAACACACTCACCACTCAGAGACATTTGTGGAAGAGATGGTTGGGCACACATTCAGCAAAAGGGATAACAGAGTCATTGAGCCACATCCCTGGAGATGTGCTTATGGAGATTAATGGGGAAAAGAATATAAATACTATTTAAATTTCTCTCTCCCTCCCTCCTTCCCTCTCTCTCACTTTTGCTTTCTTGGTCTCTGCACTTAATTTCAGAGAAGAATTTGAACCCCTCTAACTGCAGGCCTATTCTCTTCCACTACTTCACTTTCGTCTCTAGAAGATCCAGAGTTGAGGGCCACTTTGGTGGACTCCATATTTGAAGCTGAAGAAACAGAGAGACCAACAAGAGAGAAAAACTGGAAGACAGTATTATAATTCCATTTATGAAAGCTAAAACGCAGAAAAATTTGAGACACTGACAATGAATAATATCAAATGCTATCATAAAAGTCAAGAAAATGAAGACCGTAAAAAAAAGGACTGAGCAATTAAGCAATCATTTGATCTATCAAAAAATTTAATTATAGCAATGGGAACAAAAGCCAGATATAAATAAGTAGAGTCTGTGTTTTCCAGACACGTTTTCTTTGGACCTCCAAGCTCACTACCCACATCACAAAAAAAAGTTTGGTGGTAATTATCTATTTCTATGCTCCTAAAATATTCTTTAAATTGTTTGGTTTCATTTGTGGCAGGAAACTATGGCCATATGACATGTGACTTTAAGGAGAACTAGGACTTGGAAAAAATCAAGTAGTGTGTGCGAACGATTCTACATTCCCAGAATTAGAGGCAACAAATGTATTCCTCCTGATGGATCTTTTTTACTGTCAAGTTAGATAAGGACAGAGCTGTCACTACTTAGTGGGCCTATTGGACAATATCCAAATAGCACTTTCCCCTCTACTACATAGAATGCGTTCTCACTCTGCTGCTTATTTTCATGGAGTTGGCTTTTCTACACTCACTCAGCATTAAGAGTGGTTCATAAAGTATGAGGTTGTTTGCACTGGGTCCTTCCATATGGTGCTCCTGTGAACCACTTTAAGAGATAAATAACCAGATTACAGCTAGATAAAAAGCACTCTTACCCCAGTCCCATATTTGTATAATTATGATCATTTTCTTATTAAATGATCTGTTAGTACATACATTTCAGCAGTAGTGTCAAGAGAAAACATTTACTGCCCTAGTTTGGAAGGACTTAAACTAACAAAAACTAGCAATATCTGTTGCAGATAAATAATACATAGTAAATGTATATTATGGAATATATACATATATATATGTATATATATATACACACACACACACAGAAGCACATATATTTCTGCTTTGGTAACCAAAACACAAATCTATTATTTTTGAAAGGCAACAATGTTCACTTTTAAGAAAATTTTATATTCCTCTGAAACTACAGCTGACACAAACCCTACCATCTAACAACCACCACATTCATGATTTTTCTCCTCACTGTATCTTGCCATTTTACCGACTACCTAAATAAAAGCCTTCTTTCCCACTGTTGGACAATTGACCAGATTCTTCGTTCAGGAAAAAAAAAAAAAACAGTGTTGCAAAAAGTTATCAATCATTTGGCTCTTGTTAAAGTTTTTGGAAACCTACATCTTACCTAAGTTTAGAATATTTGTGTCAGGGACCAGTAGATGGCATAATGGTTGTGTCACTGGACTCCCATTAGTCTACTGCAGTTCGGGTTCCAGACCCGGCAGCTTAAAACTCAGCAGGACACTCATATGTGCGTGTCCCAAGAGGAGACTGGAGGAGAAGGGATTGTGGTGTGGCCATCCCTCTGAGGAATGATTTCTTGCTTTCTGTCTCTCTGTCTCTCTCTGTCTCTCCAGTGAGCACACATGCCCTATAGCACAAATCTCTCTCTTTACACATAATTAAATGTTGATACCATTTTTAAGTAGTTTTGACTAATTTCTGCCTCTCTCTCTCTCTCTCCCCCCTCCCTCTCTCTCTCTCATTATTCTCAAAATATTAGTAAATATAATATTTTAATAACTAGTCATATAGTTGTGGCTATACAGAGGGTCTTGTTGGTCACACTTAAATTATCCTCACCTTTTCTCTGCTCTCTGGAAATGTTTTTGGTTTTTCCTTAGTTTTCTAGGGCCACAGTAGGTGGCTTAAAACAATAGAAATACATTGTAATACAATTCTGTTATCTCTTGTAGGCCCTTGGGAAGGATCTGTCTTATGCCATTTTCAGCTTCTGAAATGCAATCCTAGATATTCCTTGGCTTGTAGCTGAACAGCTACAACCTCTGCCTCCATCATCATATGAAGTTCTCTCTGTGTGGCTCTGGTCCAAATTTCTCTCCACCAGTTGCTTCAGCTAAGAGCCCTACCTAATGACATCATCTTTGCTTGATTACATCTGCAAAGACCCTATTTCTAATCAAGGTTGCATTCATAGGTACTCCAAGCTAAGCCTTTAACCTGGATTTGGTATGCATGCATGTGTGTGTGTGTGTGTGTGTGTGGTGACAGAAGAAGGAGGTACACAGTTCAACCCATAGTGGCATCCAGACCTCTGGAAACATCTAGAATCATATACAGTAATTTCATTTTGAGTCACTGTGCCGTCTTAACCTATTTCACTATTTCACTTTTTTTTTTTTTTTTTTTTTTTTTTTTACGGCAAAGTGAGACTTTCATGGCAGTATTGCAAGATCAGGTGTCTGATGACCAGGCACACCCAACACAGTTACAACGAGCAACTTATTTTCCAGTGTGCTGTTCTCCCCCACCAATTCCTCATTGGCTGAGTACTATGGGGTGAACAATCTTTTTGGATGCTGCCTAAGTTTTATTATTTTCTTAGAAGGCATTTATCGTCCCCTTTCCTCTCCTGTCTGATGGAAAGGTCAAGGCTAGGGCCAAGGCTGTGACAAAGGTCCACTAAATGTCCTAAGGAAGGAGAAGAACCAGGAAGTAAAACTTTCTGTTTCACTTTATAATACTTATAAGGACACAAAGTTGCATGAATTCTTGGAAGATAATAAGTAGATGAAACAAAATTAGAACTGGGACCTTTTGTGCAACCTCTGCTGTCCACCCATTGGCTTATTTTCACTCTCTGTTTTGAAAGTAATTGATATTCATTGCAAATAGTCAAATAATACGGAGGCGTATTTTAAAAAGTTTTACTAATCTCCCATCTTCAATCTCACGTTCATGAGGTAACCAACATTTTCTTTCCACATCTTTCTCAATGTTCACAAGTAAGAATAAACAACACATGCGATTATTAGAATTTTTTTTATTTTTATCAACAAAAAGATGGTGCCATACTCATTAATTTGCCGTTAGATTTTTTAAATGTAATGCAACATAAATAACTTTCAAGGTTAATATATGTAGATTTAATTCACTCTTTTAAAAGTCAATGTAATAATTTCTAGTATTGCTAACCCGTAATTTATTCACCCATTCTTCCTAAGCTAGACATTTGGGTTTTTCTCAGATATTTGCTGCAGCAAACATTCTTGCCCATATCTACTATTGTAATTATAAAATCAGTTCTAAAAGTTGGATTCCTGGGTCAAAGGATATATTCATATTTTTAAATTGTTCAGACATTGCAATGATTTTCATTCTTACCAATAATATGCCTTCTTCCTTATACCCTCACCAACGCTAAGGTTATTGATTTTTTGAGTTAATGTTCATATGTTAGAGTATTTGATGTTTATAGAAGTCATATGTCCTACCACACAGAAAAATTAAAAAAAAAAACCAATAAACAAAAAACAAGACTTTCCCCACAGAGATCTCCATTCTCTTTAGAGAGAAATCCAGGTGCTTCCTCTCCCCTTTTCCTTACTCATCTAAACACAGGATTTCTATTGCCCCAGCCAGTCGATTCCAGCTCCAAGCTATTGTTAGCCCTTGAACTAAGGAAAGTATCTGTTCAATAACCACTTATTGGAATGGAGGTGGGGTGTTATCTGTCGAAGATATTTTGATTAACTGGACTGGGGAGAAATGTTCACATATCGAAATGTTCACTTCGTAAGTTAAACAATGTAATTGAATGTATATAAAAATAAATAAATAAATATAAAAACACTACAAAAAAAAAAAAGAAAAAATTTGGAAACCTTTTAAAAGAAACATGCTCTGGAATGGCCTCAACCAC
>NW_006159901.1:1871983-1874116 GCF_000334495.1 Tupaia belangeri chinensis | reverse complement strand
CAATAAACAAAAAACAAGACTTTCCCCACAGAGATCTCCATTCTCTTTAGAGAGAAATCCAGGTGCTTCCTCTCCCCTTTTCCTTACTCATCTAAACACAGGATTTCTATTGCCCCAGCCAGTCGATTCCAGCTCCAAGCTATTGTTAGCCCTTGAACTAAGGAAAGTATCTGTTCAATAACCACTTATTGGAATGGAGGTGGGGTGTTATCTGTCGAAGATATTTTGATTAACTGGACTGGGGAGAAATGTTCACATATCGAAATGTTCACTTCGTAAGTTAAACAATGTAATTGAATGTATATAAAAATAAATAAATAAATATAAAAACACTACAAAAAAAAAAAGAGAAAATATTGGAATCCTTTGAAAGTAACATGCTCTGGAATGGCCTCAACCACACCCTAATAGTTCATCAGCATACCCTCACAACCAATAAAAATGATAATTTATTCACATTATACTAGGTTAATTAATATCCTGCCTTGTTTCCAAAGGGTACATGGAATTTTTTAAAATATTGTTGATATGAATGTATTTTGATAATGTTTAGGGACATTTCTATTGCTCTTCAAAAAATAGATACTGTCTAAAATTTAAAAAAACTTTCATGACTTTCTACATTGTCTTATTCAGCAATGTCTTATGCTCTGATATCTTTTCTGAAAATAAAAATTATTTTTTAAACGTACTATTTATTTCTTCCATTAGAGCAAGAAACACACACAGAAGGAGAGAGAGAGAGAGACAGCCCACAGGGACTTCGTGACATGATCTACCCCCCCAAGGCTCAGCCATCCCAAATAATGGGCACATGTACATGCTTCTAGCTTGAAGGGGCCTTGCAACACAAACCTGGAACCTTCTCAAGTGGGTCCAACAAAACAGTTTGTGTTACTGCTGTACCACTATCTGGCCCAAAAATTACTTTAGTAATATGGCACAGTTAATTTTTTAACTAAAATTTCCAGGTTTTCTAAACTTTTCTTTTTTTTTTTTTTACAGAGAGAGAGATTTGTGCTACAGGGCACATGTACTCACCTAAGAGACAGACAGAGAGACAGAATGAGAGAAATCACCCCCCCCAGAGGGGTTGGCCATGCTTGCAACCCCTTTTCTCCAGGATTTGGGGCACGCAAGCGCAAGCACCTGGTGTGAGTTTTATGCCACCAGGTCTGGAACTTGAACTGCAGTCGACTACATGGGAGTCCAGCAACATAAACATTATGCCATCTGCTGGTCCTGAGGTTTTCTAAATCTTTTCTAATCTTAAAAAGGTTAATTAAATATTTGTTTGTGGGGTTTAAATCAACTACAAAATAGATATATAAGTAGACATATTTTACAAAGTCAATGGAAATTTTTTAGAATTTTAGAAACCTCATGTTCAAAACTGTGAGGTGCCTCCAAATTAAATGAGATAGTCAAGACTATAAGTGAATTTATTGGATTTTTTTTTCACTTTCCTACAAATTTTTTTCTCCTTCTGATTACCAGTTATATACAGGATTTTAATTTCATAGCTTGACAATGAGGGATCATACACTGAAGTCAATAAATATATCTAGCATTTCAGTCTAAGCTCATCCATGTACATAGCTGAAATCAATTACAAGGAATGGCCTAACAGATGCTAGCGGAACTTTGTAGTTTTTACAGCTATTAAAACTATCTTGCACACTGAAGTCATCATACATACAGGGCAAAGTCAGCTTTTATATTTGCATTTATTCTTCATTTAACTTTTTAAAACACTACTATAGCTGAATATTAAAACAAAAACAATAGCAAGTAGTGAGCATATTATGATTACAGTCCTTCACTCATTCACTACTGCATATAAAATGCTAGCAGTGTTATTCACTGGCCCCATTAAGAAGTCTGACACTGAACACCACCTCGAGGATGATGTTCATCATCCTCATATGCTTCTCCATTGTAATGGCGCCGCCTTTCCTGATTTGGATCAAAGTCCACCAGTTCTACCTGGTCCATTTCATCGGTCTCTTCTACTTCCTTCCTTTCAGGTAGAAGTTTTTCCAGCAAAGAGAGTTTATCAGGAGACAGAAAGCCATTCTCAGGGAAGTTCACCTTAAATTCAATGATTAGGCGACCCTTTTCATATGGTCTACG
>NW_006159901.1:1867598-1871829 GCF_000334495.1 Tupaia belangeri chinensis | reverse complement strand
TCTTTAGGACTGATCCGCTCTCCATGGCCTTGGCACTCCATGCACACAGACTGAATTTGCTGAACCATTCCAGGTCCTGTCTGATGAATTCTTATTTGCATTCCAGTACCTTGGCAATTGGGACAGCACTCTACTGCTCCTTTCTTACCACCTCGGCCTTCACATTTGTCACAAATCACATTCTTTTGCAGGACCAGTTTTCTTGTTGCACCATTATATAAATCTTCTAAGGTTACTGACAGCTGATGTACAACGTTTTTACCTCTTCTTTCTCTCTGCATCTTTCCTCCTCCTCCAAAAAACATATCAAAGATGTCCATTGGGGAGCCAAAACCACCACCTGCTCCACCCTCTTTAATTGCCTGCTCTCCTCCTTTGTCATATAATTCCCTTTTCTTCGCATCAGAGAGAACTTCATAAGCTTGAGAAATCTGTTTAAACTTCTCGCCTTCATTTGGATTCTTATCAGGATGGTACTTCAAGGCCAGTTTCCTATAAGCCTTCTTCAACTCTTCCTGGGTAGCACTGGGTTTGACCCCCAAAACATCATAGTAAGTCGTTTCCTTCACCATTTTCTACAGCCGCTGAGCGGGCTGAGGCCGGCGTGGGGGAGCGGGAAGGTGCGCGTAGCTGTGCGCAGCTCGGGCAGCAGCCGCTCCTCAGCTCCTCACCGAGCGTTCTGGAAAGTTCCCGGATTTTTTTTATGACTGATTTTAAAGTAGCTAAGCAAAGTTATAAAGAGTACTATAATTACTTCCCAAATAACAAGAACTAGAAAATCTAATGAAAATATAATTGAAATGTAAAATTGATGTGTAAATTTGGACTTGATATTTCAAAGCTTGTAAATATCATGTTGTGAACAGGAGAAGAGCTATTTATTTCAATTTATAGATGCCTTACAAGGTCACAAAAGTAATAAAAGAATTGAACAGAGATATTTCAACATTGATCTGACTGTTAGCAAACTTCTAATTTTGGCAGCCTCTGGTCATTCATCAGCAACAGGATATACTAAAATTATTAAGGTAGTTAGAGATGATAAAGGCATAAGTGGAATTAGAGTGGAGGTCTTCAGTATTTAGTTTTTCATAAGGATGCAGAGCCCCAAAACAGAAAATAATCGTAAGAAAGGACACCACTCTCTTTACTGTGAAGGCTACCAACCAATACAGCTTGCTTTTTACAATAACTTTATCTTTCCAAATGATATGCTTGGTCCTGAAAGGTATAGATAGTTTTGAAGGGAAAAACTTTTAAGGGAAAAACTATTTTCTGCTGTCAACCAATGATTTCCCCTATATTTTAGAACAAAGTGCTGAGTGCCAAGTTCTTTAAATGTCATGTGGGGTGGCCAAATTTAATGCTTTAATGAATAACTTGTGAGGATTGTTTACAGAATCCAGGGATTCTTTTTCAGAAGAAAGTGATAAAACAGAGCAAAATTTATTCATCTTTTAAAAATGGCACTGCTTCCTTAAAAATGAACAGTGAATTGATTCAAAAAGGTAGTTAGGTAGGATAACAGTATTAATGTCCAAAATAACAATGAGCGAGTGTAGTCCCATGGCAGATTGCCATGACCAGGATATGCAGTTAAGCTACAGAACAAAAGAAAGGGAAAAGGAGGAAAGGAAAGGGAGGGGAGGAGGTTCTGCCCTCCTCTGAGCTCAGGGTCCTTGTTGAATTAGCTTGATTCTGTGGCAGGCTCTCATTAGGGCACCCTTAGAGAACTGTCACAGTTTAGATCACAGCCTGCAGAGGAAGAGTGAGCAACAGATACAGATGAGGAGAGAAAAACTCCTTACCCAGAATTCCTAGCAGATATTTTGTTACACCTGTTTAGCCTGAATTGAGTCTCTTCATCTGTCACCGTGGTTGGGAGATGGGAAACACATACTCAGTGACTTAAATCAGCCAGTCCTCTCTCCGGGAATTGGCTGTAAAAGCAATTCCATCCAAATTGAAAGGGTGAGGATGGGGGAGACTTCACCATTCTCTGACCAAACTATGATTTCTGAGCTCGAGATAATTCCTATTTTTGGAACTTTATTTTACTTTGGATGATGTTTCACAAAAAGACAGAATTTCCTATAAGATGAACAGAGGTCATCAGTGCATTTTCCAAATTAAGAAATTTACCAAGGACCCTCAGATTGAATTTTAGCACCCTTCCCCCCCAAAAAAAACTACTGAAAATAATTTTTTTTTTTTGCAGGAGTTAACATCAGTTCACCATAGACAAATTGGGCCCTAGTCATTGAAAAGAAATGCACTTACCTAGTTTCTGTCTAGTTTCTTTCAATTTTGTTTCTGTGACAGTTTGTGTTTCTAAATTTAAAGAGTTGATGAAACCTCCTTTTTGATCCTTCTAAACCTGGCTCTGCTTCCTGGAAAGTGTTTGGCCATCCATCTGCCATCTGCTACCAGGGCCCCAACAGCTGCATCTTGCAATGTTATACAGTAGTAAAGAGCAAAGGTTTATGCAGCACTCATTGGCTGCCATAATGGGAGTATGTGGCCTAGTTATACAGTCCATAAAGAAACCTCAAACATTTACACCCATATTACACTTAATGTCTATCCTCTTCACCCACCTCCTCCCTCACATATCCCTACTACGATTTATAGCCTGCTCCAGGAAGGCAGGCCTTTATTTACTGCCTTGCTTCTGCAATTATATTTCCCCAGCAGCCTTGCTCATTAGAAGTCAGTCTTGTGAATGCAGGGACATACTGAAGCTGTAGGGGTACCTTTGTGACTTCTCACTCATTTACAGTTAGCTGAGGTAAGCTACAGTAAAAGTGTCTCCTGAATCCCCAGGACCTCCACAAGGGTGATAAACTCCACTCCTATTTCCTTGGTATCTGTTCTTATCAACAAAAGGGTGCTGGCCATAAGCTGTATCGAATAAGCAGCAATGTGAGAACCAGGGTGAAACCATCTAGTATTTTGTTTGTTTCTATTTTAATCATCTTGCCCACTTAACATACCCATGAAAACTTGATCATTTCCAGCCTATGACTTTTAGACAGCAGCAAAGGCAGACAGCAGGAGAAGCTTGAAAGCTATGAAGCTGATAAAAATTTAATGGGTCAAAACAAATTTCTTAGCACCTGTTGGTCTTTACAGACTCTTAGCAGGCCATCCTCTTCTTCCCAGGGGACTTTAAGGCAGCCATTTCTATATTATTTAGATTTTTCATGGTCTTTTACGCACTGTTCAACAAGTATAATAAAGCACCACATCCATTTATTCTAATAGTAATAAAACGCATGGATCAGTGCTCCGTGGGACTTGAATTCCAAACAGAAATGTTTTGTAGAAATTCAATACTCATAAAGCTGATTTCTGCATATTGATTTTATATGAACTTCGAAGGGCATAAAATATGTAGAGTGGAATTTTAAAGAAGAAGCACACAAGGTGGCATGAACCAATTACAAAAGATATAGAAGAGGGAGCTGTTTATGTTTCATTGTGTTTTGTTTTGTTTTTCAGTCTTCTGGGAAGAAGAAAAGTTTCTCCAAAGCAGGAATTGTTTTTATTCCATTCCAGGACACTGCACCCATATGATATTTGAGTGACCTAGACTTGGAAGGCTCTTAGAAGAGCGTGTTTCAAGTCATGGTACTAAGTTTCTTTTCCTTTGGGCCAGGTTTTTCTCTTACCCTAATACCAACAGCAGCAGCAATAATAATGTTGATTATTATTAAAGCATGTTAAACATAGAGCCTCGTGCTATGCACCATGCCAACATGTGTTTCACCTTTACTCACATCACCTAAATGCAACTTTGTGATGCATTTATTTCCATTATTCTCATTTCATACAGGTGTTCATTTAGGTAAGGAGAGGTGAAATAACTTCCCCCAATTTCACACAGCTAATAAGTGGCAGAGCTGGAATTTGAATCAAAGCCCCACCGTTCAAGTAGACTCTAGAGTTCTCTTCCAGTGGCAATTACATTAATATCTTACACTAATATGAAGGGTTAGCAAAAAAAAATCATGGAAAATGCATATTATTAAAAAACGTGCATGGATTTCAAAAACTGTCTGCCAAAATAAACTCAAACTTTAATACCATTATTCAAAAACCTTTTGAAGTCCCCTTGAATTTTTCATCTTTTTCTGCTGATAAAGTTAACATCAGAGTTATCTCTTGATATGTGAAGACTTCCTTTGGCAAGCAACCATTTTTATTGGCAGATACCATTATTTTTTCTTTC
>NW_006159901.1:1843383-1867587 GCF_000334495.1 Tupaia belangeri chinensis | reverse complement strand
GTGTCTTGCTTAGAAAAGTCTCTAAAATATCATGGATAAGTATGTTTATAAGCCCTGTCACATTGGGTATATTTAAGTGACAAGAGTAATTGCAAATATTCCTTATGCATTCTTTTGCTTTAAATCTAAGTGCTATCTAACAATATTTCTAAATGAAAGCAAAAATATGAGGAAATAATTGAACTAGGCTTGTGTTTCTGCTCGTAATTAGGTAACAGGATTAATTACCTCTTAATACTGTTCTTAAGAATAAAATATTGTTCTAGAGGAATGAAGGCTTATCAAACTGCTCAGTACCCATTCCTAGTAGTTTTTCTTGTTCTTAAAGATGGAGTCTTAATCCTTATTTCAGAGTTAGAGATTATAAAGTAGCATGAAGAATATAGTTGGCACAGGCAGAATATACTTGGAAGGAAGCACAACTTTATTCTTAAGTCCAACCCTTTATTTATTTATTTATGCATTTATTTTAGAAAGATTTTTGCTATAGGGCATATATGCTCACCAGAGACAGAGAGACAAAAAGTGAGAAATCACCCCCAAGGGGGGATGGCCACATTCCAATCCTACCTCCTCCATTCTCCTCCTGAGATTTTGGACATGCATGCACACAAACCCAGGATGAGTTTCAAGCCACCAAGTCTAGGACTCAAACCACAGTCACCTACATGGGAGTCCAAGAATGTAATCTTTATGCCATTTGAGGGTTCCATTCTTCTTTCCTTAAGGAGGGCTATCTGAGTGAGGCATTTTAGGCATGTAGATGTATATTTTGCCTAGAGATAGAAAGTAGGGATAACTTTGGAAGAATTGTGTTTTTGCTGAACCTTTCTATCAAAATATTAATTTAGACTAATGTCTTACTATGGTAATCTTTAAGACTGAGTGATTTGGGTTTTGGAGGATGCATTATAAAGTCTCTATGGTGTACACCATAGAGACTTCGCCCATAAGTAAGGATGAGCGTGCTCTCTGGAATACTATGTGGTTTGGTATTCTAATAAATTTTAGAAAACAGGAGTCTAACCTCCAAGGGCAGTGGAGACATGATTACAGGGCCTCCTATCTGGGGGAGAGAAGTGAAGCCTATTCCTAAGATAGGCCTTAGGAGACAAGTGAAGAGGATTATTCCATATCGTAGGCCTTTTAGCACAATTGAGGTGTAGTGACCTTGGAATGTACCCTCACGTATAATGTCTCATCATCATTGAAGTGTGTGCTATCCTTATGGTTTACCCTGCTGTGGAGACAGAATCCACCATCATCAGTTGTGGACCATCTTGCTTATGACAACAGAGTCTCAAACTGGCTGAAGGAGAGGCCATTCAATGGGAAGCAAAAGTACCGTATCCCCTTCTCAAGACCTGGGTGGCTCTCCTTCGCTGGTCTTATAAAGAAAAAAATAATTCATCAATGAGTAATAACAACACTCTGTATTTATCTAAATTGTTACACTACAATTTTTATAACTATCATTTGTTAGAACTTACTATTTATAGTTACTATTCTATAATAATTTACAAAAAGTATTTAAATTCCACTGCAACTTCATGAGATAGATACTATCATTTTACCCATTTTACAAAGAGAGGGTAACCAAGGCTCAGACAGGTAAATTAATGCATCCAGGCTCACATGCTCAAGAAGAGTCAGTTTGACTCAAAGCACCAGCTTGGCTCATAAAGTAATTTCCAACCTAGAAAATGTGTGTAATCCATGGGCTGGCCCCATGGTTTAGTTGTTAAGGGAGCCAGCTCTCCTATGGCCAACCACTGTCTTAATCCCAGTCCTGGTGGTTTAAACAACATACCAGGTATGAGGCATGCATGTCTAAAAATCCCTACAGAATCAAGAAATGGAGGAGAAGGAATTGTAACATTACCATGCCCCACTGTAGCATGCTTTCTCCCTTCCTTTTTTCTCTATCTCTGTCTCTCTCTAGTAAGCTCATGCCACCTCTGGTCAAAAAAAAAAAAAGAAAGTGTGATCCTTCTAAGAGACTTGTAACATTAGTAGTATATGTGTGATTATTCTCCATTTTTCATAAAAGGACAATGATGTTTAACAAAGCTGTATTACTTATCTTGATCTGTCTAACGAACTATTGGAGAAGAAAGAACTAGAACCTTAATTTTTTTTTTTTACTCCTAGTGCAATGCTTTACCCAACCCTTCATAACTAAAAGCAACATTAGTGTCTACTTAATAAATGTGTATTTAATATATTAATATATGCCAGGCACTGTTCAGGTATGGGAAATGAGAAATGATAAGAAAGCAGCCACTGCCCTCAGAACTCATACTGCAGGAGGAGAGCAGGGATAAGAAGATTATTATGCCACAGGGATTACAGGGAGGCAGTTTTATTCTGCCTCAGTAGAATAGGGCAATAAATGTATCTGGGGAATCTTCACCAAGGAGGTGACATTCAAGGAACTTTAGGTGGGTAAACAGGAGTTTTTGTTTTGTTTTGTTTTTTAAGAGATTTTTGCTATAAGGCACGTGCACTCACCAGAGACACAGAGAGAGTCAGAGAGACAGAAAGCAAGAAATTGCCCCCAAGGGGGATGGCCACACCACAATCTCTTCTCTGCCATTTCCTCTTGGGATCTTGGACACGCACCCAGCTTGAGTTTCAAGCCGTCCTGGGTCTGGGACTCGAACTGCGGTTGACTACGTGGGAGTCCAGCCATGTAACCATTACACCATCTCCTGGTCCCAGTAAACGGGAGTTTTTAGTCCAGCTACATGGAGGCCTGAGTTTAGTTCTTGGATTAACCTAAACAGGTCTGGTGTAGTGGAGTGCACTTATAATCCTAACTAAATGGACTCTGGGGCAGGAAGATCATGGTAAGACCCTGTCAAACATCGCTGGCTCACACACTCTCTCATTAAAAATAAATAATTAATGGAAATTTTCCACTTGAGGAAGGCAGGAAAGGCACCCCAGAATGCAAAGCACATTCTGTAAAGGCCCAGAAGAAGGCAAAAACAAATGCAGATCATTTAGACAATGGATCGATACTATTGGAGCACAACCTGCAAGGACCAAAGAGGGGTGGAGGGCTGGGAGGGGCATAGGAAGAAGGCAGAAGCCAGGACATGAAGAGGACTCATTAATCTGTGACGGAGATCAATAGAAAACTTGGTTACCAAGAAAAAAAAAAAATGCAAGTGCCAGAAAGAATAAGGCATTTTAGGTTTATAGGTAAGTCTCCCTTCTAATCCTAAGAGCCACCTTTTATTCACAAAATACAGTTACTATTCTATTTTTAAAGAAAGAGAAAGAAAACAAAAGGGAAAAAAAAAAGCTGTTCTAAGGCAAATCATTTCATTCTACCCAAAACCCACTGACCAACAGTGGACCATTAAGACTGTCAAAATCCAGACCTGTGTTCACAGACATGTATATATCAGCTGAACTTGCTATTAAAAATGGTTAGATTAAAATATTTTGTGAATCAATAAAAACATGAAAGGGGGAAGGAATGGAAAGCATTCTGGTGTAGACACCAGAGACAATGTGGGAGAAGGGTGGAAAATGTCAGGGGGTGAGAAATAGGGGAAAAATATATATACATATATATATATATGAAACAAGAAATGGAAAATTATTTGTCAGTGATAACACATATGATTAAGCCATTATACAGTATATTCTGGATGGGAACTCACATGTTGTATGCTGTGATGACGCTCAGTGAATGAATTTAAAATAAATTAAAAAAAAAAGATTGTCAAAATCCAGATACATTATTTTCAAGGAATACATTGTGATGTCTACATTTGAACTAATTAGCTGCCCCATCATCTATTTTAAAATGATCCTGTGATGACTAGCTGCCTGTCAAATGCCTCACATAAATTTTCAAGCACACTGCAAGATAAAACACACACAGATACAAAAACACACACAAAAAAAATAATTCTTAAGAGTGTCTGTTTATGAGTGTGTTTGTATATGGAGGTGAAATTACTTACTCTCAAAAAACAAGGTGGACTGCTTTTACTAGGTATGCACGGAATGATATGGAGGTGTGATGTGGTGAAGTAGAAGGACAGATGAGGGGAGTGTAAGGGACCACTGCAATTAGGAAAGGAGAGGTAAGTTAGCATTCTCTATTCTGACTGCTGCAAATGCCTGACCTGCCCTTAATTTCTCCCTTGGAACAGAACTGGAAGCCTGGGTAGACATTGCATTTTATTTGTCTCTTGGATGATATGAAGGGATAGAGAAAGGTTATGTGTCACGAGCAGGCATACAAATGTACAGGCATGCATGCAGATATTTGTATGAGTGCAGGTACACATAAGCATGTATGTACATATGTGCATGTGTGTAAAAGCAGGGAAAAGTGCTAGCTTGTAGATTCCACTTGCCAACAGATTTCTGTTTAAAAAAAAAAAAATTCTATCTGCCAGTTAATTAAACAGACACTAATTGGGATGTTGAATATTTTTTTAAAAAAATGCTTTATTTCCAACGAGAAAGGAAGGATATAACAACCTAACACTTATTATATGCAGTGATTGGTAAAAAGAAGGAAAATAACCTGTCAGTGATGAAATCTTATATTGCAGAGTGAAGTAAAAAAAATTAGACTTAACTATTTCTGGTCTATGAGCTAACCTGGGAGTGGAGACCTTATTTCCTGACATATGGTTTTCCATGGTCAATGTCTCTCTCCGTGGACTCACGGACAATAAACAACTTTTGTTTTCTTCAATGAAGAACAAGTAGGTGGTTGATTTAAAGACCATTGGGCTGGTTCAATTTTCAGAGTGAGTGAGTTATTAATGATCTTTCGGAATTGCTCTTTTAATACATTTTGTTTTGTTTTTAAGAAAAAGCAATGATAACTGGAATTTCTTGTTCTCTAAGTAGATGAAAATTATCAAGGACAAGCAACACCAGCTTTCCTTGTCCCATTTGTGCCTAGAAAAAAGAGAAAAAAAATTAGTTTTGGAGCCTGCTGAAACCTAACAAGGACACAGAGAGCTGCTGTGCTGTTTGTTCCTCTTGAAGGTCAGTCTGCAACAAGCTTGGTACCCAGGAAGCAATTCAATTCTGTTTAGGGATTGTATCTGGTAATTACACTCTCCTTAAATCTATGCCTGAGTTGTAAATCGAGAAGAAACCTTCCAGCAGCCACCCCACGATCCTTTTTAAAAGGCCAATTTCAAAAAAGTTCAAGAACCTTCAAGGTGCAGGCAATTCTTTGATATTTAGGAGGATTGCGATTAAAAGTCATTAGATTTAATTATGTGGAAATAAGGATTCATCCTTTTAAAAAAAAGGGGGGATCTATAAGTGAAATCATTCATATCGTGTGCTTCATCCTGAATCCATTTGTAAATATGTATAGAGCCGGGTGGCTGTATCAAATGTAGGTTTTTTCCCCTCCCTAAAGTGCATTTTACTTTTTTAGCAATAAGTGAATGCATTTTTAACCTCGGAGATTGAAAATCAAATAAGTAAGTTTTATTCCAACTTCCCCAACTTCTTAGCAGGTTTTGAAACACACTGAAGAGAGTAAGATTAAACTTCTACAGAAAAAAAAAAAATTCTCAAATGTATTTCTCCAATGACTTTGCTCTTTGGGGGGATTTTGTTCCTTAGTACTGAATTATTTGGCTTCAGAAACTCCTAACGTGGTACCCTAAACCAAAGATCTCATATACTTTCATGCATATCACCTGTTCACCCTCCCTCACCTGTGCGGGTTGTGAGTCACAGTGCTCATTTGTGTCAGGACATGACTTCAAAATACTCCACACAGCATTTCAGGTTATTTCTATGTAGCCAAAGGGAGTGGCACCCGTATGAAAACAAATTGGCTTCTTTGTACAATACCCTTCATGATCCTGGTTGGTTTCCTATCCTCCCTGATAGGCTACTGCAAGTGAATGTATCAATATATACCCCCAATGTGGAAACTAAAGGAAGGGCTTGAAGGATTCATCATGGTGGTAAAAACTGACCTTCAAATTAGCTGTGGCTGTTTTCTGTAGGTGGTGAGCATGCTCTGTTCAGTTCTGTGCTATCCAGTTGAAGTTCCTTATTTCTTTTTTTTCTAATTATCTTATTTAACTTTACTTATTTATTTTATTTTGACCAGTAAGAAAGAGAGAAAGTGAGAAAGCAAGCCGCCAGGTCCAGGATTCAAATTGTAGTCAGCCATGTGGGAGTCCAGCGCCCTTAACCACCACACTACCTGCCAGTCCTCAAAGCTCCTTATTTCAATATTTCTATGTTCTTCCCTTTGGCTCTTCATCATCCCATTTCTTTCCCTTTAATGTTTTACAGAAGGTCCAAAAATTCCAAGATATGCCATTTCTTAGAAGCATATGAGTTCTCCCAGAGAAAAACTATGCAGATTAAAGAAATCAACAACAACAAAAACAAAAAAAACACAATTCTGTAGTTTGTATTTTGTAGTGATCTACTAGATGAGATTTAAATGAAAAGCACTTTTATGTGTACTTAGCAGTAAAGTGTAGCTGAAGCCATTGTGTGTGTGTGTGTGTGTGTGTGTGTGTGTGTGTCCCTATTGCAGTTTGATAACATTATATGATTTAGAGGACAGTCACACAGAAGATGGTAAAACCTGTTCTAATCTAATAATAGATGTCTGAAAAGTCGAGTTTCATATATCGAACCTCTCCAGGTAATGGAAAACAGAGTAGCACTTCACTGGTTCTGATATAGTATCAGCTTCCAGAATGGTTATATCCTAGAAGTATTTTAGAGATTATGTTTTTGCCAGATTTAAATTATATGCTTCTTTTCTCATTGTATCATGTAGTACAATCATAAAGAACATGCAGAATTTTTTAATCCCTTGTAGAAAGATCAACCCTCTTCTCATACAAAATTGAGGTAGCAAAATGGCCCTTGTAAGTTTTTCTAGGTGATGTTATTTTCATAGTTTTACCAACTGTCCACCAACGGATAAATGGATAAATGAAATGTGGCATATACATCCAGTGGAATATTATTTGGTCTTTAAAAAAAAGGAGGAAATTCTTGGGACCAGCAGTTAGCGTAATGGCTATGTCGCTGGACTCCCACATAGTTAACTGCAGTTCAAGTCCCAGACCCAGTGGCTTAAACTCACGCCGGGCGCGTGTGGGTGCATGCCCAAAATCCCAAGAGGAGAATGGAGGAGAAGGGATTGTGGCGTGGCCATCTCCCCTGAGGAGTGATTTCTCACTTTCTGTCTCTGTTTCTCTCTGTCTGTCTGGCAAGTGCACGTGCCCTATAGCAAAAACCTCTCCAAAAAAAAAAAAAAAAAAGGGAGGAAATTCTGACACACAGATGATCCTTGAGGATATTATGCTAAGCCAAATAATCTACCTACAAAAAGATAAATACTGTATGATTCCATATATAAATATATATATATATATATATAATACATCTATTTAATATATCATAAAATATAATTATAGTTGATATCAAAATAAAAGCAAATTGGGACCAGCAGTTAATGTAATGGCTATGTCGCTGGACTTCCATGTAGTCAACCACGGTTCGCATCCCAGAGCCAGTGGCTTAAAACTCATGCTGGGCGTGTGTGCGTGCATGCCCAAGATCCCAAGAGGAGTACGGAGGA
Organism: Tupaia belangeri chinensis; assembly: GCF_000334495.1. Taxonomy (NCBI): domain Eukaryota; kingdom Metazoa; phylum Chordata; class Mammalia; order Scandentia; family Tupaiidae; genus Tupaia; species Tupaia belangeri. Next base: position 1,859,972 of record NW_006159901.1, on the reverse strand, counting down.
GAAGGGATTGCGGCGTGGCCATCCCCCCGGGGGGGGGTGATTTCTCGTTTTCTGTCTCTCTGTCTCTCTGTCTGTCTGGCGAGCACACATGCCCTATAGCAAAAACCTCTCAAAAAAAATTTTTTTTAATTAAGCTCTCTCCCTTCTGGCATAAAATCATACACTAATATATAATATTCGAGAAAGGAATGATCACATGGAAAAGGACAACCTAAATGAGGATGGCACACAATAATTAGTTTCATACAAGGAAAAATTTATTAGTAAAGCTGTAGCTTGCTGTTACTAGATTTTTCTTAAAATTGCACACTTTATGCTGATATTTTGCCTGTAATACCTAACATTTGACTTAAATACCTCAACCACCTGCCAACCATCTACTGAATCATTTAATAAAGTTGAACTAAGAAGTGATAGTTTGGGCCAGCTCCATAGTTTGATAGAGGTCAGGTGCTACACAAGGGGAGCTGGATCTCATGTGGCTTAGAGCAGTTAGACTCTCAGCCCTGGTAGCTTGAAAAACATGCTGGGCAGTGTGCAGATATGCCAGGAATTCTGACAGGAAGGAAGACTGGGGGAAAGAGGATTGCAGTATACCTATGTCCCATGGGGGAGGTGACTTCTCTATTATTTTAAGTGCATGCACCCTCTAGCAATCAATCAGTTAAAAAGGAATGATGGGTGGATAGTAAGATGAGGCAGAGTTCCCGGCACAGAACTGGAGAAATACCAGTCTCTGCTCACACAGCCAACACAATCTCACAGATGTTAGACATTAGCAGTTAGCCATGCTTCATTCTGTCACCCATAGAGTTGCTCCTCATGTAGCTCCTAAAGGTGATAGAAAAGTGGTCAATTTCTAACATTGTACCAAGAAATAGAAAATAAAGTCAAAAAGGGAAATGCACTTCCAATTCCAATCCTTCCTCTCAGTTTGACAAATAGAAGAAGGAAATGGTCCGTCTAAATCAAAGACCACTGCTCACCTCATACGCTACGGGGGGGCGGGGGGGGGTGCGGATCATTTACCTCTAACAATGACTTATAAATATTTCTTTTTGGCATTTTCAGGGGTCAGACCTCAACAGACTTATCACACAACAAGCAATTTCATTCAGCTTGGAAATTGTACTTTGTAATTACACGATCCTTCAATAGTCACCCTGACTAGAGTGTAAATAATCCAGGGAATTATGTGGCTTAACATGGTTATACATTTAAAATAAAGCTTGATGTATAATTTAAAGCAGGGGATATGAGCTGATACCCATGCTACTTTTTCCATAATCCCCAAACTCATATCCAGGAGTTTCGATTACTTTGGTGTATATATAATCTTTTAAACTCACTGCGTTTACTAGCTTGTTTCTTTTATTTTTTTTCAAAATAGCATTAGTTTAGGAAAAATTCTATTTGGGAGTGATTCTTTAAGCCATCACAGGAGATAAGGGAAAGATATTACTTTATGCACAGTGAATAAGTATTATTTTAGCTTGACTTTAGATTGCTTTCTAGCATCTAATATTGTTTACTTACTACCCTTAGTTTGTTCATTTTTAAAATAAGGGCTTATATTTAATACCTATCCTGAATAGTTGTCATCAAGGTTAGTGATAATGTATATAAAGAATGGAGTAAAAAATCTACACTTATTTCCTGTAGAGCCTTAAATTAGTAGCCTTGCTCTATTACTCAGTTTCCTCATCTGTGTATATATATATATGCTTACAGTACAGAGTTTTCTGAGAACCAGGCAAAGTTATGTATATAAATGCCTTAGTGAGACCAGCAGTTGGCATAATGGCTATGAAACTCCCATGTAGTCAATCACAGTTTGAGTCTCAGACCCCGTGGCTTAAACTCACACCGGGCGCATGTGTGAGCGTGCCCAAGATCCCAAGAGGAGAATGGAGGAGAAGGGATTGTGTGGTGGCCATCCCCCCTGGGGGGTAATTTCTCAATTTTTGTCTCTCTGTCTTTCTGGGGAGCACACGTGCCCTATAGCGTATGTGCCCTATAGCAAAAACTTCTCCAAAAAATATAATTAATTTTTTTTAATAAAAATAAATGCCTTAGCAAGGGATTAGTAAATGTTGGCACTGGTAATGATGATAATGACAGTGATGATGACAACACCCTCACATAGTAGGTACTTAATAAATTATAGCTGTTTTTAATATTATTTTATTTAAAGGAAATTAAGTCCTATACCATATGTATTCAGAACAGGAGAACTATCAGTTCTGATTTAGAGCCTGTCTATTCAAAAATAACCCAGGTCTATCATTTTTTAAGGACCTGAATCCATTACAAAGAAAACTAGACTAGAATGACCAATTTTCATTGCCTTTGTTTAATAATTCTTAGTTCTGACTACCAATTAGAATCAACTTGAAACTTTCTAAAATGACAGCTGTGCATGCTGCATCCCTTCCTCCTCAATAAACCCGGACTGTAGTAGCTCTGCAGGTGACTATGATGTGCAGACAATCCTGACAGCCACTCTTCAGTCCTTTGACATCATCTGCTAGATCGTGTATGCTGCAACGAGAGATCTAGTACTGAAAAGAGGCTCCAGCAGAGGAACAGCAAGCAACTTCAAAACTCATGCATCCTTCTATCCATCCCTTGTAAAATTTCTATAACTTATAACTTTATTTAGGAAGTAGAATTGGTTAATCCCAGCCCCTGAATAAAATACTAAGGCAATTCAAATACAGAAATTCAAACACATTCATTTTTCGTTGATACTGAGTTTTTTAAAGGTTAGACATTTTAAACAAATCATCTGTTTTGAGACAAAAAAAAATGTATACTAATTCAGTAGTCATCAGTCAGAGGTGAGAAACTTTTCAGAACCTCAGGAGAATATACTCAGAGTAAGAGGAATGAGAAGATGGAACACCAAAGTTTCCACAGTGGCCCTAATCTAATTGACTTTACATGTTGGTTTGCCCTTAAGGAATAGTTCAACAGTAAAGAAGAATTTTAAAGTTCTACATAATTAATTCATTTATTCTTTCTTTAGTATGAACCACCAAATTTTTCTAAGTTTTTATTACAAGGTAATTTGTCATTTACCTAGTTATTTTAGAATCATGTGTAAAGAGCCAAACAAAAATAAATTTTAGAGTGTTAAATTAATCTGGTATTATTTGCATAGATCAAGTGAACTAGGTAATTGCCAAAACCTCCCTTAGTTTGTTTTGCTTTTGTTTCTAAGGTTTCTGTCATAGGGCACATGTGTTGGCCAGAGGGAGACGGTGAAAGGGAAAATGAGAAATCAAACCCCCACCCCTGGGTTAGGGAGTCAGGGGGATGGCTATGCCACAATCCTTTTTCTCGATTCTCCTCCAGGGATTTTGGTCAGGCATGCACACACACCCAGTATGAGTTTCAAGCCCCCATGTCTGAGACTGGAATCATAGTCACCATGTGGGAGTCCAGTGCCGGAACCATTATGCCACCTGAGGCCTCAACTCCCCTTAGTTTTAAAGTGTATAAACACAGCCAGAGCATGAGGTTCACTATATTTAATTTTACCTTCACTCTAAAAACCAAATCCTACACTAAGATTTCCAATAGAACAATAATGACAATAGGGAATTGAAAGTCCCAGCCTCCTTTGTGGGGGAGAGAGGGGGGCCCAGGTAGACCTGAATACCAAACATTTACAACTTTTGAAAAAGGGGCTGTTGGAAATTGCTCCTGAGAGAAGATCAAAGGTTGGAGCTTTGCGGAGAGAGGAGCAGGATGGTGTTTAAATCAGCTTTTAAATCATAAGTTTTGCCAGTCAGTTCAGCACAAAGCATAAAGGTTTTTGCAGGGAAGAGAACAACTTTGACACACAGAATAAAATGAAAAAGCAGTATGGAAGAGAAGTTTAATAAACAATTTTGTGTAGATTTTGAAATTGGATTTGGTTCTCATTTCATGAAAACTTGAAAAATAAGGAAAGCCAATGATGTCAAAAGAAAAAGCAATAGCAGCAAAGCCACCCAGATGAAACTGGCACATGACATTGGAAAAACTGGGGCTGTCAAGTGAAACAGAAAGGTTCAACCCTGACTCTAACACCTACTAGACATGACAGGTCACTTTTGTAAGGCTTTGCCTTCTCATCTATAAAGGGAGGCCCTTGGTTTGGGTCATATAGAATTATGATCAGAATAAAGCAAGACACTTCATGTCAAGCCCTAGGAATAGTACTTCTGATGAACAATAGGTAGCAATTTCCTTCGCTTTTTGCACCTCCAGACATCTACGTAAAATGGTCTCTGGTTAGCTTAAAAGCCACATCTAACTAATGGCTCTCAAGGTACAATACCGTAATGGCTATAAGTGACCAACCACAATAAATGGCCAAGTACTCTGGTTGTTAGGTGGTTCTTGGCTTCTCTGAAACTGGCAATCGGTCAGCCTTTGCTACTAAAAGCATGGCTCATGGTGACAGGATCACCTGAGAGCTTTTTATAAATATAGATTCTTCTGTCTTATCGCAAACCTACTGAATCAGAATCTGCTTCTTTTTTTTTTTTTAATTTGCCAAAGGACATGTTACTTGATAGAGAGAGAGACAGAGAGGGAGAAAGAGGGGAAAGTGAAAAGCACCTCCAATGGTGCATGGTCACATAGCACCTACTTCATTAAATGCTTACCTATTTCAGGCCATTTTCAAAGTGTGTTATGTCCATATTTTTATCTTTTAACCTTCACAACTATATGTATACTTATCGTCATTATGCCCATTTAACAGGATTGGACTATGAAGCACAGGAAAAAAGTACAAGGTCACCCAGTAAACTGATGATAGTGGGCAGCTGTAATTCTTTTTCCTTCCTGTTCGGCACCTTAAATTTTAGGAAATGTTTATGTGGGATCATATTGTGGACATTCAATGGTATGACTGTTAATTTTATATGTCTACTTGGCTAGGCTATGGTGCTCAGTTGTTCAAAGATTCACCTAAATGTCACTGAGAAGATATCATATAAATACAATTGACAATTTCATCAGCAGACTTTGAACGAAGGAGATTGCTTTCCATATCACTGGTAAGTCTCATCTAATCAGTTAGAGCCCTTGAGAGCAAAAAGATTTCCCAAAGAAGGAATTCAGCCTCAGGTCTGCAACCTAAAAATCCTGCCTGAGTTTCCATCTTGCCTGACCTATTATCCATGAAACTGACATTAACTTTAACCTTAATTATCAACCCACTATCAGGCTTGCCCTACAGATTTCAAACTTGCCAGCCCAAATCATCTCATAAACCAACTCTATAAAATAAATTAAATTTTAAAATAATTAAACAAAATAATAAAATATCCTATTGATTCTATTTCTGTGGAGAACTAAATTAATTGAGAAATAAATTAACTAAATTAATGGAGAAATAAATTTTATCTTCCCATCCCTTAAAACTTAAATAGGCACTGGTACAGCCAATCAAGATGGAGGGAGAGCTGAGAAATTAATCACAGTGGCAGTGGTAGCAACATCAAGAGTGTGCCAGTGACAGATGTCCAGTGGCAATGGTACCAATGACAGCTTTCTCATCAGGTTTTTCCTGAGGTATGATCTTGACTGATCTTGCCATTACCCAGCCTCTGCTGCTTTTCTGCCCATTTACTTAGATTAATTTTCCAGCTTTATCATCAGTTCCATTGTTTATTATCCTTCGGGTAGTTTGCTTTGTTTCTTGAGAAAGCCCAGTCAGTTTCTGTTGCTTGCAAACAGAGGTCCCTGACATACAATAGTGGGTTGGAAGCAGCTTTAAAAACCAGGCATGTGTGCATGCATGCCCCAAATCCTAACAGAATGGAGAAATGGTGAAGAAATTGTGACATGTCCAGGGCCCATTGTAGGGGTACTTTCTTCCTCTGCTTCTATGTATCTGTTTCTCTCTGCCAAGTGCACATACCTTTGGGTATAATAATAACAACAATCTTTTTTAAAAGATGAAAAATTATTCCAAGTTACAAAGGATTATATAAATAAATATGTGCATGTGTGTATGTATGTGTGTTCCAAATTCCATAATTAAACTAGGAGCTGAAGCAGCAAAGAAACAAAGAATGAATTTTTAAAATTGCCAAAAGATCCAACAACATATATACATCATGATCAGGTACACTTTATCCAAGGGATGCAAGGATGGCTCAAAACACACAAAACTATAAATATAATACACCATATTAACATAAAGAAAGGTTAAAAAACATATTATCATATCAATTGATGCAGAAAAAGCATTTGATAAAATACAACGTCCTTTCATGATTAAAACTTTCAGCAAAATTAGCATAAAAGGGTCATTTCTCAACACATTAAAAGCCATATATGAAAAACCCATAGCTAACATCATACAAAGTGGGGGAAAGTCAAAAGCTTTTCTACTAAAAACTGGTTAAAGACAAGGCTGCCCACTTTCTCCACTTCTTTTCAATACAGTGATGGAAGTCCTGGTCAATGCAGTCAAAAAAGAGTGAAATAAAGGACATTCAAATAAGGGAAAGAAGAGGTGAAATTATCTCTATTTGCAGATGACATGATTGTATACATAAAAGACCCAAATGTATCCATGAAAAAACTACTGAAAGTGATAAATACAGTAAACTGTCTGGATACAAAATCAACATACAAAAATCTATAGCATTTCTATATACAAACAGACATGCTGACCTAGAACTGAAGAAAGTAATACCATTAATCATAGCCACAAAAAGCATAAAATACCAGAATAAATCTAACCAAGGGAATCAAAGACCTCTACAAGGAAAACTATGAAAATCTTAAAAAATAGAAAATGACACAAAAAGGTGGAAGGACATCTCATGTTCCTGGATTGGAATAAGTAATATAATCAAAATGACAACTCTATTCAAATTAATTTACATAGTTAATGTAATACCAATCAAATTACCAGAGAAATTCTTCACCAATCTAAAAAAGACAATCATAGAATTTGTCTGGAATCATAAAATAACCCATATTACCAAAGCAATCCTGCATAAGAGCAGAGTGTGAGGCATAGCACTCCCTGACACCCAAAAAACACTATAAAGCTATGATAATCAAAACAGCATGTATTGGCACAAAAACAGACAGGTAGATCAATGGAACAGAATAGAGACCCCAGAAATAAACCCCAAAGCTTACAGCCAACTGATTTTTAACAAAGGATGCCAGTTAATCCATTGGGAAAAGGAAAACCTCTTTTGCAAATGGTGCTGGAAAAACTGGGTATCTACCTGTAGAAAGATGAATCTAGATCCCTATTTCTCACCATTAAAAAAATAAACTCAAAGTGGGTCAAACAGCTAAACATAAGCCCTCAAAACATAAAACCACTGATGGAAAATACTACAGAAACTCTGGAAGACATCAGAGTAGGCAAAGACTTTTTAAATAAGACCCCCCCCCCAAAGCACAGGCAATAATCCCAAAAATAACAAACGGGATTACATCAGGTTAAAAAGCCTTTACACAGCAAAAGACACAGTAATTAGTGTGAATTGACAACTCTCAGAATAGAATATTTTTGTAAACTATGCCTCAGATAAGGGACTGATAACCAGAATACACAAGGAACTCAAGTGGCTTATCACCGCTCCCCCCCCAAAAAAAAAAAGATAAGCCCAATTAAAAAATAGGAAAATAAGCTAAACAAGCAACTCTCTAAGGAAGACAAACAGCCAAAAAACATATGAAAAAATGCTCAGTATCCCTTATCATAGGGACATGCCAATCAAAATCACAATGAGATTCCACCTCACTCCACTCAGAATGGCTAAGATTTAAAAAAAAAAAAAATGTAAATCATAAGTGCTGGTGAGGCTATGGTGAAAAGGGAACTCTCCTACACTGTTGGTGGGAATGTAAATTAGTTCACCCACTGTGGAGAACAATATGGAGGTTCTTCAAAGACCTACAAATAGAACTACCATATGATCCAGCAATTCCACTCCTGGATATCTACCCAAAGGATAAAAAAAAGTTCAGTCAGGAAAGTGCTTGCTCATTTATGTTTATTGCAGCATTATTCACAATCACTAAGACATGGAACTAACCCAAATGTCCATGAACAGATGAATGGATTGAAAAAGAATGGCACATACACACTATGGAATACTACTCAACCATAAATAAGAAGACGCCAGCATTTGATACAAAGTGGACAAATATGGAAGATTTACTGCTGAGTAAAGCAAGTCAGGCTATGAAAAGGAGACATTGTAAGTCACCACCTAATATATACCTACTGTCTACATACTATAGTGGAAACGGAATGATTAGAGGATATAGAAGCATGGAAAATGGTTACAGACACTGCAGACACTATGGGAAGAGGGTGGCAGATGGGGGAGAGTGAGAGAAAAGGAAACGAGAAAAATAGGCAAGAAATCTGAGGGACACAGAAAGGAGGACTGTCTGTCAATGATAAGATGCATGACATCTTCAACTGGACTGGTGCAAAGTGTGTTCATGTTGGGTAAATTCATTTCATAAGCTGTAGTGATGTACATTGAATGTATAACATAATTTTTTTTTCAATTGCCAAAACTAAATCTTTCTTATGTTTCAGGGAAAGAAGCACTCCACAAGCTCCAGAAGAAGATGGAATAAGTTGAATAAATTGAATCAGAGAGAATCTAGAGATCTAAACTAAGAGACGCTGGCCACATATAAAGGTGATAGCAAAGAAATACACTGGAAACTATGCCTCAGATAAGGATCAATAACCAGAGTAAAGAGGACTCCCTGACTAACTACAAACTATACCCTAATCTCACCCTCACCAAACTCCAGATACCTTCTCGCAGCTCAGGTTCTAGAACACTGGAAACCAAATGTATACTCCCCAGTCAGAAAATTGGAGGATATCTCTTCAGACATATTTCTGCTCCAAGGAAAAGACTATCGACAATAGCTTCTGGGAGTATCCCAATGAAACTTCTGCCCATCCTTAATAAAAAGTATTAGGTTTCTCAGTTGACAAGCCACTGTCAGCCCTTACAATCAGTATCTTAATTCCTCATGCTTAAATATTAATAGAAACCTAAAAACCTCCAGATCTTTTTCTTTTCTCCTAAAACGTCTCTACTATGAAAGTGAGAGCCTTATCTTCAATAATCTATAAAGAGAAGGCCCTTATAAAATATATACAGTACTTTAACACTAACAACTTCTAATGGCAAATCCTAGGCAATCTTGAAATAAACTGTATCACCAAGATAATGGTGTCAGTTTTCAAAATTCAAGAAGACTTTTTAATATGATTTTACTTATTTAGAAGTATTTAAACCATGGCCATTTAGTAACATAATCTGGGTGAATTTCTGCCCTAGCTTTCCTTGACAGTAACTTCAGAAAATTGAATGCTTGCCCAGAGATCAACCTTCAAATGAATAGGCTTTGAGATTGGAATTTATTTCTGAGGACCCATAATCTATTGCAAAATGAACCTGTATCCTACTTAAAAGATATTTGCAAACTGAAACCTGAAGAAAATACACAGAAAAAAATAATAAATCCAGTTTTGCAGAGTCAAAAGAATGGCCTGCAAGTTAATTCCTAAAGGTTTAGCCCCTTCTGAGATCTGAAATATGAATGCCCCAATTTGATAAATAGCATGTATTGGCAAAGCACTTCCATGGTAGACCCATCTACCCAGGCAATCAGGATGGAAAATTGTTTCTGATTTGGAATGGGGGGAATGGACAAACATCTGTTATAACCCCATGAGACTTGGCCCACTGATGCAATTTTAACACAGAATATTCATAGATAATGAGAAATCAAGTACATTATAGCATCTCTATTGAAACCTTATATCTTATATTACCCAAAAGGCCAAGAAGTCATCTACTGAAATATTTTAATAATTCTCTTTTCATTTGACCCATTTTTTAACTACAAAGAGAAATCTAAAATGTGTCAGTTACCCTTCTTTCACTTCTCCAATTTTGTCATTGTTAGGGAAACATATTATTTCTATTATTATTATTATTTACATTCAATAGCATATACATCATTTAGCTTGTAAAGAGAATTTACCCGACATGAAACACATCTCAGACCAGTCCAGTTGAGAATACCATACACATTGTCATCAATAGATAATAACCATCTTTGTGTCCCATGTCTTACCTCTGCCTTAGAGAGACATACTATTTCTGATGGTGGGTTGGCATAGGTCCAAAAAACCAATCTATTATACTAGTTAAGTAAAAGTAAATTTAATACGATTTTTTCTAGTAATTACTTCTCTATTTTAAGAGCAGCAATAAATATTAGTAATTTAAACATGTAGTTAAATGTTGATTTATATGATAAGATAATAGGAAACAGGCCAGTCTTCCCACTTTTCATCTCATCCCACCTTTCAAGCCTGACCAATAGACCATTTCCAAGAACTAAACTTACCTGCTACAGTGTGTTATCAAGATAATGAAAAAGTGGAAAAGATGACTCTTTATGGCTCCTCAAACCTGTGGAAACAGGTGGACCCAAATTTTGTTCCCTAAATTTGCAAACTGTGGGAGTAAGAAATGGATCTTCTATTACTATTAGATAGCTCATCTTGGCTTGAAATGTGCAAACTAAAAGAAAATGTAATAAAGAAGTTTTTTACCTGTGGATTTATATCTACAATCACTTTCAAAGTTGGGAAGCATTAAATCAAAGGCTTATTTCTTCTGTAGCTCATTTGGCTGAGCTTCAGTGAAAGTTTCCAGGAGTATAGGTCGGGAACAAAAGTTAAGGGGAACTAAATACCTCCACCTAAATAAAAGAGAAAACGTAAGCTGCAGTTTCTAGAGAGTGATCCAAGAATAGGAGGTCTCAGGGCTGTGGGCAGATGAAAAGAAAGTGGACAAATAGACTTTAACTAAATGGGGTGAAGAGAAATGCATTTTTTGAAGACGATTTTAATTCTCTTATTGCCAGAGGGTCTATACACTCACCAGAGACAGAGAGTTAGAGAACAAGGGAGGGAGAGAGTATGCCTCTCCCCTTTCATTTTTTCATCCTGTTAAGATTTTGGACACCCATTCATGTATGTCTAATGTTTTTGCCTAATAGCCAAAGAAGAACTCAAACCTCAGCCATGTTGGATTCAACTTACCTTAACAACTAAGCTATGGGACTGGTCCATGGTTAAAAGTATTTTAAAACTTAAGCACCTTGGGTTTAAATTGAAGTTACCCCTACCTGTCTTACAAACACCAACTTTGTAAGCACCACTAGACTTTTGGTAAAGTATGCTGCTTTCATGAGTAGTATGGTGTGTGTGTGTGTGTGTGTGTGTGTGTACAAGATGAAGAAAGGGATACGTTTGACATCTGAGAATATACAAGGCAGTTGTCTAATGGGGAAGTTAAAACTCTGAGACAGAGAAGACCACAGGAATGGAAGCAGCTAGGCAGTTCTAGTGGGGTATTTTTAACTTCGAAACAAAGGTCAGAGAGATTTTTGGACAACTTTTACAAATATCAAATTGTATTTAGTGAAACAGATTAAATGAAAATTCTAGCTTGGCATATTAGTATTTATGATCCCAAAGAATCAGAACCCATCCTTCATTTTGGAGGAGATTAGATGGACCAGAGGATGACTGTAGAACCAGATTGTTTGTATTCTCCTTGTGGCCCAATTGAAGAACAATTACTCCTTTTCCTTTAAAACTTAGCATTTTTAAAAATTTATTATTATTCCAGCTGAATGCCTTGAAGGAGGTATTTAATATAACTTCAGGAAATTTGAGGGAATCCTGTCTTATATAACTCTTTGTTCATGCCCTCCTATATATCTTTTTTTTAAAAATGAAGTAATGCAAATATTTATTTCTGGTTTGTTATGCCCATGCTGATAATTCTTTCTCCTTGAAAATGCTTTACTTTGTTCCTCTATCTCAATGAAGTTGAAGTTCCATCTCCCATCCCTTTGGATTTTTGAAAGTTTATCTTGAAAAAATAGATTACTGTTTCCTCTGGACTGAAGAAAATATATAGTTCTTTTCATTAGGTTATTATTCACCCTTTATGTTTGCCTTTTCTTTTCTCCTGTCAGTACATTCCATTAAAAAAATCTTGTTCAATAACTAGCTGGCTGAGTTCATTTTCACATAAATTTATTCATATCACAGTAGCTATTTGGCAAAGAATTCAACAAAATTCACCGACCTTGAAAGCCAGACAGGTACAGGGAATGCTCTAACTCTTCATACCAAATGGAGGACATGATGGCTTTTGGATATTGGACGTTGCGGTGTACAAAACAATGCCATAGCTGTTTATTAAGAGCACCAACTTTATTCTCTTTGGACCATGGACTTAGTATTTTGATGACAACCTGCCAGTAGTCATTTGCTGCAAGATTAGTGTGTGTTGCCCAATAACCCGGGCAGAGGTTCCTGAACAGACTGTCTCAGTCATTTTGATCCATATGGTCAAATATAAATGAATGAGTTGGGGAAGGAGGGTTGTTACTCTACGTTACAGAGTCACTCAGCCTGTCCAAAGAAGGGAAATGTAAGAGAGCCTATCCATGTGACTTTAAGAGCTTTTCCATTTTCATCATTTGCTGGTCCATTTAATATCACCTCCTCAAGTGTCCTCTAAGCACATATCCTGTGTATCACATTTCTGATCTTCAGGATCTTCTTAAAGAAAAAGAACACCATTGCTTACAATAAAGTGAAGGAGTGCTCCCTGAACCATCTGAACACCAGTTCCAGTGAAGGGCCTTGTCAGAGGGCAGGCTGCCTGCAGCTGAAGAACTCAATAACTGGGACCCATGGCTCATCCCCTCCCCCACTAGCCTTTGAACTCTTAGGACTTTGGTGTTTCCTATAGACCGAACACACTCTCCACGATCTCATCTTTGTTACAGAGTTGAAGCTTAGCAGCTCAGTATCAGGCACACCTGTTCTCTAGAAACAGGGAAGACTTTGGGGCACCCACAACCGTGCAGTGTGCTCGTGAGCAACAGGGAGGCAGATCAGAAGAGAAATTGCCAATTTCCTATTTCTACACACCTTTGAACACTCAGAGATACCTTGAATAATTTAGGAAGGAATGTATAGATTACCAAATGACTAGGAACCATCACAGAGGCACAAGAGATATGAATAACCAACAAAATGTCTCTCCCCCAAGGGGAAAAATCAATTCCTCATTACCCACAGACAACACAATGGAATTTGTAGAAATGTCATATAAACAATGGTCATTTCTTAACACAATAAAGGCCATATATGAAAAACCTATAGCTACCATTATACTGAATGGGAAAAAAGCTGAAAGCTTTCCCACTAAAAACTGGTACTAGACAAGGCTGCCCACTTTCTCCACTGCTTTTTAATACAGTGCTAAAAGTCTAAGCCAATGCAATCAGAAAAGAGATAATAAAAAAGGCATTCAAATATGCAAACAAGAGTTGAAAATATCTTTATTAGCAGATGACATGATGGTATACTTAGAAGACCCAAAAGTTTCCATGAAAAAAATTCTCAAAGTCAGGGACCAAGGCTACTAAAGTTATGTTCTAAACTCCAACTTCTAGACTCCCAAAACGCTCAGACAAGAAGCCATTTAAAATCTGCGGTGTGTCTTGGTGTGTTCAGGAAACAAGGCGACTAAAGATTTGCTCTAAACTCCATCTTCTAGACTCCTGAAACACTCAGATAAGGCAAGGCAACCTCTGTCCTCTCTCTGTCTCTGTCTGTCTCTAATTTTGTTGTTGTATTTTTTAATTTTTAAACCACTTCTCACTTTGGGCCTTTTATTTCTCTTACTCATTTCAGAAGCTATTTTAAATCTAGTGTGTCCTCATGTGTTCAGAGACCAAGGCAACTAAAGATATGCTTTAAACTTCATCTTCTAGACTCCCGAAACACTCAGATAAGATAGGGCAACCTCTGTGCTCTCTCTGTCTCTGTCTGTCTCTCTTTAATTTTTTGTTTGTTTGTTTTTAACTTTGTAAACCACTTCTTCTTACCTCAGACTTTTTCTTTCTCTTGCTAATTTCAGAAGCCATTTTAAATCTAAGTGCCACATGGTTTTCATTTTTTACCTTTGAAAAATATTTTATTTCCTTTTTCTTTGGCTTTTTCTAGTTTTATTTTTTCTTTTCCTTTTGCCTTTTTTTTTCTTTTTAAACTTTACTTTCTTACTCTGCTCTTCTGTCTACACATAGGGAGTGTCTAGACAGGCCTAGGTACATAGTAGCCAAGCATCTGAATACTTTTAAGTTTATAGATGTCCTAAATCCTTATTGAACTTCTGCTTAAAGGAAGAAACTTTTTTATATTTATCTGAACTCATAATCTGTTTCTGTGATCCCACGTTGCAAAATACAGTAGAGGAGAGGAAAGGTATGCTCTAAACTTCATCTTCTAGACTCCCAAAATATTCAAACAAGAAGCCATTTTAAAGCTGAGGTGTGTCCTGGCCTGTTCAGGGAAGCTATGTTCTAAACTTTATCATCTAGACTCCCGAAATATTCAGAAAAGTGGAGGAGATATTTTGTCACAGGATGACCAGGAACCACCGCAGAGGCACAGAAACTTGAGAAATCAAGAAAATACCTCTCCCCTAATGGAAAAGAATAATCTTTTATCATCCATAGATAGTACAGTAGAACTTGGGGAAATGTCTGATAGAGAATTCAGAATATTCATACTGACAAAACTAAATGAGATCCAAGAGCTGAGAGATAATGAACTCCAGAAGATGCAGGAGAAAAAAGACGAGTTCCAGGAGGTGAGGAAGTTCTTGCATGATCTGAAAGAGGATCTACACATCATAAAAAAGAATCAAACGGAGCTGTTAGAGATGAAGGCTGCAATATGGGAAATTAAATCCCTGTTCAAATATATTAAAAGCAGATTAGCCCATGCAGAAAATCGAATCTCAGATGTGGAAGTCAAAATCTATGATCTAAAAAAGACAACAACAAAATAAACTGAGAAAATAACCAAAAAAAAATGAGTACTATATGAGAAATTCTAGACAGCATTAAGCACCCAAACATCAGATAATCGGTATCCCAGAAGGTGAAGAAACTAATAAGGGCATTGATAATCTATTCCATGAAATTCTGGAAGGAAACTTTCAAAATCTAGAGAGGCATTCAAATATCCAGACCCAAGAAATACAAACGACCCCTAATAGAATCAAATCAAGAAGATTTTCTTGAAGGCACATCATAGCAAGACTCGCCAAATCTATACACACAGACAAAATACTAAAATTGGCAAGAGAAAACATCAGGTTACTTATAAAGGCTATCCCATCAAGCTAACCTCTGACCTCTCATCAGAAACAGAAACAATGCAAGCAAGGAAAGAATGGGAAAACATACTCAGTGTTAAGTGAAAAACAGTTTCAACCAAGAATACTATACCTGGCAAGATTATCTTTCATATGGAAAGAAAGCATAAAAACATTCTCAGATAAGAAAGACCTGAAAGAATTTGCCAATAACAGACCCACTCTTCAAGAAGTTCTGTAAGGAGTGCTTGACCAGGAAAACTGAAACATAAAGAAATAAGAGAAAAGAAAGACAACTAAGAAAATGACCAAGTTAATGCTAGGGACAAGAAATATCAATAACAACATTGAAAGTTACCTTCCAGAATTTAAACGGAAAGATTGGACCATAGTAACACTGCATATTCAATAGAAGACAGTTTGAACATAAGACTGAACTGGCAAATTAGAATGTTATGACTTTTGAGTAAAACATTACTGATTTTTTTATGCTTTTTTTCCCAATTTAAGCATTTTACTTTCTTCTGAGTTATTGATAGGTTCAGCAATTTGTTAAAATATTTTTCTTGTTTGTTTCTTTAAATGGAAATATAAACATTTCTTCCTTATTGACCCCTCTGGAATTGTAAAATATTTGGGAGTATTCTTATTTTGTGGCATAAGGGTTATTTGTATAAGTTAAACAATGCTTGTTGCATTGAATCAGAAATTGGAAATACTCATTACTGAACAGGGCTTTGTCTGGAATGTCATATCTGAAGATTAATCAGGAAACTATGGAACTAAAGTGGATCTAAAGTAAATCAACAGTAGCTCTTAGAAAGATGGTCTGGCACCATAAATAGTTCTGCCTGGCAGAAAGGATTAGAGAAGATATATCAAAGAATTTATAACATAAAGTAACCTGGACTTTTCCAGCCCAGTATTGTAATCAGTAAAGATTGCAAAAGAGCAACCATACCGGAGGATTATCTTGAGAAAGATATTGAAGGAAGAAAAAGAGACTGATCTTTGCTAGCAGGTGGCATCTCACAGAGTACTTTGTAGGCAGGCTGAACTGAGAAAGTTTATGTGTGACTTGTGTGTTGGGCATTTGATTTTTAAAAATTTGAGTAGTTGATATGCAAATATTTTCTCAAAAATATTTAAAGCCATACTGTCTCTGTTGTTACAGAGTCACAAGCAAAATTATAAGAAATATTTTGAACATTATCTTTAAAATTCAATATTTTGAAATTTTGTAAGTTATTAACTGTCAAGAACTATGGAGTATGGGGACCAGCAGTTAGTGTAATGGCTATGTCATTGAACTCCCAT
>NW_006159901.1:1833901-1843340 GCF_000334495.1 Tupaia belangeri chinensis | reverse complement strand
TGCCCAAGATCCTGAGAGGAAAATGGAGGAGAAGGGATTGTGGCATGGCCATCCCCCCAGGGTAGTGATTTCTCACTTTCTGTATCTCTGTCTCTCTCTGTCTTTCAGGTGAGCGCACACACCCTATGGCAAAAACCTCTCATAAAAAGAAAAAAAAAAAAAAAGAACTATGGAGCATGAGCAAAAATGTTTTTATATGTAAAGTAAATGTTTGTGCAAAAATGTAAAAATAAATAAAAGACAAAAACACAGTAGAGGAGAGATTTTGACATAGAATAACCAGGAACCACCTCAAAGGCACACAAAACATGAGAAACCAAGGAAATATCTCTTCCATAAGTGAAAAGGACAATCCTTCACCATCCACAGACAGTACAGTGGAACTTGTGGAAATTTGACAGAGAATTCAGAATATTCATAGTACCAAAACTAAATGAGATGCAAGAGGTGAGAGACAATGAACTCCAGAAGACACAGGAGAAAAAAGACAAGTTCCAGGAGGTGAGGACGTTCTTGCATGATCTGAAAGAGAATCTACGCACCATAAAAAAGAATTAAATGGAGCTGTTAGAGATGAAGGCTGCAATACAGGAAATTAAATCCTCCCTTGAAAGTATTAAAAGCCGATTAGTCCAGGCAGAAGATTGAATCTCTGATGTTAAAGGCAAAACCTCTGACCTAGAAAAAACAACCAAAAAAACTAAGAAGATAACCAAGAAAAAATGAGAATATTATACGAGAAATACTAGATACCATTAAGCATCCAAATATTCAAATAATCGGCATCCCAGAAGGTGAAGAAACTAATAAGGGCATTGATAATCTATTTCATGAAATCCTGGAAGAAAACTTTCCAAACCTGGAGAGGCATTCAAATATCCAGACCCAAGAAATACAAATGACCCCTAACAGAATCAACCCAAGAAGACCTTCTCTAAGGCACATCATAGCCAGATTGGCCAAATCCACAAAGACAAAATACTAAAATTGGCAAGAGAGACATGTCAGATTATTTATAAAGGTTATCCCACCAGGCTAACATCAGACCTCTCATCAGAAACAATGCAAGCAAGGAAAGAATGGGAAAATATATTCAAAGTGCTAAGTGAAAAACAGTTTCAACCAAAAAACTATACCCAGCCAGATTATCCTTCATATGAGAAGAAAAGATAAAAACATTCTTGAATAAACAAAACCTGAAAGAGTTTACCAACACCAGACCAGCTCTTGAAGAAGTTCTTAAAGGAGTGCTTACCAAGAAAATTAAAGACACAAATACAGAAATAAGAGAACAAAAAGCAACTAAGAAAATGACCAACTTAATGCTAGGGACAAGAAATATCAAAAATAGCATTGAATGCTAACTTCCAAGATTTAAACAGAAAGATCAAACCACAGTAACCCTGCAAATTCAACAAAAGAAAAATTAATTACATAAGATTGAACTGAGGAAATAGAAATTTATGACTTTTGAGTAAAACATTACTGTCTTTTTCTTTACCATGCTTTGTTTTCCCAATTTAAGTATTTTGCTTTCTTTGGAGCTATGGGTAAGTTTAAAAACATTTTAATTTTTCTTCTTGGTTGTTTGCTTCTTTAAGTGGAAACATAAACTTTTCTCCCTTCCTGACCCCTCTGGAATTGGAAAATATTTGAGAGTTTTCTTATTTTGTGGCAGAATGGTTATTTGTGTAAGTTTAATAATACCTGTGCCTTGAATCAGAAATTGGAAATTCTCGTATTAGATAAAGCTTTGACTGGAATGTCATATCTGAAGATTAAACCAGAAAACTATGTAGTTAAGGTAAATCTCAAGTAAGCCAACGGAAACTCTTGGAAAGCTGGCCTGGCACCATGAACAGTTCTGCCTGGCAGAGAAGATTAGAGAATCTATATGAAACAAATCATACCATAAAATAACCTGGACTTTTCCAGTCCCGCACTGTAATCAGTAGAGATTGCAAAAGAGCAGTCACAACCAGAGGTTTATCTTGAGGAACACTTTGAAGGAAGAAAAAGAAACTGATCTTTGCTAGCAGATGGTGTATCACAGAACACTTGGTAGGCAGGGCTGAACTGAGAAGGTTCATGTGTGAATTGTGTGCTGGGTGAATTGTGTGCTTTTCAACAGTCTGAGTAGTTGACATGTAAATATTTTCTCAAAAATATTTAAAACCATACTATCTTCATTATGAAGTCATAAACAAACTTATAATAAATTTTGATAATTATCTTTAAATACAGTTCCTTGAAATTTTGAAATTTATTTATTAACTGTCATGAACTATGGAATATGAGCAAATTTTTTTTGATACGCAAAATAAATACTTGTAGAAAAATTTAAAAATTAGTAAATAAATGTTAAAAAAAACTTCTCAAAGTAATAAATGAACACAGTAAAGTGTCAAGATACAAAATCAACATCCAAAAATCTATAGCATTTCTATGTACAAACAACAAGTTGAACTAAGTAGATCTGAAGAAAGGAATCCCTTTTACCATAGCCACAAGACACCTAGGGATAAACGTAACTGAGGAAGTCAAAGACCTATACAAAGAAAACTATGAAAACCTTTTAAACGATATTGAAAATGACAGAAAAGCATAAAAGAATATCCCATGTTCTTAGATTGGGATGATCAATATAATCAAAATGGCAATTCTACCCAAAGTAATCTACATATTTAACACAATGCCAATCAAAGATGGGAAATCGAGCTGAACAAAAATCTCTTAGGGAAGACATACAAACAGCCAAAAAGCATATGAGGAAATGTTCAACATTCCTCATCATAAGGGAGATGAAGATTAAAACTATAATGAGATACCACCTAGCCCCAGTCAAAATAGCAAAGATTAAAAATACAAAAAGTGATATGTTGGCAGGGTTGTGGTGAAAGGGGAACTCTCCTACTCTGAGGGTGGGAATGCAAATTGACCCAGCCACTGGGTAACACAATATGGAAGTTCCTCAAAGATCTACAAATAGAACTTACTGTTTTATCCAGCAATCCCACTTCTGGGTATCTACCCAAAGGATAGGAAAATGCTCAGTCAGAAAAGCATTTGCACATCAATGTTTATTGTGGCATTATTCACAAACACTAAGATATGGGACCAACCCAAATGTCCACAAACGGATGGATTGAAAAAGTGTCGCACATACACTCTATACAACGCTATTGAGCCATAAAAAAGCAACAAGACCCTGGCATTTGATAGAAAGTGGTCAATTATGGGAGATTTATTGCTGAATGAAGCAAGTCAGTCTATGAAAGAAAGATATTATATGTATCCACTTAATATATACCAACTACCCATACTCTACAGTAGAGATTGAAATATTGGAGAGCATAAAAGCAGTGAAAATAGTTATGGACACTGAAGACAGTGTGGAACGGTGGTAGAAGAAGGTAAGAGTATAGAGAAGGACATCACAAGAACAAATAGTCATAATGTTTGTGGGACACAGAAATGACTTACTACCTATTGATGATGACATGTATAGTATTCTCAACTGGACTGGTCCGAGAAACATTTCATGTTACGTAAATTCTCTTTACAAGCCAAATGATACATAATGATTGAATGTTTTTAGAAAATGAGAATTAAAAATAATAATAATCTGGAAAAAAATGAAAAGCTATTTGATGATGATGATGTGGATAGTAATATCTTTGTCTTGACTGATATGCATGGTAATTATGCTGAAAAAAATGTAATACAATATAAAGATATATGTGATTAAATATAATATAAAAATAAAATAATAAAAATTTTAAAAAGAATAAAGTGGAGGAGATTCAGCATAATGTGGCCCATCTAATTTATGAATCCAATAAAAAGGAAACAATACCATCTTTATTGTTTCTCTGCTCTTTATGGTAGCCACCAATGTTAATATGAGAAAAATAACATCCCGAGATATGTAGAAATTTTCCTGAAATTTCATAATCCTTCAATAATTATCATTAGAATATTAGTGACTATATTTTCTTACACTTCTAACTTATATCCATGATAGAGACCCCTTGTTGGAATGATGAAATCTCAACAAAGGGTCTCAATCATGAATATCTTGCTCTTATCTCTATCTCTCATGAACACCCTAGTAAGCAACTATTTTTTATTTTCTTTTATACTTTTTATTTAAATTTTATTGTTATATGTATTTACAAAATATAATCTGGTTTTTAAAAGCAGGCATGGAGTGTGTGATAACCAAACCAAGGATATTACTATAAACAGCTTTTTCTTTCCCCTCCCCCCAGTTTAGTTATAGGGAAAAGAGAGAGAGATACAGAGAGAGATAGAAAGTGAGAAATCATCCCCCAGGAGAATACCATGGTTCAATCCTTTCTCCTCCATTTTCCTCTTGGGATTTAGAACATGCATGCACACATGCCTGGTCTGTTTTTCAAGACACCAGGTCTCGGTGTCTAAAACAACTCAGTTCGCCATGTGAGATCCAGCCACTTTAACCCCATACCATTATTTGGCCCCATATAGATATTTTTTAACAAAGAACCTTACTTACTTGTGACTATTAAGACCTCCTGAGCACTTCACACCCACCCCATACCATCCACACCCCTCCCCTATAGTCTCGGGCTATCTATATTTTTTTTCTCTCTACTAGTATGTCTAAATTTTTCAATTTCTGCCACAGAATGCAGACAGTCGGTATATATTATTATAATAGATAAAAGTGCTCAGAAACCAGAATATTGGTCACATGGGGCTGGTTTTTCTTTTTCCTATGCAGTCAGTAAACATGCCACAGACGTAGATGGATATCCTCCCCGCTCCCAATAGCTCTACGCCACCCCCACTCCAAATCACTGACACATTCTTCACGTGACTAGCAAGGGGATATTCTGAAATGTTAATAAGTGAATTATTTCCCAACATTTATTTCCTGGGGAATCTCATAAGCCTTACCTCTTTCAAGAAGCTAGGCACTCTATAGTCATTGCCTCTAGGGATGGGCCGGCAGAGCAGACCACCGACCAGGGGTTCTTCTTGGCTTTGAGTTTCAATAGCTAAAGTTTCATGGGGAAAGAAAATCCTACCGAGACAATAGATTGGGGAGAACGTAATACTATAAGGCAAGCTTCCTATTCCAGATACTAGACAAGTTTTTCCTGGGGATAAGAGAGGAGTTTGCGTGTTAATCTACAAGACATAAGATGTTGGTCTGTCCTCAAACAAGGGAGTTCTTGGCCCTATCCTTGTTTCCCTTGGGAGAGAGAGGGAGGTAGATCCCCGAACTGACTGAAATTAAATTTCTACCTTTCGTGAGTACGGCAGTTCAAAAACCAGAAGACAAAATAGACTTGCAGGAAAACAGTGCTTTTTTCTATCAGTTGGAAACATGAGTTTATAAGCATTTTCTCACTATACATTGATACTATCAATTAAATAATAATTGAGTGTCCCTCTAACCAGAAGCCATTGAATCTCTTCTGTAAGGCGACTTTGTCTCTCTTGTCTGAGACATTAAGTTTTCATTTAAAAATGAAAGCTCATAAAACAAATTTATTTCCTCTATTTTCATTTTGTCCTAACTTTCAGTTAACCACAATATACTGCCTATGTCAATCCCATAAATACTAGCTTACCTATTGGGACAACTACACCGAATAGCTGAAATTGGAACAATCTGAAAACACAGAATATATGATTTGTACTCTTGATTTCCCATGCAAGTCAAATGCAAAACATAATAAAACAATTATTGGGTCGTTTGGAACATGATGACACATTTTTGCACAGAAAAACATAGGAAAATAAGTCACAACTCTCCCAATGACATAATACTTTTTTAAGCATAGACACTTTCAAATTCCAAAGTTCACTCATGGTATTTTGTACACTAATTAACATACACACATGTGTATACATCTTCCAACTTTAGTTTGTGATTCTAAAGCCACCACCAAAATATTGGATTCCTATAAGTCTTACATTTTGATATTTTTAATTGGCTTCAATAAAACTTTTCATTCCTTAAAAACCAGACTCCTGTGTGATGCTTTAGTCTGGCAGAAGACTCTCAGAATGTAGGAAGAATATTTTTACATTGATACCCAGTACCCAATTTTGAAATTTTAATCATTTAGTTTAAGCACAAGGTCACTTATTTTTAAAAGGTCTCCCCTCTTGAAAATTTTAAATGGTTCACTCAGTCATTTTTAATAGCTTGAAAATAATTGAGAGAGAAAACCATATATCTTCCCAGCTGCTACCTCCACCCTCAACCCCACACACACATACACAAACCCAATCCAATTAAGTATGCGCAATGCAGGAATAAGTCAAGACTGAAAGGTTAAGAAATGCACTATTGATCAAAAGTCAGAATTTTTTAGCTGAGAGAAATTTTCAGAATGTGACAGAAGACTAAAAATAGGAAATTTATTTCACAAGCCAGACTGTAGCATCAGCACACATTACACAGAGTTCTCAGAGTACACTCCTAAAGTTAGCCAAAAACTTTCAAATTGCCACCCAAGAAGTGAGACCATAGGCCTCAGGGCTGAGCAGTGGGATCTAATGATTTGAAATCATGGTGAAAGTTCTATCGGTATGCACAGTTCATTTTCCTTTAAGCATTGTGGAAAAGACTACAATACTGGCTCCCCTATTGCCTCAACATGTGAACGATAGTTTTCTAAATCATGAAGCTAGAGGCTAGCCTTATGTATACAGAAGTGTTTGTTGTTTAAGGAAAAAGCCCTGTTGAGTTCAGAAAGAAGCTGAGACAAAAAAACAGGAGGGGGTCAGAAAAGGAGAGAGAAAATAATGTCTTTCTATTCTTTCTAATGCATTATTCTCCCTCCAGGGAGATCGATATAGATTTTTTTTTCTTCTAAAAATCAAATTTTTTTCCACATTGGCAGGAGATAGAATTGGTTTGTGAACACTTCGTGCTGTAAAACTTTGCCTAGAGCTGAGTTTCTGTAGTACAGAAGGGTCGTGACAAATCTAGATACAAAGAGAATTTTTAAAAAAAGAAAGGAAAAAGAAACCATGTGTTCAGCATTAACGATACGGCAAAAATATCTGCCCATTTAAATGCGGGGATAGTTAAATGGTTGAAGTCTAAAACGAGTATATTTCTTCCAGACTTGAGGTCTTACAGGAGCTGAATAAATACACAGGCATTGCAGAACAATACATTGATCTCTGCAGAACATGCTAACATTCTATCCGTCAGTTAAGCCATTCTGACAGGCATCCCAAATTCACCTTTAAAAACACTGACAGTTTTAACTATCCAGTTCTCTCTTGCATTGACTGTTTTCCTTTTTTTCTTAATTTTGAGTAATTAAAATGGTTCTCAAATCAAGATCAAGAAGTGATAATATTTGTTTGAGACAGTTTCTAAAAGAAAAAAGAAAAAATCCTTAGTCCTTATGTTAGTAAGATTGAAGTAGTAACAGCTCACATTTTGATCATCATCTCATTTGCTCCTCACAATGAGCTGTGCATTAGGGAGAATAAATATTGGCAGCAGGAAAAAAAATCAGAGCTATTAACAGACTAGTTCTCCTAGGACAGCACCCTTATCATTACTTTGTATAGTACCAGGTAACTTCACTTCTACAGGATATAAGAGTCCCTTGAGTTTCAAAATAAACAGCTTTTAATTTATAAGAAGCTACACTTTTTAGCAGTTAGCATAATAGCTATGTCACTGGACTCCCAAGTAGTCCATTGCAGTTTGAGTCCCGGACCTGGTGGCTTAAACTCATGCCAGGCACGTGTGTGTGCGTGCCCAAGATCCCGAGAGGAGAATGGAGGAGAAGGGACTGCAGCGTGGCCATCCCCCCTCGGGGCGGTGGGGGGGGTTCTCGCTTTCTGTCTCTCTGTCTCTCTGGCGAGTGCACGTGCACTATAGCAAAAACCTCTCAAAAAAAAAAAAAAAGAAAGAAAGAAAAGAAAAAGAAAAAGAAAAAGAAAAAGAAGCTACACTTTTCAATAGCCAAAGCCTGGCAAATATCATTTGTGATGAAGAAAATATGAATTGAAATCACTATAAGATAACACTACATACCCTAGGTAATAGCTAAAATTAAAAGGATTGCCAACATTAAATGTTGATGAAGATGTAGTGCAACTGAGTACAAAATTATACAACCACATTGGAAAAATGAACTACTGGTATATGCAGAGACATGGATGCTCCTGAAAAACACTAAGCTGAGAGAGAAGCCTTACACAAAGGAGTACATACTACACAGTCCCATTCATATAAAGTTATAGAAGAGGAAAACAAAACAAAACAAAAAGTTACCTAAGGGGAAGTATATGATGCTAGGAAGGACAAGGAAACTTTAAGGTGGGGGAGGAATTATATTTTTCTGTCTCCATTGGGGTTTTGGGGGGTGTTTTTGTTTTTTGAAAGACATTTTTGCTATAGAGTTCATGTACTCACCAGAGAGACAGAAAGCAACAAATCATCCTCTGGAGAGATGGCCACGCCACAATCCCTTCTCCTCCATTCTTTCAGAATTTTGAGCACGCACACACACATGCTCAGAGCATTTCAAGTACCAGGTCTGGAACTTGAACTGCAGTTGACCATGTGGGAGTCCAGCACCTTAACCACCATGCCACCTGCTTGCCCTTCCATTGGAGTTTTTGGTCATAGGGGTTTAAGTATCTTCTTGGAATTCATGAAGTACACTACATATTTGTTCATTTAATGTATGCTAAGTTCCCCACCCCTCAAAAAAAAAATTATCAACAAATACTAAACTCATTGAGGACATACATGGTTAAGTACCAAAAAGGAAAATATGTTGATAGAATTAACTTTCAAATGTAGTTTCAAAAATTTTCAAGATAAATTGATGGATAAAGGGTGTACCAGTTTTCTTTACAAGAAATGACCTCCAATTCTGTGGTTTAAAACAATACAAAGTTATTATTTAACTGTTATAAAGATCAAAAGTTTGAAATTAATTCCACTGAGGTATAATGAAGGTGGCGGCAGGACTGTATTTTTTTTTTAAATCCGTTGCTTTGCCTTTTCCAGTTCCTAGAGGCTACCTATGGCCTTTGGTTCATGGATGCTTCCTCCATCTTCAAAGCCAGTACCTAGCATCTGCAAATCTCTGACTCTCCTTCCACTGTCAAATCTCCTTCTTTGACTCCATTAAGAATCCTTATAATTAGGAACCAGCAGTTAGTGTAATGGCTATGTCGCTGGACTCCCACATAATTGACCGTGGTTCAAGTCCTGGAGCGGGTGGCTTAAACTCACTCCGGGTGAGTGTGCATGCATGCCCAAGATCCCGAGAGAAGAATGGAGGAGAAGGGGTTGTGGCGTGGCATTCCCCTGGAGGGGGTGATTTTTCACTTTCTGTCTCTCTGTCTGTCTAGCAAGCGCACGCACCCTATAGCAAAAACCTCTCCAAAAAAAGAAAAACAA
>NW_006159901.1:1821961-1829275 GCF_000334495.1 Tupaia belangeri chinensis | reverse complement strand
AAAAGAAAAAGAAAAAGAAAAAGAAAAAGAAAAAGAAAAAGAAAAAGAAAAAGAAAAAGAAAAAGAAAAAGAAAAAGAAAAAGAAAAAGAAAAAGAAAAAGAAAAAGAAAAAGAAAAAGAAAAAGAAAAAGAAAAAGAAAAAGAAAAAGAAAAAGAAAAAGAAAAAGAAAAAGAAAAAGAAAAAGAAAAAGAAAAAGAAAAAGAAAAAGAAAAAGAAAAAGAAAAAGAAAAAGAAAAAGAAGCTACACTTTTCAATAGCCAAAGCCTGGCAAATATCATTTGTGATGAAGAAAATATGAATTGAAATCACTATAAGATAACACTACATACCCTAGGTAATAGCTAAAATTAAAAGGATTGCCAACATTAAATGTTGATGAAGATGTAGTGCAACTGAGTACAAAATTATACAACCACATTGGAAAAATGAACTACTGGTATATGCAGAGACATGGATGCTCCTGAAAAACACTAAGCTGAGAGAGAAGCCTTACACAAAGGAGTACATACTACACAGTCCCATTCATATAAAGTTATAGAAGAGGAAAACAAAACAAAACAAAAAGTTACCTAAGGGGAAGTATATGATGCTAGGAAGGACAAGGAAACTTTAAGGTGGGGGAGGAATTATATTTTTCTGTCTCCATTGGGGTTTTGGGGGGTGTTTTTGTTTTTTGAAAGACATTTTTGCTATAGAGTTCATGTACTCACCAGAGAGACAGAAAGCAACAAATCATCCTCTGGAGAGATGGCCACGCCACAATCCCTTCTCCTCCATTCTTTCAGAATTTTGAGCACGCACACACACATGCTCAGAGCATTTCAAGTACCAGGTCTGGAACTTGAACTGCAGTTGACCATGTGGGAGTCCAGCACCTTAACCACCATGCCACCTGCTTGCCCTTCCATTGGAGTTTTTGGTCATAGGGGTTTAAGTATCTTCTTGGAATTCATGAAGTACACTACATATTTGTTCATTTAATGTATGCTAAGTTCCCCACCCCTCAAAAAAAAAATTATCAACAAATACTAAACTCATTGAGGACATACATGGTTAAGTACCAAAAAGGAAAATATGTTGATAGAATTAACTTTCAAATGTAGTTTCAAAAATTTTCAAGATAAATTGATGGATAAAGGGTGTACCAGTTTTCTTTACAAGAAATGACCTCCAATTCTGTGGTTTAAAACAATACAAAGTTATTATTTAACTGTTATAAAGATCAAAAGTTTGAAATTAATTCCACTGAGGTATAATGAAGGTGGTGGCAGGACTGTATTTTTTTTTTTTTTTTTTTTTCTGAGGCTTTCAGGGGAATCCGTTGCTTTGCCTTTTCCAGTTCCTAGAGGCTACCTATGGCCTTTGGTTCATGGATGCTTCCTCCATCTTCAAAGCCAGTACCTAGCATCTGCAAATCTCTGACTCTCCTTCCACTGTCAAATCTCCTTCTTTGACTCCATTAAGAATCCTTATAATTAGGAACCAGCAGTTAGTGTAATGGCTATGTCGCTGGACTCCCACATAATTGACCGTGGTTCAAGTCCTGGAGCGGGTGGCTTAAACTCACTCCGGGTGAGTGTGCATGCATGCCCAAGATCCCGAGAGAAGAATGGAGGAGAAGGGGTTGTGGCGTGGCATTCCCCTGGAGGGGGTGATTTTTCACTTTCTGTCTCTCTGTCTGTCTAGCAAGCGCACGCACCCTATAGCAAAAACCTCTCCAAAAAAAGAAAAACAAATCCTTATAATTACAACGAACTCAAAGGAGTAACACAGAATATTCTCACTATTTCAAATTCCTTACCATAACTACATCTTTTGTCACTTACTATAACATACTCATAGCTTCTGGGGATTAGGACGTAGACACCTTTGATGGACCAATGTGCTACTGCCTGCCACAGAGTGTTAAAAGCAATTAATAGAGATTTGAAAGTAAGTATGGTAAAATGTTAGTAATAGAATACACGTGGTAGGTACATGGGTGTTCAGTATAAAATTCTTTAACATTTTAATTTGTTAGAGATGCTTTATAATAAAATATTGGAGAGAAAAGTTTTAGCTTAAACTCTAACCAAGACAAAACTTTTCTGTGTCCATAGAAGGGGCATGAGTTTGGGCAAAACAAAAGAGACCTCATGGTCAAGATGACAAGCAGGGGACAAGTGGTTGTCCAGTGGTATTACAACTGGATTTACATGGGAAATGGCCTAGGTTCATGTCTTGGGACCTTGCTCTGCACAGCAGGCACACAAACATGAGCCTGTAATATGGGGCAGCTGGGACTCGGGTGGATTATAGCATGAACCTCAACAGGTTCCCTTCTCTCCTTCTCTTTCTCTCTTTCTCTGTATCCCTCTCATGGAAGAAATAAATAAATTTTAAAAAACAAAAAAAAAACTAAGAGCAAATGGGCACAGATATAGTTTAGGCTGAAAATCAGAGTAGAGGCAGGCCAAGGTCATAGAATTCTGACTGAGCGCTGCCTAGACTCTGGCAAACAGGGGCAGGCAAAATAAACCAACCCCCAAACCAGCAGTTATATTCTCCTGCCATTCTTCCTAATGCCTAATATGCATACCTTTCCACCACAATGCTATGGAGAAAAGGAGGAGAACTAAAACCCTGAATTCATTATTCATAAGCATAAAATGATAGCAAAAAGACTAAAGCACTCATGTGTGAGGTTTAAATTTTCTCAACCAAGTAGTATTGGTCTGGAGGTGGAAAGTAATCTTTTTAAAAATGAAAATGAAAGTATAGTCTTTGCAAACCGAATTTTTCAGTTTGTAAAATTCCTGTCAGTAACCTGCATACCCATTCTATAGATGAAGAAACTGAGGGTCCAAGGAGACAAATATTTTTTGGTTTTCAGTAGAGGATCCATATAACTAAAAAATAGTGGAAAAAAAAAACTGGTGAAAATGATTAAAAGGGAGACAGAGAATAAAATAGTTTTTACTAACAATATAGAATAAACCAAACTAGTCTATCTAAGAAATACAGAGAAAATTCTCCCAATTTATTCCTATTCAATGTGAGATTTTATATTCTCCTAATATTCAAAAATTATGGTTTCCCAGGAACCAGCAGTTAGCATAATGGCTATGTCACTGGACTCCCACATAGTCGACCACAGTTCGCGTCCCAGACCCGGTGGCTAAAAACTCATGCTGGGCGCATGTGCATGCGTGCCCAAGATCCCAAGAGGAGAATGGAGGAGACGGGACTGCAGTGTGACCATACCCCCTAGGGGGTGATTTTCTCACTTTCTGTCTCTATGTCTCTCTCTGTCTGTCTGGCGAGCGCACACGCCCTGTAGTGAAAACCTCTCAAAAAAAAAAAAAAAAATTATGGTTTCCCTAAATTCTTCCAAAAGAAAATTTCCTGTAATGAAACATAGTGCCTTATACTAACACTGGTCCAAAAGTCTTTCAAGTAATTCTTTTTCTAAATCTAGGAAAAATTATACTCACTCAAGAATAATATTTACGAGGGCCAGCAGGTGACGTGGTGGTTAAGGGCACTGAACTCACACATAGCCAACCATGGTTCGAGTTCTGGATCTGGTAGCTTTCTATCTCTATTTCTCTGTCTATCTCTATTTCCCTTTTTTTTTCTCTCTCTCCTTCTCTCTCTGTGTCCCTCTCTGGTCAAATTAATATGAAATAAATTAGGTCAAATAAAATAATTCTTTAAAAAAAGGATAATATTTATCAATCAACACAAACACACCTGTGAACTGAGACCACGTGACTATAAAGGTACAAACCTGCCAAGTACAAGCCATATAGATAGCTCATCCATGCCCAGTGTCTATGAGTCAGGTATATAAACTGGTTCTTACTTAAACATTAGGAAAACATTTAAAACAGTAAAGTAATATCTGGCAATAATTTCAGATTAAACATAGCAATTAAGACATTTACCTAGTGTTCCATTTAAACACTCTTATGCTAATCAAAATACAAATGTGCATAATTGGTGCTGTGGTCTTTATGTCCCCTCAGATTTATGTGTTGAAACTTAATTCCTAGTATGGTGATATTAAGAGGTAGTGTCCTGGTCTTGAACCTCCAGCCTCTATAACTGTGAGAGAACAAATTTCTGGTTTTCATAAGCTACCCAGTCTCATATATTTTGTTACAGCAACACAAATGGACTAAGTCAGTTGGAAAAGAAAAATTTTGATGAATGATATATCGGTATAAAATGTCCTTGTTCAGTGCTGTATTGTAGCACATACTTATGTGTCTAATAGGTGTTCAATGGATAACTGTAAAATGAATGGAAGTAAAAGAATGAACCTAAATAAAAATGTGGCATTACCTCAAGTAAATTCATTGAATTCACTGTATATACTCACCTTGAGAAATTTTTTATGTTAGCAAGGTTGTAACTTTAATACAGATCCAAAAGTGAGGTAGATAAAAAACACAGATTTTTCTAGAATGAAACAAGCTTAAAATGTAAGAAGATTAAGTTTATTCATGCAGAGAAAGTTGATTAGTCTTCTGAGGCTACTGAAAAATCTCTGCAGCTCAAAAAAGAAAATAAAAGAGGAAAGAAGGAACAAACGAAAAAATGAGGAAAGAAACAAAAAAGAAAATTACCATCCTGGAATATTTTTAGAGATGGACTGTTTAAAAGATAATCCTAGGTGTGAAACCAAAAAAAAAAAAAAAGAATGGCTATACCTTTACTTATAAAGCTAAATAATATACTGATGCTTCTGATATTTGGTACTTAGCAGTTGCCAAACATACCAATCCACTTAATCAGACTTTAAAATAATGAAGTGGTAAAACCAAGAGACCTCTCTTACCATGATGTCAAAGTTCTGGTTCATCAAGATAATAAATACCCAGGGGTATTTTAGGTTGAAGCAAAAAGGGCTACTCGCAAACATCCTCCTCCAAACAGCCCTGCTTAAGTTTTGAGGGGAGAGAAATACAAGAAAGAAATAAAGCATAAGGCCCTGCATTATTTCTCCATACTTTTAATATAGGATTCCGTAGGCCTAACAAATATGGGATAAGATCTTTAATGAAAATACACAATGAAGAGTTTCATTCATATTTTTTAAGTGGGAAAGGATTCAAGTTATTATTAAAATAAGAATGCAGTTTACATCTTGGATACTTGGAAATTAGCTAGTATTCTGATTTTTTTAATATTTGAATTAAAGTGACCCTGATTGATAAATAGGGGTGGAAGTATGAAGGGTTTTCTTTGTGAGATTTTTGTCTTCCTTTCCATAACTTTATTTCAGAATTTTGACATAAAACATATACATTCATTTCAAGACTCAATCAATACCTTGACATTTGCTGCCTGGAGTTTCCTTTGGTTTTCAATATGTCAGGTTCTAACTGTTACTCAGCCTTTGACTCTTTCTGGTAAAGATGTCTCAGGAGAACTTGACCAGCCCTTGAAGAACAAGATATAAAACTAGAATCCATCTAATATTCCAACATCACTAAGCCATACTGTCCTAGGGGTCCCATTTTTAGCATTCTAGCCAGAAGCAGGAAGTCAAAAATACAAGTAGCCTATCCAAACTTTAGGAGAGAAATTTCCTATTAGCCAATAAATAATTGAATTGCTTATATTTTTCTCCTTTGTTAAGTTTTTTTTTTTTACTTTTATTTATTATTATTCTGCAGTTTTGATCAGAGAGAGACAGAGAGAAAGGGAGAATGAGAAAGCAAGTCACCAGGTTTGGGACTTGAACTGTGGTCAGTCATGTAGGAGTCCAGCTCCTCAACCACCACACCACCTGCCAGACCTTGCTTATATTTTTTTTAAAAACAATGTGATTTTCAAACCTACTTCTCAATGTATTAAGATTCATGGAGTCCTTCAGAAGCCACTGCAGGAAGAGAACGGTAAGAGGACTGCACAAGTGGGGTTCCCGGACCTTTGACCTCACTCCAGTCAGAGCATCCTTCACTGACTAAATGTGAGGCCTTATGAAGTTTTATCTTAATATGAAGGGGAAGTGAGAGGATATGCAGTGGAAGTTCAATAAAAATTAGTTTGAAAACCACAATTTCAGAATAAGGAGATACAAAAAAAATAATAATCTTTTGTGAAGCAGAATGAAGACTTCCTTCACTAGTTAGACTAAAGAATGAAGACTTTAGAATGTTCTTTGATAATACATTTTTCTTTTTTCTTATAGTTTCTAATTTTCTAATTTTGTATAATTTTCTTATTTTTTATAATTTCTTATTTACATATTATTTTTGTACATCTTTGTGTTGTACAATGTGGATTTTCAAATTAGGCATGCAGTGTATGATACTACAAATATTAACACATGGTTTAGGTAACATACTGCTGAAAAAGTTCTCATATTTTAAGAGCTCTTAGGACTAAACCCAGATAGGATAACAGAAGTTTCTTGATACTTCTTTATATTCCGTTTTTTAAATAATACACTTTTTCTAAAAGTATAAGATTTGGGCTCTGGTTCATTTTTTTCTGAACTAGTATCCAGTTTTCTCTTCTCCCTGGTCGAAGACAATGATCCAGTTGGTTGTCATAGATTCTCTTCAAGTAAGCCTATTATGTGTCTATCAATTGACCAAGTCAACTCATGAAATGTTATATAGAAGATGTCAGTAACATATTATTGACCATCTTCTTACTTAGATCTTTGAGATGAATTAGAGGGAATCCAGGGATTTGTTTAAGTGTGTCTGGCCTACCTCACAGTTTGGGTTTTCGATTTATATTCTCTTGTTTATGCATTAGGGAAAAGTTCTAAAATTATTGTATTCAGCCTAACCAAAGGCATCTGAATTTATATTTACTGGTGTAAATAGAAATTTAGCGGGGTGATGGTATTTGTTACACACAAGTAATTTGAATTCAGTCAATTTTCTTTGCAAAATTCAGATTGCAACTGGTATTAAATTCTCCACAAGAAATAAAACAAACAGAAGCAATATATGCTATGAAATCAAAGAAACCCAAACAAGCTCAGAAGCAGTTTAGTTCTGCCAGGTGATGTTATTGAATTTGGCATTGTGAGAAAAGGGTTCAAAGAACACAGCCATATGGGACTACTGAATTCTGAGAGTAAGGTTGAAAGTACTAAGGGAGCTGGCCGAAAAGACACCCAGGAACAGCCATAGCCATTCACCATCTAAAGTAGTGAGTACTATTCCCAGTAGGTTCCTAAGAAAAAACTCAGTGGATTGGAATTTCTCTGTAAGGAGCATAACTTTTTACAGGGAATCACAAGAGAGGGTGTCATGCAAATACCTAGGCAAAATATTATGATAGTTAGGGAAATAAGGAGAGGGAAA
>NW_006159901.1:1783215-1821784 GCF_000334495.1 Tupaia belangeri chinensis | reverse complement strand
GAAGATGTGGGAGTAGGAAGCCCAATAAATGAGTGAGAAAGTAAGGAAAATATTAAAATGAATCAAGCACTATATCTGGTCTTCTTTTTCCTGCATTTTCTGTTCTATCCCTGCTAAATCTTCTCTTGGTTAGGGAATATGCCAGAAATTTTCTTAGCTTGTGACTGAGCCCTGTTTTTTCTACCTAGAGAAAAAACAGTAATTTTCCATTCTTATCTATGAGCCTGGCTAATGCATCCTTATTCATTCACTGGACTTTGATTTAAATATCTTTTTTTTTCTAGAAAGCATTCTCTGATCCCATAGCCTACATTAATCCATCTGTTACAGGTTCCAACAACACTTTCCTTTTGGGGGAAACTTTAACACACTTGTAATTAATTATTTGATGGTAATCAATAGCTGGGATCCCTGCTAGAAAATCTATGAGAACAAAGACTATCTATTTTACTGACCATGCATCTTCACTACCTAGGAAGTGCATGGAATGGTACTTAACTATTTTTGAATGAATATAAAAGAAAATGCATTTGTCAGTTATAGTAGACTGAAGGATATGGTAGTACCTAGACTCACCAGTCTTTGTAGTTCTATGTTTATTGATTCCCCCACTTCCAATTCATCCTGACACATGATTTAATTAAGAACTTCATAACCACCTTTGGCAAGACACTGCAAGTTAGCTCACATGATAGCTATTTCCACCCCCCTTTTCTTTTTCCTTACTTTCACTATTAGTTAGGATTGGCTAAGTTATGTTGTGATAACAACCCCAAAGTTCAACGATTTGAAGAAAAAAAGCTTTATTTCCCCCATTGCAAGCCCAGTACAAGTCGAGGCAACTATCAAGCACTGTCATTCCCAATGCTAGGGCTCAGTGATGCAGGCCATGTTGGTATTGTGGCATCCTCACACTGACATGTGTCTGTGCTTGCTGTGGGGTGGAAGTATAGAGACTCACTATAGCTCTTGAATGCTTTGGCCTGAAATGACATGTACCATATTGGGGAAAACTACACACATGACCACACCTAACTTCATGGGGTAGGAAAGTGCCACTAGAAGTAGAGGAGAATGGAAAATAGTAGACATCAGTAATGTCTACAGCATCTTGTGTCCTACAGGTTGGAAAGCTAGAGGCTCATTTTTCAACCTCCCTTGTAGCTAGTGTTAGCCATGTGAAATAAAGGGAAATTTTTCTTTACCAGTTCATGTTCCCAGATAAAGGCTCCGTCTTATTGGACTTGGGTCAATTGCCCACACCTGGAACAATTGCTATGGTCCTTATGTTGTTCAACTTGAGTCAGGTGCAGTATCATTGCACCTCTGAGTAACAGAAAAACTATCATTAGCTTAAACAAATGTGAACTGCCCACTGAAATGCTTTTCTTGGCATTGTAGAACTACCAAGTGAGCTCTAGCAATTTCCTTTATCTGTAGTTCTTGTTGTGTGAGATAATTGTAAGCCTCTAAATTCATTTAAGCCAAATTTTCTGTCAAGAAAGTTGAGAAGCTATGTGTCCAGTATTTACAGCTATAGTGCCAATTTTGTTGGGATGACCTGTCTGCAAGAAACTAAAAAGCTCACAGAATGAAGTGAAGACTAATGATGAAGAGAAAATAGAGAAAGAAACCTGAGAGCTTTCAAGCTCAGGGTTTCAAATGAAGCTGTAGAGCACATTACACCCTTGAAATCACTTGCCTAGTCATTGTCTGATTTCAAACAATAATTTCAATGAGGCAGGCAGCATAGCTATCATTAGCAGAGTTTATGGAAGCTCTGAGAGCTAGCACCAGATTTGTCACCCATGCGTTGTTCAGGCTTAAGCATGTCTGTAAAATAAGAGGTCCAAACTAGTCTAGTATGGTAAATATGAATGCAGTCTTTGTTCTCAAAAGACAATATTTAAAACCAGCTCATCCATTCACAGGCTATATTACTTAGGGTAAATTTAACTAGCCTATTGAAGTTTCTACTATATCTGAAAACTTGGGATGGCATTTTATTATTGTAACAAATGAATAATTAATAATAATAATAATTTCATTTACTTTAAATCTCTCTCTTAAAAGAAAAAAAAAAGAATGAATTTATTGAGTCACCAATGGGTTAAGGATTTGTACAGATCAATCTATATAGCTAAGCAGGGTCTAAAATAGGACCCAGTTCTGAAATGGGATAAGAATTCATGTTTTGGGACCAGCAGTAAGCATAATGGCTATGTCGTTGGACTCCCACGTAGTTGACGGCAGTTCGCGTCCCGGACCCGGTGGCTTAAAACTCACGCAGGGCGCATGTACGTGCATGCCCAAGATCCCGAGAGTACAATGGAGAAGGGATTGTGGTGTAGCCATACCCCCTGGGGGGTGATTTCTCACTTTCTGTCTCTCTGTCTGTCTGTCTGGCGAGTGCATGAGCCCTATAACAAAAACCTCTCTAAAAAAAAAAAAAAAAAAGAATTCATGTTTAGAGCCTGGGCCTGTGGCCTCCTGGTTAAGGGAGCTGGATCCAACATGGCCAATTGCATGGTTCAAATCCCAGCCCCAGTAGCTTGAAAAAGACATTGGATGCATGTGTATGTACCCAAAATCATGACAGAATGGGAAAGGAGGGGAAAGGATTGCAGTGTGACCACATCGCATTGGGGAGTATTTTTTCTCTTTCTTTCTCTCTCATCTACTGTGATACCAAAATTTCCATACTCTGTTCAATTCACCTGGCATTTATCAAGCTGTTCTATAGAAGGGCTCATTGCTCACGATTCCTTAAGTTACCACACGTCTCCCATTGAATAATGTCCCTAGCAGGACCAGCAGTTAGCGTAATGGTTATGTCACTGGACTCCCATGTAGTCGACCACAGTTCGAGTCCCAGACCTGGTGGCTTAAACTCACACCAGGAGAGTATGCGCGCATGCCCAAGATCCCGAGATGAGAATGGAGGAGAAGGAATTGCGGCATAGCCATCCCCTCTGGGGGATGATTTCTTGTTTTCTGTCTCTCTGTCTCTCTCTTTCTGGGGAGTGCACACACCCTATAGCAAAAATCTCTCCCAAAAAAGAATAATGTCCCTAGATTCCCAAGATATTTATAGTATCATGTAATTTGAAAACTGAAAGAAACCTTAGTGGTCATTTATTTTAACTTCCTACTCACAGAGTTGGAATTCCCTTTACAACACTGCCGATTTGTAGCCATCTAGCTTCTGTTAGACTATTCTAATACAGATGCTGAGCTGACGCATCTCCCAATCACAGGGATTTGATTTCCATCAGGATTTGATCTCTCTGTGTTTCTTGCTCCCATCCCTGAACCAATCACAAAATCACAGGAGTGCAAAGATCTGTTTGCCAATCTCAAGACTGATTGTTCAGGCTTACGTATGTCTGTAAAATAAGAGGTCCACTCCTGTTGTCAGTGTCACTAAACCCTAAGAATTGAGGGTGGGAAAGAGGAAGCTCCCAGGAGAAATTAGGATAATGCCAAGAAAAAGAAGAAATGGAAATTGGGCACACATTACCATAATGCTATCTTGTTCCATAGCTTGTGTCAAAAAGGGAAATTAAGGACTTCATTTCAAAATATTGAAGGTTAAAACAAAGCCAGTGGTTGAAACATACCCTGAACTATACTGTATCTGTTATAAATTCTTTTGATTGAAAGTAAGGATATCAATCGAGTACTGGCTTAAACAATATAAGAATTTTTTTTTTTTCAGAGAAGATAGGCGATCTTGGCCCTGATTCAAGAGCCAATAGTATCTGGTCTCTGGTTTGCTAATTCCGGAGTCCTCAAAGTATTTTCCAACGGCAGCCAAGTGGTTAGGCAAGTTCTAAGTAACGAAGCAAGAAGCAGGAGGCAGTGTGGGACAACTCACATATGATCTAAAAGAAAAATCTATTTCCCAGATACCTTCAAAAATGTCTCTTAATCTGTCATTGGCCGGCCCTGAGTCACATGGGCTCATGAAGCAGTAAGGAGTACTGGTATCTGTTTCTCCAGGCACCATATGGGAAGTAGACAAAGAGGAAAGACTTAATGATCATGGCTTTGAGTACCAACACTGTCTATCATGAGTATGTTAGCAAATGTATTTGTGATCCCTTTTCTTTACACATAACTAAATAAGGCAGCATGTCTCCTATTCAAAAAGTTCATGAAAAAAAAAGGAATTAAAGGACAAGTTTATTTTGGTACCAAAAAAAAATAGAAATCCATGCATAATTTTTTTCATAATATGCATTTTGTGAACTTTCTAAAGTTCAGTCCCAGAATTTCTGATTCTCTGGGACCCAACTAAGGACTTGCTGACTTACTTAGTTTTATTTTATTTTATTTATTTATTTATTTACTTTTGTCACAGGGCACATTCACTTGTCAAGAGAGAAAGTGAGAGAGAAAGCACCTCCTATGGGGAATGATCATGCCATAATCCCTTATCCTCCACTTCTCCCTCCTTTTAAAACTTTGAGCACACACACACCCCTAAAATGTTCTTCAAGCCACCAGGTCTGAGATTCAAACCAGGTAGTCAGCCATGTGGGATTTGGGGCATACATCACATGAGTTCAGTGCAAGTTTTAAGCCACCGGGTACAAGACTCAAACCACAATTGGCCATGTGGGAGTCAAGCACCTAAACCACTACACCATCTGCTGGCCCCTTAATGGGCTTTCTTTTCTTTCT
Organism: Tupaia belangeri chinensis; assembly: GCF_000334495.1. Lineage (NCBI taxonomy): Eukaryota > Metazoa > Chordata > Mammalia > Scandentia > Tupaiidae > Tupaia > Tupaia belangeri. The sequence continues at coordinate 1,817,098 of NW_006159901.1, read as the reverse complement.
TTCTGTTTGGACAGGTTTTTGCTATAGGATACATGCACTCACCAGAAAGACAGAGAGACACAGTAAGACAGAAAGAGAGAAATCACTCCCCAGGGGGGATGGTCACACTGCAATCTCATCTCCTCCATTCTCCGCTCGGGATCTTGGGCACACACGCACACACACCCAGTGTGAGTTGAATCCACCAGGTCCAAGACTCAAACCATGGTCGACTACATGGGAATCCAGTGACATAGCCATTATGCCCACTGCTGGTCCTTTAATGGGCCTTCTTAAGAAGCAGTTTTAGTCCCTGCTATGTAGACAATGCCTTTCAGCAATTTTGTGGCTTCCTAAAAATTCAGCCTAAAAATAATTCATAAACTAAAGTCACCAATTGTTTCCACTTCCCCAGTATAAATGCTTTACTCCCATTCTTTATAGACATGTGATCCATATCAATGAAGGGCACTAAAACATAGCCTTGCCTATATTTATGCTCAGTCAGACACATGAAACCTCTTTGTTCTTCTCCATTTAGATTTCATGTTCACCCAGTTTTCCTAGCTCAGTGGTCTGCAAAATCTTTGCGATTAATTGTCACTCTCAACTTTCAACTCCCAGCTGAAACTAGAGACCTACTGACCCAGGATGGCAAAGAGAACCCAGAATCACTGTCTCATTCATTTATTCAGCCAATAGAAGGAATAATTTGCATTATTTTTTCCATCTACCCCGATGAATGCAGTGACGTACAACAGAAAAAAACAAATGTTCTTATTACAACATACTTCTAATGCCTGAGCAGTAAGACAGAACATTTGTGTTCTTCATTGGAATTATGCTTTCTCTTGAAGTAGAAACAAGTAGCAAATTGATTTCCCCATTGAATAAATGGTAGGCCTCCACCCAGAGGATTCCTACCCTGGAGAGAAAGAGACTACCAACAAGAGTTCCTTTCTGACTCTAGACTGCTCTGCTTACTTTTCCTGCCTCCCACTTTGAATTAACTAGCACATCAAAAGAATAATAATTTGACAACATAATATGGTTAATGAAATTTGATATAAATATATATTAGTCTCAGAGAAAGGAAACAATCTCCCTATTGTATTTAATATTCTTCATGCCTTTCTGCATATGTTAGACTTGACTTTGAGCTACTTGTTGAAGAATAAAGGATCTGGGGGTAAATGAGTATTATAATTAGGGTTCATAATCTATGAAGGGAAACAGACATATGTTTCATGGTTTGAATAACCTGGACATTTATGGGCAGTAGATGGGGACTTAAAAATGTTTCCTACACGTGTGAAAAGCTAACAAAGTCATAGATGCAATGTACTAAGCACAAGAAAATAAACTTAATTATAACAAGAGATGTGGCAATAAGACATTGTGGAAAATATTATAATATTAATTGTGACTAGTTATTAAACATGGCTATGGTTATCTAAGGAAATAGGCTCAAAAACTTGCCCAAACTCTCACAGGTGTGCAGTAAATTTAGGATTTGAAACCAGGTCTAGCAGACTCCAATGGAAAAATATTGTACATTGTTTCTCCCTAAAGGGCTTGAGTATAGTTGCAGAGATAAAAGAGAAGAAATAATAAAAGATGATCTCAGCTTATTTTTCATCCTCCCCTTATTTTTCAACCTCATCAGTGAAACTAACATTATGGCTTTATTTTGGGCCCTAAATTCCTTAGTCAGGATAGCCACAGTTTTGCCATTGTCTATACCAAAACCTTAAGCTGGAATATATAGGGGTCCTGAGGCCAGGCAATGAAAAAGTAGTACTGTGAAAATGTTTACAGGCACTCCCTCGGATCTACTGCTCCGTGAGATTATACATCCTTTCTACTGACATTAGATTTGATATTGGGTGACTCAAGTTGCCCTTCTTGCAGGAAGTTTATACATCCCTAGTGTTGAACTTGGGAGGTCAATGTGACTTTCTCTGGCCAGTAAAATGATACCGAAGTGATACATACCCATTCCGAGTAAAAACTCTTAGAGCCAGTTCACATTTATTTACCATGTCCTATTTGCCTCTGCTACAAGCTGTCAAAGAGAGGCTGCTCTGTCAGCAAGATTAGAGAAGCGATGACAATCTTGAGTAGAATCATAGCGCCAACCACCTGTGACCTTGAAACAAACCTTTGTTGTAATCACTAATATTTCAGTTATTTGTTACTGAAGCATAACAGCAGAATCTTATACTAATAAGGAAGAGTGGATCTGATATCTGCAACCCAGGGTTACTAAGGACTGTCCAAAGACCAAGATGAATGGGATTAATAAAGGATGGGTGGCCATCTCGTCTTTATCTAGATTCCTTCCTGGGTTCTACAAATCAAGGGTCATGAATTAAAATATGTTTTAATCTATTACATACAGAACATTTCTTTAGTTTTTGTTAAAAAAAAAAAAAGGAAAGAAAATGGGTAATGGGGTGGGGGGAGCCCTGCATACGGAAGCCATCTCGAGCTATCCGCCATCTTGGAAACCATTAGGCTAACTTCCTCACTGAGCAAATCGTTTCTCAGAAATCATGTGACCAACCATTCTCCCCGGAAGTGGTTGGGTTTCTAGGCAACAGGAGAGATACACCCACATCAATAATTGGTTCATGCTGTTGTATTTCATTTGCATTTTGGGCAACCAATTGGTTCCCACCAGCTGTATATAACTCGCCATTTTTCCTGAATAAACGGAAGTAGACGGAAGAAGACGACTTGACCAGCACCTCGTAGTGTGTGTGCGTGTGTTTGTCCCATCTCTCACTCCCTCCCCCAAGGAACCTATTCCACGGTCCCGCAGGCCGGGACAATGGGGCAGTCCCATTGTTCTACAGTTAAGCAGGCTGTACATAGAAAGCCAGGTCCCACATGACTGAACATCAATGGAATCCTAGCCAGGTGGCTTGAGAAATGCCTTGAGCACATGTGAGTGTGTGCCCCAATCCTGATGGGATGAAGAAATGGATGAAGAAATGGAAGAAAAAGGATTGCAGAGTGACCATACCCCATAGCAGGGAGCTTTCTATCATGTACATGCATTGTTTCAGTGCCCACGCCCTCTGGCAAAGCAGTTAAGAACAATACTTTGGTAATCGATTAGGCTGGATTCTAATCTACCAGTTACCAGATGAGATGTTTTGGGCATATTAGTTTCTGTCTCTTCAAACTATAGTTTCTAAAGTAATAAAGATCTTTATAGCCTCAGACTGGAAATGGGATAAAATGAAGCAAAGAACATGAAAGATTGATCAGTGCCTACCATGTGGTGAAAATATGCCACAAATGTTAGTTACTTTTGTGAACAAAAGTACCGCAGAGGATAAAGGATAAATCACAGTCTAATAGGGATAATAAAATACAGTGAAAATATACATAATCATAAATCATAAGCAATAATAAAGGCAAAATATTATAAAAGTTTTAAGAGTAAGACTATAGGAGAACAGAGAAGAAAAGAAAAAACAAGTGTAATTGAAAAGGGAGGAGAGAGAAATAAGAGAAACCTTCATGAAAAATACAATATTTGGGAACCAGCAGTTAGCATAATGGCTATGTCGCTGAACTCCCACGTAGTCGACCACAGTTCACGTCCCGGACCCGGTGGCTTAAAACTCACACCGGGTGCGTGTGCATGTGTGCCCAAGATCCCGAGAGGAGAATGGAGGAGAAGGGATTGCAGCATAACCATCCCCCCTGGGGGGTGATTTCTCGTTTTCTGTCTCTATGTCTCTCTCTGTCTGTCTGGCGAGCGCACGCACCCTATAGTGAAAAAAATCTCTCAAAAAAAATACAATATTTGAATTGGGCCATTTATATTCATCAAAATTATTTAAATATATACCTATGCTCTAGAAATTTTTGCTAGACTTAATAACAAGAAAACCTTTATCTCTCCTGAAAATTTGTGGTCCTTCCCTTTAAAACACAGTGAATCTGTCATGTTTCATGTGTGTGTGTGTGTGTGTGTGTGTGTGTGTGTGTACGCACGCTATTGAATGTCAGAAAGATCAGAGGGGACAGTAAGTAGTAAGAGATTAAGGGCTGGATCACACATCACTGCCCATGTGTTTCAAGTCTCAGACCCAGTAGCTTGGAAATTACAGTGAGTCCATGTGTGTGGATGCCCAAAATTTTGAGGGAAGACTGAAAGACAAGGGATGCAGTGTGGCCCATTCACCCTGGGAAGTGATTTCTTACTTTTCCTTGCTCACACGCGCGTGCTCTCTCTCTCCCTCCCTCCCTCCCTCCCTCTCTCTCTCTCTCTCTCTCTCTGTCTTTCTGGCAAGTACACATACACTGTAGAAATAAATCAGACAAATAAATTATATGATTTGGTGAAATATGTCAGATATTTTTTCTTCCTTGTGGCCTCTGATTCGCTCTTACAATTTTTAGTGCCCCATGTAAACCTGACACTTGAATTTTTATCATAAGCCACCTTGAGTGAATTCTTGTGCACTGGTAGAGGTTATGTTGTAAAGGAATAAAATACCTTGTTATTGTCCTGACTTTTTTTTAGTCTTTTATATTGGTATCTTGTTCTAAGACAAAGACATACATTACTCATTCCATTGTGGCCTCTTTAGAACTTGATAGAACGGACAGTAAGAATGGCGAGGTCAGGTCAGTACCGTACACTGTGGGGTTAGTAATTAAAGTACTAAGTGCTGATTTTCAGGTTAGATTTAATTACCAGAGTTTCTCACTTTAGCAACAACAACAAAAAAAAGGAAACATAACCTGAAGGTAGGTCACCGTTACTCAGTTGAATAGAACTTTAAGTTGAATGACATGTTTTTTAGGTTGAGGAAGGTACCAGTAAGACTACCTTAGTTCTCTAGAAGAAAAGCAAATTTTGTTCAAGTCAAACTAATGAAACAATCACAATGTAGTCCAACTATAAAACAACTTAATCCCTTTAAAGAGAAAAATACTCCAGCTCTCTTTTCTGTGGAAAAGTAAGAAAATAATCAAGGACTTCTAGAAGACTGTGTATAAGAACAAGTTAGAATTCAAATGCTTTGCATTAACATATCCAGAACAAATACCAATTTCGGAATTCTTCTAAGGGGCATAATTAAATTGATTTTACTTCGTCTGAGTAAAATAAGTAGAGCTGTACCACATAGATACTAAAACCATTAGCATTTTTGTCAGTTGATAGAAAAGCAATTCATATGAAAACTTAAATTATCAGCAAAACAAGAACTCAGTGGACTTATTTGTATAAATTGGCCATTTGAAGCTCTGAATTATTAATTTCATTGTAGTCATTGATGTAATGCCCTTTCATAAAACCAAAAGAAAATGTCTAAGAGGCTTTTTAGAACTAGAATGGCCAACCTGCTAATCATATCCATCAATAATTGTTACCAGAGTGGCAAAATAATACATCCTTGTCAACATTAAACTATCATTCAGAACAAGTGGTATAGAATTGCAGAGAAAGCATTTTGTTCATTAGAACACAACATGTTTACTGCATAACAAGAAATCGTTCTCTGGTAAAAGGGAAAAATAAAAGAGATTAGAAAACATTTTCCTCATGTCTTATAGTTTGGTTTCGCAGAAATTTTTGAAGAAAATGCTAATTTTTTACATAAAATTTGCTGTAACATATCTTATCCATTTCATAATTCACTTTTACCAAGGTATATTTATTGAATAAATTATAAAATTAAGGGAAAAGTAATATGCCTATCTTCCAAAGATGATAACATTATTAATCTTTGGCTTATTATCCTTGACTATCTATCTAAATGTAAATATACTCATTGTAAAAACATGATACATACTATTTTATAAGTTATTTAAACTATTTCCACTTGAATTTATTTTATGAGTCTGTTTCCATGTTAATATATCATCATTTTCCATTACTACATAGAATTCTATTGTTTAACATTATACAATTAATAAATCCCCCTTTACTGAGAATTTTGGACAGCTCACTGACTGCTATAGACATTCTAGTTAAATTACTATAATAAGTGATAATTGCTTACTCCTAGTCATTTCTTCTATGTGAAATTTTTATATTAAAAAGCACATGTTTAAGACTTTTGATAACTTATGTCCCAAATGTCCTAAAAAGTCTCGACCCAAAACATGCTTATAAGCAATGTAAGAGTGTTGATATCCCCTCAGGCTCTCCAGTACTGGATATTATTGCCCCTTTTAAAATCCTGGCTTTTATAATATTTAAGTTTTAAGTATGTCTTCTTTACTTCCAGATTAAGGTGGATTCATCCAAGGATTTTCTTGGACTTAGTGGCTTGCTATGTAATCTAAATCTTGCATGTTTTTCAAAGGTGAGAGCAAACAGTATTAATTTAAATCCTTCATAAGTGCTGGTGGGGATGTGATGAAAGGGGAACATTCCTATATTGTTGGTGGGAATGTAAATTGGTCCAGCCACTGTGGAGAACAATATGGAGGTTCCTCAAAGACCTTCAAATAGAACTACCATATGATCCAGCAATCCCACTCCTGGGCATCTACCCAAAGGACAGGAGAAACCTCAGTTGAGAAAGTGCTTGTATAATTATATTTATTGCAGCACAATTCACGATTGCTAAGACATGGAACCAACCCAAGGGTCCACAAACAGGTGAGTGGATTGAAAAAGTGTGGCATATATACTCCATGGAATATTATTCAGCCATAAAAACAACAAGGCCCTGGAATTTGAAAGAAAGTGGATGAATATGGAAGATTTGTTGCTGAGTGAAGCAAGTCAAGTTATGAAAGAGAGACATTGTAGGTCTCCATTTAATATATACAGATTGTCCACACTCTATGGTAGAGGCTGAAAGACTGGAGGACATAAAAGCATTAAAAATTGTCTTGGACTCTAGAGACAAAGTGGAAGGAGAGTGTGAGAGGGGAATAGTGTAGAAAAGGAAATTAGGGGGGAAAATGGAGAGAAAAGATACTTGTGGGACACAGATGTAGTTTGTTATCTGTTGATGTGGATGTGTATAGTCTTCTCAACTGGACTGAGATGTGTATCATGCTGGGTAAAGACTCTTTACAATCTAAATGAAGTATAGCGATTGAATGTATAAGTAATGATAATTAAAAATTTAAAAATAAATCCTTCATCAAGGGCTTAACCTGATATTACTGCACAGCTGTCTGCTGGAATGGCCTAGTATATACACATCAAAACAGTGTGAAGAGACTCATAGTCAGATTTAGATTCTTCTAAGCCCCCAGGGTAAATTGCTCTTTCACTGAATTAAGTGATATCCAGGTATTTGTAATCTACTTAGTAATATCTTGGTGTGTCAGAGGCTTGAAGCACCTTCAGTTTAAAGTGCTATCAAAGAAGAGTCTCCTTCACTTCTGAAATTTTGAAAAGAAGGACTTAACCTTTTTGCCTAAGTATTTCTGATATATAAATTAAAAGGAAACTGGCTGCAATTATAAATGACTATTGTGAAACATATGCTATGAATGTCAGGGCTGAATATCATTTAAATCAACCATGAATGCTTCTAAAGGGTCTGTATTAACTAAAACTTTCTTTCACATGATTAGAGGTTATCTGGCAAAGGTATTTACCTTGATTTTGTAATTCTACAACAAAAAGCCCCTCTAGGGTTTTCTGATAAAGAAAATGGAAAATAGGAGGCATGCCCTTTAAATGCCAACTCCTAATTGCAAAAATTGAATATGTAAATCCAATTACATACATTAAAGGATTAGATATTAATTGGATCTGCCTTGATATAAATTGCACAGTCAATTTTTTTTTATTATAAGTGATCATCACTTTTCATTTTGGCATTTGGTAATAACTGACAAAATATCACTGATTCTCCCTTGTTCTGAGATTTGCCAAGAAGACATTACAGTTCGAACAGATTAAATATCTCTGTCCTGAACTCTAGAGCCATCAGAATACATACTAATGCTTTACTTCAAAGGAATAAAAAGTAATCATATTAATATGACCTCTTAATCACTGGGCATTTGGATAAACTCAGGACAAGACCACACATCTAGCTAGCAGGCAGAGAGTGAGGAATGGTCAGATGGCAAGACACAGAATTCTTTCCTACATTATATACAGAAAGATATTTGAAGACTTGCACACCTTTGCTTCTACCTTACTAATACCATACAAGAGTTTGAGACTCCTCAGAATCTGTCTATATTCTATTTCTATGTTTATAGCAATTGGTTAATACCAATGTACTCCCAATTGGACATAGTTTACTCCATACAAAGCCACAGTGAAAGATGCAAAAATAAGGAAGAACTTCTGGAATTTCACAGATCCTGATTTTAACTCTGGCTTTGAAAATTAAGTATTTGTGTTATTTAACCTTTCTAGTCTCATGTTCTGGTCCATGAAGTCAGGAAACAGCTACATCATGCAACTGGATGATCGAATGAGATCACTTATGTAAAATGCTTCAAGCACAGAAAGTTGTGCTAGCTATGTCCCACTCCTTGGTAATCTAAGAAGCTTCTAATCTGAGGGAGTTGAGAGGCTAGGGGAAAAAGCTGAGAGGTAAGAACATTTACAAGTAGAGAATGATTGTGTATTTAACTCAAATCACACTCAAATTTACAAAGAACACAGATATTCTTTATTTTCTCTAACTGAATTGATGATCCCCACAAATCTCCCACTTACCTGAATAACATGAAAGAGAGAGGAAAAATATAAAAACATTGAGCTCAATAATTTAGAAAGTAATGGTCTCTTTAGGTGTAACTTGTGTCTTTGGATAAGTTTTTCTCTCTCAAGTAAATGCTCCAAGTTCACATGCTCTTCTCCTTTTCACCGAGGTATAGGAGCTCACATGATTTCATGGCAGTGAACAGGAGATGAGACAGTGCCTCAGATCCTTCCTATGTCATTTAAAGCACTGCTATCTCTGATTCAGAGTACTGCTCTGCCCTGCTACCTGGAACTCAGAGACATTATTAGACCCTCTTGTCTTTTGGCATTGTCCTGGTATCTATTCCCCTTTAGAGTCATTATTCCTATCATTTTTGCCCAGCCATAAAATGTTAACACTTGGGGACCAGCAGTTGGCATAATGGCTATGTCACTAGACTCCCATGTAGTCAACCGCAGTTCGAGTCCCAGACCCAGTGGCTTAAACTCACGCCAGGCATGTGTGTGTGTGTGCCCAAGATCCTGAGAGGAGAATGGAGAAGGGTTGCAGCGTGGCCGTCCCCCCTTGCTTTCTGTCTCTCTGTCTCTTTCTGGCGAGCTCACGCACCCTATTGCAAAAACCTCTCAAAAAAAAAAAAGTCCACATTTACAGCCCTGCACCTCTCTTTCTTCTTCTAACTCCAGGCCACTGCTGGTTGAGCAAGCATTTCTTGGTCTACAGCTCTCTTAGTGGGGTGTGTGTGCTTTTTGTCCCTTGTACCTTCTTCATTTGCTGCCTCAGCTCAGGCTCATCTATGTTGCCCATTCCCTCTGTCAGTGGGGTACTGCCACCTCCAAGGCATGTTGGACATGGCCAAAACTAGGCTTCCTCTTGAAGCTCGGAAGAGTGCCAAAGTAGTTCATTCCCACAATATAATCCTTTTAGCTATTTCTTCTCTCCCTCATTGTGCGCCTTCCAAGTGGAGAAAAAGAGATCAGGTGACATATGTCTGACCTTCCTCCCCCACATCTCTTCTGTCTTTTCTCTTCTTCCAAAACCAGGACAGAAGCAGTTAGCTTTTTTTAAATCACCCTGCCTGGTAGGATCTTTTTCTATATTGTATTCCCCTTTTTCCTAAGATAGCATTTTCCTTCCCTTTCCTTAGGAACTTAATGGTGACTAGGATAAAGGAAAAGAAACTGATTTGCCCATAAGGGAATTTTGTGTCAGAAGTATTTAGAACATTGTTTGGCTGTTATATTAATAATAATATAATGTAAAGTGTAAGAAGTACTGTATAGGAAGTTGAGATTCATTGTTCAGAAATCAGCAGTTCACTATATACATTTGCAAATTCCCTAAACACAGTATCACAGGCAACCAGAAACAGGAACTGTCTCTGTTAAGTTTTCTCTAAAATCCTGAGCTGTAAATATTCATTTCCTATACTCCCAAATCCAAATGCATCCTGGCCCAAATCCACTTCAGATGTGTACCTGTGAGCAATTTTACTTTTCTCCAAATATTTTCCTCCTCTGATCAGGGTCTCTATTAATTAGAGGTGCCTTGCAATGCCAGCCTAGGAAGAGCAACTCTTATCCTCTAACTCTGTTCCTATATAAAAGAACCACATTGAGGGAGTGGGGAGGTGTGGTGTTAACTGTTGAAGATATTTTGATCAACTGGACTGGAGAGAAATGTTCACATATTGAAATGTTCACTCTGTAAGCTAAATAATGTGATTGAATGTATAAAAAAATTTAAAAATTAAAAATACAAAAAAACACAGAAGCCAACAGTTTCTCCTTCTGACCAAGTGTTCTTGACCTTGTTTCCTTCTCTATCCAGTTACTTTCTACCACCAATAGATGTCTTTTACATTTATTTAGCTTAAATTTGCAACCACTTGCTCTACAATTAGATAAGAGGTTTATATTATACCTGAAAAGAAAAAGTAAATAACAACTTCAACAAAATTTACTATTCATTCAACAAATATTTATTGAGAGTCTACTCTATGCCAGGCAATGTTTTAAGCAGTGAGGATATAATACTGAAGTATGTCTTAACTCTCATAGAGTTTAATATCTAGTAAAGGGAAATAGACAATAAACAAATAGGTAGAAATAAAGAGAGGGATATTAATCAGTGAAAATTGCCATGAAGAAAATAATTCAAGGTTAGGGAGAAAGAAAGTGATGGAGTCGGGGTAGAGGTGTTGTTCTGTTATAGGCAGAGGGGTCACAGAGGAACTTTCCAGTTAAAGACATTGAGCAATAACCTGAAAAAGGTCAGGGAGCAAGCCCTTTGCTATCCTGGTGAACTATGTGCCAAGGAGGGAGGAACAGCTGCCAAAGCCCTGAGGAGAATCATGCTTGGTATGCTCTAGAAATCAAATGGAGATCAATGTGTCTGGAGCATATGGAAGAGGCAGGGAGATTAAAAAGAAATGTAGTCAGAGAAGCAACTGGGGAAAAAACCAAGTACATTCTCATAGGACATGATAAAGATTTTGCTCCGAGTCATATGTCTATTTGAAAGGTTTTGAACAGATTTATCTTATTTTCTTTATAAAGCATTCTAGCTTCTGAGTTAAGAACAGACAACCAAGAGGCTAACATTGTAAACAAAAGGACAGTTAAGAGATGGCCAGAATTGTCCAGGCAAGCAATGCTGTCCAGGACCTGGATGGACAAAGCAGAGGATAGGAGAAAAAGTATATGTTGATCCAGGATATTTATAAGAAAGAGACAACTCCAGATGCTTTCTAGGTTTTTGGCCTGAACAGCTGGAAAATGAGTTACCATTTACTGAGAAAGAGAAGACTAAGAAAGGAGGAGGTTGGGAATTTTTTTTTAAATCAAATAGCTATTAGATTTTTGGAGAAGTCATGATGTATTTTTCTGTGCAAAAATGTATCATGACTTCTGGTAGACCAATAGTAGAGATGTTGAATGGGCAGGTGGTTGTACAAAGTTCAGAGGCAAAGATATATCTATTTTGGAGTCATGAATGGTTTTCAAAGTATAAGAGTAGATGATATCACTGAGGAACCTAGTTAGATAAAGGGAAACCTATGACTAAGGACATTCCAATTTACAGAGATCAAAAAGACAAGGAGAAATTAGCAGAGGACATTGAAAAATAGTGTTTAGTGAGATATGAATGAGTGAGATGCTTGGTTTAAAAAAGAAGACAGTATTATGGCATAAATGGTCATTTTTTTTCTAATATGGGCAATTCAATCTGTGTGCAGTCTGTGACAACGTGAAGATAAATTAGACAATGTTGCTGCTCTCTAAGAGGACAATGAATATGTATAGTAGTCAGTCTTCAGAAACAGCTCCTGATGACTCAAACCTCCTCCTTCACACCTTATGTAATCCCATCTTCTTGAGTGTAGACTGGACCTAATGACTTGTTTCTAATAATGAACAGAATACGAATGAAGTGACACGTATCACTTATAAGATTAAACTGTAAAAGAGAGAGACTCGTCTTGTTGACACTGTCTCTCCAGCTCTTCTTACAAACTCCTCCTGATGAAGAAAACCACTTAACAAGGACTGAGGTTGACTTCCAGTCGATCAGCCAGTAAGGACCTGAGGCCCTTGGCCCAATAGTCCTGGAGTAAACTAAATTCTGCCAACTACATAAATGACCTTGAAAGCAGATCTTTCCCCAGCTGAGCCTTTGCATAAGATCACAAGACCTTTGTGAGAGACCCCAAGGCTGAGGACCTGACCCAAAGAAGCTATGAGATAATAAATTATGTTGATTTAAGCAAATAAGTTTTGAGTAATTTGTTACTCAGTAATAGATAATAAACATATAAAGGGACTTGAAAAAGTTCATGAAAAAATAGAATTAAAGCATAAATTTCAAAGTCAATGCATTTTTTTTTTCAAAATACACATGTTCCATGAACACTTTGAAGATCTTTAAGTTAAGAAAAATAAAGACATAGGCACCATGACAGTGCAAAGCAGCATTTATTGGGATTCCTTTTCTACTCTTATTTTAGGCTCAAACCTGATGCTCAATGTCATGTTCATCTAAGTGTGAATTATATTGCCACTGAGTCAATTTCCTCTAGTATAATTGCAGTTTGGGTTTTATCTCAAACTGAGGCATGAAAACAATCAGTAAATTTAAAAAAAAAATGGGGGGGATAAAAAGAGACTTATCTAGCACCTCTGCAATTAACACTGCAGAAGATAGAAAAAGACTCTAGCCTTGGCTTAAACACTTTAAATCATCTCATTTGTTTTGAAACTATGTCAGGACACATTTCCTTTGGAAATCAAAACTACTAACAGATTTCACTGTCATTTATAAATTAGTTAAAAAAAAATTGGGGTTAGCAGATGGTGTGGTGCCTAAGGTGCTGGACTTCCACATGGTTCACCACGGTTCAAGTCCTGGACCTGGTGGCGTGAAAATCACAGTAGGTGCATGTGCATGCATGCCCAAAACCCCAAGAAGAGAATAGAAGAGAAGGAAGTGAGATGTGGCTATCCTCCCTGGGGGATAATTTCTCACTTTCTCTCTCTGTCTCTCTCTCACACATGCACATGCACCCTATGGGGAAAAAAATATTTTAAAAAATTTTAAAATATAATAAAAAATTAAGAATTAACAAATAGACATATAAGAATAATTAACACAAATTAGCATATAGGTTTCTAAATAGTTTTCCTTAAAAAAAATATTTGAGGGCTCTTCTTGTTCACAAAATATGGCAGACTTTTTTCATGCCAATCAGTTACTCACTGCAGATAACCATAGATATTCTGTATAATATATAATTTTTAAAAATCTTAAGAACATAGTTGAAAGCCAATAAAAGTAAGAAATTTTTCTGTTGTTAAAGCAAAGGGGAACATAAACTCAGAGTGGAACAGGCTGCCCAAATCCAGCAAGATTTTATTCTTGATAAATGATACTCCTGGAGTTAAACAGAGGTGGGGGAAGTGACAGTGTACCTAAGTAAGAACTCTAGGGGCTGAGGATTCATATTTTAAAGATCTGGAGGGAGGAGAAATCATGCATATTAGTTTCCTGTAGCTGCTGTGACAAATTACCATTAGCTTGGTAATTTAAAATAATAGAAATTTAGTCTTTCCCAATTCTGGAATTCAGAAGTCCAAAATTAAGGTCTCTGCAGACCATAAAAGAAGAATTTATTCTGAGCCTCTTCCACATTCTGGAGCCTGCAGATGCATCACATCAGTCTTTGCCTGCATGTTCACATTGCCTTCTCTGTATGTGTCCAAGACTTCCACTTCTCTTTTCAAAGCTTTCTCTGTTTTTGTCTTATTAAGGACTCTTGTCAATCGATTTAGGGCCTACCCAGTAATTCAAGATGATTACCTCATGTCAAAATCCTTAATCACATCTATAAAGACACTTTTCCAAATAAGGTCACATGTTAAAGTTTCAGAGATTAGAAAATACATGTATCTTTGAGACCAGCATTCAGTTCACTACCCTAGTCTTAACCTGCTTGAAGCAGGGAGGGGGGAAGATACCTCTACAGAAATTGAGAACCCTCAGATTGCCCAATATGTAAAATATGGATTAGAAAATTTTCAACCAAAATGCTAAAAAATTATGAGAAATTGTATGGTCTGCTCTAGGTTCTTGGTAGGGAAGAATTAAAAGCCTTCTAAGAGAAATATTAAAGCTAGAAATATCAAAGCCACATCCCATGAGTGTGGGATCCAAATATATACTTAACAGAGTGAAATGAAGTACAAACCTGGAAGTTGACAATTTTTCCAGGACCCATGAAAACCTTGACATCATACAGAAACAAGTGTAAAATCACTCCGTAAGGACACACCACAATTCAGGGAACACAAGATTTCTATAGAAGTCATTTCACTTCAAGGACACTGTTAGACCTAGGTTCTAGTTACAACTGTGTACCTGATCTGTGACATTATTAATCAGTGTGGTCCCTTCTTGTTCGTTTGTTTGTTTTTAACAGAGATTTTTGCTATAGGGTGCATGCTTTTGCCAAAAAGAGAGAGAAAGCAGGAAACCACCCCCCTCAGGGGGGACGGCTATGCCATAATCATTTCTTTTCCATTCTCCTCTAGAGATTTGGGGCAGGCACGCACATGCACCCTGCATGATTTTCAAGCCACCAGGTCCAGGACTCAAGCCATGGTCAGCCATGTGGGAGTCCAGCACCTTAAACACTATGCCATTGCTGGCCCCAGTCCCTAGTTTCTTACTTTAAAAAAAGAGGCTCTACTAGGCCAGGAGGTAGCATGGTGGTTAAGGGCACTGGACTCCTACATGGCCAGCTGTGGTTTAGGTCCCAGACCTGGTGATTTGCTTTCTCACTTTCCCTTTCTCTCTCTCTCTGTCGCTTTCTGGTCAAATTTAAAAATAATAATAACAATAAAATTAAATAAATAAGCATTTCTTAAAAAAAAAAAATTAAAAAGAGGCTCTACCATTCCTTCTCCCAGCAATAGCATTCCAGAAATACCATGAAAAGCAATGAGGGCTATGAGTAGGAAGATATCATCTCTAGATAGTTACAAAATACATAACACATATCATGAACAAATATATATATGCACATGTTCCCTTTAGCTCAACTAGTATACAACTGTAAAAGTTGAAAATCCTTCTCAATAACTTACCTGGTTTGGGTACATTCAGAAGAGACTGTTCTGTGTCACAGAAAGCAAGAATAGCAATATAAATGAAAGCATCTGTCACCTTTAAACAACAGATGAAAAGACTTTTAATATTTAGAAACTCACTGACATTCCTCCTAGAAAGTCATTTCCAGATACCCTTTAAAAAGTGAATGTGTAATGGAAAATTTAAGTTTCCTATTCACAGCTTCCTGCCACTATATTTTCCTTACTTTTGAAAATCAATAGAGCCTATTAATCATTTCACCCAGTACCCAGGGACTCAAGATTTTTTAAAGGTGAACTGCAAAACTTTGAGAAAGATATTCAAAGAAAGTGTCCACCATTGTTGAAAAGCTACACCATGAGTTACACATAACTATAGGTATTTTTATAGTTATTAAATTATTATACCCAGCTCTTAGAGGTCCAAGTAGATATCTCGAACTCCAGAGGTGTCACAATAAGCCATATAGCCCTCAAATCATGGGTAATGAAATAATTGTCAGCTGGGCTCTTAAACAAGGACTTTGCTATCAGAATAATAGCCCACGAGCAGGACAGTCGGGGTTTATTGCTCCTATTGTTAATATCTTTCTCCTTTCTGTTTTACTGGAATCTATAGTTTGTGTAACAATGTCATAGAAGGCCAAAAAAGAAAAACATGATGAGTGGCATTCTAACTAAGAGGTCTTCTTTTCTCAGTGAGAGCATCAGAAAAATAATTACGAGAGGACTTAGGCAAGATGATACCCACTTTCTTTTAGAGAAGTCCCTGCCTTACACATATTTAAGTGACATATGTAGAATCACTGAACAAAAAGCAGTAAGTTGCAGCTGGTGGATTTAGCTTAGAGCTGTGGTTCTCAAACTCAGCATTCACAAGAGGCATTACAGGGCTAGTTCACATCCTAGGCCCACACCTGAGCTTCTGACTTGCCTGTCTGAAGGAAGGCCTAATAATTAGCATATCTAACAAGTTTCCAGAGCTTTGATTCAGTAGTTCTGGGGTGGGGTGATAATTTGTATTTATGGTAAGTTCCCAGGTGATGCTGCTGCCTGATCTTAGGACCACACTTTGAGAACCACTTTTTTTTTCTTTTTTTGGAGAGGTTTTTGCTATAGGGCACGTGCGCTCGCCAGACAGACAGAGACAGAGAGACAGAAAGCGAGAAATCACCCCCCCCCAAGGGCAGATGGCCACACTGCAATCCCTTCTCTTCCATTCTCCTCTCGGGATCTTGGGCACGCACACACACGCGCCCGGCGTGAGTTTAAGCCACCAGGTCCGGGACTTGAACCGCGGTCGACTACATGGGAGTCCAGCGACATAGCCATTATGCTAACTGCTGGTTCCGAGAACCACTGTTTTAAATCAAGCAACTTTAGAATAGTTTACAATATTTTTTAAGGAGTTTTGTTTAATCTCAAATAAAACTACCATTGAAATGAAAATCTCAGTGGAGCTCAATTACCAGGATACTGAAGAATAAATCTAGACAAAGGTGTTAGAGACAATAACAATGGCAAAGATGACAACTGACATTGTTTCTATAAGCTAGGCATTCTTGAATCCTTACAATCAACCCTTTAAGGTATATATTATTTATCCCATTTTTCAGAAAAAGAAATTGATGCTCAGACCTTTCTGAGCACAAAATCTCTCTATTTTTTTTCTATTCCATATGACTGGTAAGAAATAAAATTATAACCAGGACCCTGGCCCCTCCAAGCTAAAGATTTTAAAAGTCACTTTCCAAGTAACAAGGCATTATTGATTTACCCAAGAATAACACAAAAGAGATACCAATTTATTGGGTCTTCAGGAAAGTCATGGTGCATTTTTGCATAGAAAAAGGATACTGAAGAATAAATCTAGACAAAGGTGTTAGAGACAATAACAATGGCAAAGATGACAACTGACATTGTTTCTATAAGCTAGGCATTCTTGAATCCTTACAATCAACCCTTTAAGGTATATATTATTTATCCCATTTTTCAGAAAAAGAAATTGATGCTCAGACCTTTCTGAGCACAAAATCTCTCTATTTTTTTTCTATTCCATATGACTGGTAAGAAATGAAATTAAAACCAGGACCCTGGCCCCTCCAAGCTAAAGATTTTAAAAGTCACTTTCCAAGTAACAAGGCATTATTGATTTACCCAAGAATAACACAAAAGAGATACCAATTTATTGGGTCTTCAGGAAAGTCATGGTGCATTTTTGCATAGAAAAATATGTCATGATTTTCCCAACAACCTAATGTTATACTTAATATTGATAGTCAATAGGCGAAAACAAAAAACTTGGCACGACCAGGCAAAGACACTCCCAGTGCTGATTTTTTTCCTTCTAATTCTTTTAGATATTGTGCCTTAAAAATGATAAGTCAAAAAATTTATCTAGGGAATACGAAGGCCCTAAACAATATCTCAGTCAGTCCTGGGGCCCTATTTGAAACTAGCCTTGCTGGAGCAGACCAGATAACCAGGTCTTCATAGAGTCTGTGCCCTCTAGTGCCCAGTCCTACCCCTGTCAGTTCAAAATATGTTTGTCAAAAGAAAAAGAAAAAGCCCAAAAAACAAAGAACATGTTTGTCTCTGTCAGAGGCAGCATATTAGGCATGCAAAATAAAGTGAAGTCAGCTCTAACCAAAGCTTAAGGCTTTTTTGTTTCTCTCATTTACACCCATAGACAAGAGAAATCAGAATTATTAAATTCAAGACAGATTATAGTTGATTAAAGACAGTTATCTTTCTCCAATACTAATCAGCAGAGCTAGACACAGTCTCAGCACAGGATCAGATGGGCCAGTTAGACACATTCTGTAGAAAATGACTTGGCACCAGTCACTTATGACCCACGTGTGGAGAAGGTAGAAATAAACACAAAGGCAGCGCAAAAAGGCCTTTGTAATAGAGTTCCTGTTTGACTGGAATTCTCTTTTTAGTTGGGTTAATTCTTTTAGGTCACCATTGAGGAGTAGCCAGCACTGTAATGAATCATCTTTAGGTAGATAGAAGAAAACAATAATCTTGGGACCAGCAGTTGGTGTAATGGCTATGTCACTGGACTCCCATGTAGTTGACCGCGGTTTAAGTCCCAGATCCGGTGGCTTAAACTCACACCGGGCGCATGTGCATGCATGCCCAAAATCCCAAGAGGAAAATGGAGGAGAAGGGATTGCAGTGTGGCCATCTGCCCTTGGGGGGTGATTTCTCGCTTTCTGTCTCTCTGTCTCTCTCTGTCTTTCTGGCAAATGCACACATCCTACAGAAAAAAACTCTATTATAAAAATATTTTTAAATAGAAAACAATAATCTAAACATACAAACAAAACAGACTCTTCAATGTGAATTTATTCAACTGGTGGCGTGGGTGAGGGAATCACCACCAACGGGGTAACTTCAAATTGTAATTAAGAGTAACTCTCTGCTGTGGGCTGAGCGACATCTGGTACCTGTTACAGAATCCAAACAAATCATCAGGAAGACACTTAATTTGTGCTCAAACTCCACACTCCGTGGTAGTATTACCAGATCCCCAGAATAAGGCAAGAGGCCAGGTTTTGATCCTTGCTGTTTTTGTTTTGTTTTGTTTTTGCCATAGGGCACATGAATTCACTGGAGAGAGAGACAGAAAGAAATAATGAGGGAAAGAGAAATCACACCTTCTTTCTGGGGCAGGAGGAGGAGGGGGTAGCCACACCATAATCCCCTCTCCTTCATTAAACTCCTTAGATTTTGAGTGTGCATGCACATGTTCCCAGCATTTTCAAGCCATCAGGTCTGGGACTCAAACCACGGTTGAACATGTGGGAGTCCAGTGTCTTAACCACGATGTCATCTGCTGGCCCCCTACCCCTTTTATAAACTTAGACAGCATACAACAATTCCTCAAAAAAAAAAAAAAAAGTTTTAATATTCCCTTTTTCTTTGGATAGCATGCCAAAAAAAGCTTTTGTATTTCAAATAGTTATTGATCCAACTGATTTACAGATAAAAGGAGGTAAAGGCAAATTATTAAATGGGTTTTTCTCCTGCTGATTATGCTTAGGTTTAAAAATGCTTTTATATCTGAGCCAAAACAACCCAAGTGTGCCCTCCAACGCCAGCCTTTTCCCCACAGAAAACCCCACTAGGTTCATACAGGAGATCCAGTCAGAAAATGGAGGCCTGCTCCCTCTGCCACCCCAGGTGAACAGATCAATGCCAACGTGATGCTTCTCAGATGGAGCTGAGTCCCTATTCCCAGGAAAATTTGGAGACAACACTGAAAGAATATCCTTAACCTATTAAGAAAAATTGCATATGACTACAAATCAGGGCACTTGAGCTCTAGGGCAGAACTGCCACTATTTACTGTAAGCTAATTTATACCAAGCCTACTTTCAAAAGGGGAATTAAGGCAGCAGTCACTAATTCACTAAACGTGTTTGGGATGATGCTTTTCAGTTTTCTGGGTCTCAGGCTCCTGGCCTATGTAACCAGATGGGGACTGCTCTAAGGATACTTCTAACATGACATTTCTGTGATCAATCATCAGCATCTCTGATAGTGATTCGTATTTGTTCAGCAGTATGGAATTTGACTTACATACACACTATTCCTCTCATTTGGCCCTTACAACTATTGTAGAAAGTAGACAGGACAGGTGAGAAAAGAGATCATCATAAACATCTTTGAAGGGACCAGCAGTTAGCGTAATGGCTATGTCACTGGACTCCCACGTAGTCAACCGCGGTTCACGTCCCAGACCCAGTGGATTAAAACTCACGCCAGGCTCTTGTATGTGCATGCCCAAGATCCTGAGAGGAGAATGGAGGAGAAGGGATTGCAGCGTGGCCATCCCCCCTGGGGGGTGATTTCTCGCTTTCTGTCTCTCTGCCTCTCTCTGTCTGGCTAGTGAGCGCATACGCCCTATAGCAAAAACCTCTCCAAAAAAAAAACTTTGAAGACCTACAAAGAGAACTACCACATGAGCTATAATTCTATTCCTGAGTATCTACCCAAAAATAGGAATACACTCAGTCAAAAAAAAAAAAAACACAGCAACTTGCATTATGTTTATTATTATAATGTTTATTATGGCATTATGTACTCTATGGCAGAAACTGAAAGACTGGAAGGTATAAAAGCACGTAGAGCAACTACAGATCCTAGAGACAATGAGGGAGGAGGGTGGGAAATGAGACAAGGGGAGAGGGCAGGAATCAAGGGAAAAAGAAAGAAGCAAAAACATTTAAGAGACAGATAAATGGAAAATTATCTGCTGATGATAATAAATATGGTAATATCTTTGACTAAACCAATATCCAGTATACTCATGAGGGAAAAATTCATTTGGTATGCTGTAATGATACATGGTCATTGAATTTTTAAAAATTTTAATAAATTTTCAAAAGCAAAGAAGGTTAATAATGAGTTATTATGATTTATCAGTTATGATCCAAGTTTTCTTTTATTTTCCACTATAGTTCTGAAAAATGGGAAAAGTAAAACAGTCTACAGATGATTCTTTGAGAAGATAACAGTTCAAATAATCACCTCACCACTTACTGATTGTGTCTTGATGTCCTCATATGCTTAATAAGGATGCTGGACGAAAAGATTTTAAGCATCCCTTACAGTTTTATCAATGTATAAAATTATGAAACTCGAAGTTATTCAGCATCAAGCCAACCTCTGATCTGGTGTTTTCCTTGATAATCTCTGTCTCTGGTGATCACACATGCCCTACAGCAAACTTTAAAATAATAATAATAAATGTTTTTATAAAAGAATGCTTCTATCTAATGACTAAAACATCAAAGACCACAAAGTGCTCCAGAGAATTTAGTCCTCTTCTACAACTTCATCTTTCCAAAAAAGGTTTTCATGAGGCACCTGGAAGAAAGCCAAATTATTCTATCATACAGAAAAGAGGAAAGAGAATGAATAAGGTAACAAGTCTTAGTCTCTCCCTCTGTCACAGTGGAATCTCAGATTCTTGGAACTTTAATCCTACTGATTTCTACCCCAGGAACCTTCTAATGTTTACAGAAAGAAGAAAAATGCTGGGATTCTAGATTATTGAAATACTCTCCAGTAGTGTTTCACACCTTACATAAAGTTCCCAATTTACCAACAAACAGACATAATCTTAGTTTTTCACCACCTACCTACACATATACATTAGCCATCATAATAGCTTTTAATCAACCCCATAATGCAAATCACTGTCCTGTGATTTGTGCAGACATAGCTATATCCAGACAGATCTTCCTAGAGGCCTAGCCAGCTGACTGAGAATTGCTGAAATGTCAGGTCTAACTTGTTCTGGCCAAGGGCAGCTGTTTTGCCTCCAGAAGCCCGGTATCCTTTAAACATCTCCCATCCTAGGACTTAAATGTATTCCAAGGCCTCAGGACTTGTTTACAACCTGAGAATGACAAACCTTGTACACACTTTCCCCATCCCTACTCTGTTCACATTCTGAATGTCTAGACACATGGCTCCAGCTACTCTTTCCTCTTTTTTAATTTTTATACATTCAATCACATTATTTAGCTTACAAAGTGAACATTTCAATATGTGAACATTTCTTCTCTCTCCAGTTGATCAAAATATCTTCAACAGATAACACCACACCTCCCTGTCCCGTCAATGCCCTGCCTCCACATCTCTTCTCCAAATGTCCTTCCCAAGGTCCCACTCCTCCACACACACACCACATATGGCATTCACACCCATCTCTTGTGTTTGTACATTCTTTAGTCAATCAGTCTCAGTCATAGAGTGCAGACACTCAGTATATATTAAATGGGGACATACAGTGTCTCTCTTTCATAGCCTGGTTTGCTTCACTCAGTAGTAAATCTTCCACATTTTTCCATTTTCTGTCAAAAACCAGGGTTTTGTTGTTTTTTATGGCTGAATAGTATTTCAGCTATTCTTTCTATGCTTACATCTTCTCAGAAAACCTAGTCCAAGCCAAATTACAATTTTAATAGACTGCTGGAGTAGCTTGGAGCCAGAAACTGATCCCTCTTTTTCCTCCAAATCACCACTACATATAGTTTCCACACCATAAGTTTATCTCCAAACTTGGTACTAATTCACTACCATTTCCTGCCTCAGTAACTGTCAGAGTCCTGTGAAATAAACTCTACCTGGTAGTCAGTCTCTCTGTGATCTTCCCCTAACCAATCTCATTTCCGACACAAAGACCTGTTTCTTCCCTCACTCTAATCCCCGGTTGTCACAATTCCTCGGGCATAAGCTGTCCTTCCCCCATTATACTGGTAAAAGCCTATATGTGGGGCCAGCCATAAGGCATGGTGTTTAAAGTGAATGGATTCCACATGGCTGACTGCATAATTGGACTCCTAAACCCAACAGCTTGAAAAACATGTTTGTGCATGTGTACCCAAAATTCTGAGAGGAAATGGAGAAGGGATTATGATGTGGCCATACCATCTGGGGAAGTTCGTTCGTTCTCTCTCACTCTCTCTCTCTCTCCATTGAGCCCATGTTCCCTATATCAAATTAAGGAAAAAAAGAAAGAAAAAAAGAAACAAAAAAGCCTGTAAGTGAAGTTTTGGTTCAAATGCCTTCTTACTTAGCTGCCCTCCTTGTCATCTATAGCTCTTAATTTATGCAGAATACTTCCCTCTTTTGTCCCAACCAAAGTGCTTTATTTGTATCATTTCTAAACCTCTTATCACCTGCCACTCACATAATAATTTGCAAATCTGCCTTGTCATCTTTCACTAGGTTGGTGATAGAAGTGTCAATGTTCGTATTTCTTATGTGGTTGAAGTCCATGTCTTACACATAGTCCATGTTAATAAACATTTCCGAGTTGAACTATTCTCTCCTGGCTGCCCATTATTTTTATGTAATAAGCCTTATTTGTGCTCACATTAATAATAGGTTCTTGCAGAA
Organism: Tupaia belangeri chinensis; assembly: GCF_000334495.1. Lineage (NCBI taxonomy): Eukaryota > Metazoa > Chordata > Mammalia > Scandentia > Tupaiidae > Tupaia > Tupaia belangeri. The sequence goes on along the minus strand of NW_006159901.1, from coordinate 1,793,898 downwards.
ATAGGCTTCAGAAAATAGAGAAAACCATTGGGTGCTGTTCATTTTTCTACATCTTGCCAGAAGCACTGTCCTGAATGGCTTTAAGAAAAGCACCTCACGGGACCAGCAGTTAGCATAATGGCTATGTTGCTGGACTCCCACGTAGTCGACCGTGGTTCACGTCCCGAACCTGGTGGCTTAAAACTCACGCTGGGCACGTGTGCGTGCGTGCCCAAGATCCCAAGAGGAGAATGGAGGAGAAGGGATTGCAGCGTGGCCATCCCCCCTGGGGGGTGATTTCTCTCTTTCTGTCTCTATGTCTCTCTCTGTCTGTCTGGTGAGCGCATGCGCCCTATAGCGAAAACCTCTCCAAAAAAAAAAAAGAAAAGAAAAGCACCTTTAAAGACAGGTTAGCACCCGATTCTTTCTAGTTTTCTACTCTAATGTCCAACTTAATATGGATATTTCACCTCATCACATCTTAAGATTTTCAGTGATAGGAAACTATCTCATACATCTACTTTAGAAAGTGAAATTGTAAGTGACCTAAATAATATTCCTTCATGGGAGGCACAGGGTAAAAGTGGTTCCTTTCTGAACAGTTAGCTCAGGAGTAATTTATGGCAGTTAATTAAACCCTAGCCTGATATTTTCTATTTTAAAAGGGGCAACCAATTATTTACTCATTCATTTCCCTTGATGTGCTTAGGAGTACATTGTCAAATGTCAAACAGAGGTGAGTGGCAGCCTGGAATTAAAGCAGTGTCTCTAGCCTAGGGCTCAGCTTCTTTTGGTCCGCTGGGCACTATGACTTAGAAATGAAACTGTTATGCTCTAATGCTCGATGCTTTTTTCAAATTTCATTTTAATAACTTTATTGACATGTCAAGGTAGACAAAGTTGTCAAAGGTGGTATCAAATGGCCAAATAAATCACAAGCTTGATCTATCATCATTTCCCATTACTTTACTGTCTATTTCTAACATAACCAGGGCCCATTCACAAATCTTCGGTGCTTTGCAAATGTCAGGCAAACTTTCAGTTTCTCCTTGAAAAGTCTTCCTACCAACTTATGGAACACATGCTCTATTATTACATATCTAAGAGACTTTTGACCAGTCTTTAAATACTAGCCTGCCACAAAATACCTTGTTCCCCTATGCTTTGGCTGAGTTTCTTGTGTGGTTGTACGTGGGAATCCATAGGGCTTGAAAATGTGAGCAGCCATTTTCAATCCCTACTAGCATGGCAGACATTGCTTATTAATTATATCCCTCTCTCTTGAAGAACCCAGAGTTCAGCATTCATCAAATGCCATCAGTCACTACCAACTAACCAGAGTTGGAACAAGAGCTAAAACCTATTTGCTATCTCAGAGTCTAATAAAAAGTCATACTAGGTCACTGAAAAGAATCATACAGTGCTGGAGCTGGTCAGATCTATGGTTCATTAAGTTCAATATCCTATTATAGAGGCAAATACAAAGGAAGGGCTAAGGGAGGGATCAGTGTCCTCTTTGACATCAACCTTAAAAGCTATTTCCCCTTGGTACTTCTAATGGATCTGCAGCTCATAAAATCTACCCAAGGCCACGTTGAATTCTAGTTTGCAAATGAACAATAACTAAGACAGCACGAGTCTTCAAGAATGTGAAGGAGCTGGGTTGGCTCTTGATAACTATCAATTGATATAAATTTCACTGAGAATTCTTAAATTCTTAATGCTGCAGTTTTGAGGTCAATGGTGCTTTCATTTTTATTCACAATGCCCTTCTCTCTGGCTTCAGAATTCTCTTTGTAGAACTTATGGACACACCATATGTTTGCTGCTTTATAGTTTATACACAAGTGTTGAGTACCGGCTATGAGTGATAGATGTCATTTCTTTCGTGATCCTCCATATACACTGTACTCACACACACACAACACATGAAGACTGTTTCTATCCCAGAATAACCACATGACTCCTTGTCTTATTACTTTAGTCTCATTAAATTGTCACTTGCCAGTGAAACCTTCTCAGTCTGTTCCTGATGCTATAACAAAATATCTTATACTGGGTTACTTACAAACAACAGAAATGTATTTCTCACAATTCTGGATGCTAAGCAGCCCAAGATCAAGGTACTGGCAAATTCGGTGCAAAGTGAAGACTTACTCTCTGCTTCCAAACTGGTACCTTGTTGCTGTATTCTCAAATGTAGAAAGCAGAGGGCAAAAGGGACGAACACTGTGTCCTCATATGACAAAGAGATGAAAGAGATGAAAGGAGAAAGGGACCTGGGTAGTTTCCTCCAGCCCTTTTATAAGGACATTTATCCTATTCGCAAAGGCAGAATCCTCAAGACCTAATTATCTCCCAGAGGCCTCACCTTCTAATACAATCACTGTCCTAGTCTATTTGGTTGCTAATAGCAGAGTTACCTGAGACTAGATATTTATAAAAATAGAGATTTATTTAGCTCATACATTTGGAAGCCCATGGCCAAAGGGTCACCTAAGGTGAGGGTCTTCTTGCTGGTGGATAACAGCAGAGGACCTCACTTGTGAACTGGCAAAAGGCTGAGTAGAGCAGAGTGCATATATCTGAGTGCCTCTGTCTTATTCCAACCCCTTAAACTCCACCACATTTCAATCCCATGACCTTAATTCTAATTTTCTTCCAAAGGCCTCACTTTTAACACCATACTCAATTGGATTAAGTTTTTATCCTCTTAATTTCATCACAGCCAATCTCAACTTGAAATTTGGGGAGACACATTCAAACTAACAATCACATTGGTGATTAGGTTTCAACATACAAATTTTAGGACCAGCTCTGTGATGCAGTAGTCATGCACTGCTCAAGAGACACCAGATCCCACATGGCATCTGTGGTTCAAATCCCCAGTCCACTCAGCCAAAAACACACAAGGCATGCACATGTGTTCCCAGGATCAAATAGGCTAGAGGAACAGAAGAAGAAGATTATGATATGTCCAGACCCTGTAGAGGGTGTTCCATTTTTTCTCTCTTTTTCTCCCTCTCTCGCATGCATATATATGCTGTATCATAAATGAAGAAAAAAACTATTTATAAATGTCATATGAATTTTAGAGGGACACATCCATCAATTCAAATCAAAGAACTTTTTGTCTCACTTCTTATAGTTGTGTGACAGGGGTGGTTTATTATTTTCTCTGAGTCTGTTTCTTTACCAACAAAATGAAGACTCTACCCCATCACAAGCATGGAAAGTAAATGACATGATGTATTTAACACAAACATACAGCGATAGGACATACAGGAACACCCCATGTTACTTCTCTCTCATTCCTGTCCCTATCCTGGCCCCTGCTTTCTTCCTGTCTCCTAGAATAATACTCTTCCAACCAGAATAGCAATATAATTCAGGAAGGAAAGACATTTTTTTAATAGACTTATTTTAAAGGCTGGTACACATTTCAGTGAATTTATCAGTAACTCAGTCAGAGAATTCAAGACCCAGTAGGGTATTTCACAGTCTAAATGCCAGATGTACTTATAGGAGGCCAAAGCATGTGTGATTAGAGTTGGGAGCCACTACTGACTTTCCCAAATAAAATCTAAGAAATTGTAGTTTAGTCGAAGGCCTCCTGTGAGAAGTATTTTTCACTATAAAAATGCAGTTCTTTGTAGACGGTTACAGTAGTCTTAATGTGCTCCAAAAGAACCATCCGTTTTATAGTTCATTGAGCATATTCATTTCTATATTAATTGATGTTTTCTCATCTTTCACCTACAGTGTTTATACGCACAGTATATCCCTCAATAAAACAAGCTTAACAGCATGGATCTGGTACTACAACGCTGGTAACAAGGTTTAGTTAAAAGCATGGAGTTTACTGCAAGCACACAACATTACTGGTTGGCAAAAACTGAAGAGCTAAAGGATTCTCCTTGTGTTTTCCAAAATCAGATTCCACTGCCAAATTCCTGAGAATGCATTTTATTTCTTTAGAGCAGTGGAAATGCACATTCCTGTCACTAAAAATACAGCCTGGCATCCAGTCTACAGTGACCCACTGGCACTGTTTAAAGGGACTTTGCTATAGTTAGTAACCTAGTGGTCAACAGTCATATTAGACACATTAGTATTTTAACCAATTACCTTAACATATTACTCTTAATGTGACAGCAAATATAACCCCAAAGGGGCAATTAGATTAAAGGAAACCTAAGTCATCACTTGCCTTATGTCTGCACCTTAATTTTGCTTGTAAACGTGACAAGGCTGATCAGACTTAGTGTTTGACATATTTTAGCCTGATTTGTCTAGCTCAGTGAAACCCAGAACTTTCCTCTCTGCAATTTGTTAGCTCCATATCAGGCCCACAGCTTCTCTCATGTGCCTTCCCACAAAAATTTTCTGCCCCAACTTTCCCATTATGATGATATTTGAGCAGTTTACTAAATTTTAGACTCTTTCTAGTAGCTTTTAGCACTCTTCCTCTTCTGTCCAGAGTCATTTTCCCAGAGTCTCTGCGATTAACAGCTTTGCTTGCCTACCACTTTTCTGGAATGTTTCTGACTTAAGCATTGAACCTCTTTCTATGTCAATACCTCCCTTAATAAAATCTTTCCTTATTTCTATGGTTTGAAAGTTCATGGCCTTCTAAAATTCATGTAGAAACTTAATTCCCAATAAAGCAGTATTAAGAGGTGGGGCCTGTAGTAGGTGGTTAGGTCATTAGGTCTTTGCCGTCATGAATGGCATTAATGCCCTTTACATAAAATGGATTGAAGAAGTTTGTTAGTCCCTTTTGCTCTTCTCCCACGTGAGCATACAACAAGAGCTTATCTTTGAAGACACCAGACACCAATCTACCAGTGCCTTGATCTTACACTTCCCAGACTCTAAAAGTGTAAAAGATAAATTTTTATCGTTTATAAAGTACCCAGTCTAAAATGTTTTGCTATAGTTGCTATGAACTAAGACATTCTCTAATGTCCAGACTTGGATTATTTTTTTCTCCAATAACAGTAATATTTGACTTGTGTGTGCTTCTCTTATTCAGAGAATCTCAGAGTGACAGGTTGTACAATCATGAGCACGAAATCCAACTAGGGGCACAATACTTGTGTCATTGGGTTAGTGTCTCTAGTTCGTCCCCTGGCTCTAAGCTAACTGATAACAGAAATCATATATGACTTTGATCATCATTTTACCTCAGCACTCAGCACAATACCAAGCACAGAATACTCAATTTATGCCTATTGAATGGATGAACAGATTCCTTACAACTATCAATATTTATTTAGTATTTGTCGTGTACCAGGTACTATTCTTTGTTTTTGAATTACACCATGAACCAAACAAGCAAAAACACCTTTCCTTGGGGCTAGCAGGTGATGTAGTGGTTAAGGCACTGGTCTCCCTTGTGGCCAACTGAGGTTCACGTTCCCAGACCTAGCAGTTTAAAACTTACTCTCTTACATGTATATGTGTGCCTAAAATTCTAAGAGGAGAATGGAAGAGAAGGGGTCGCAGCAAGGCCATCCCCCCAGGGGATGATTTCTCACTTCTGTCTCTCTGATGAGCTCACATACCCTATAGCAAAAATCCCCCCAACCCCCCAAAAAATTTTTTTCCCTGGCATAACTTATGACAACAAATATAATAAATAAACAAAATTGGGTAGTATATTAAATGATACTTGCATGTGTTATGGAAGGAAGGAAACAGAATGAGAAGAATCAGAAGTGGTGTGTGGGGATATAATGGATTACTGTTTTAAATGGGATGGTAAGGATAGGACTGGAGGAAACAGCAACAATTAAAGACCGAAAGAAGATGAGGAAGTTACCCATCCAAAAATATACTAAAAGAGTGTTTAAAAAGAAGGAACAGCTAGGCAAAGACCTTAAACTGAAAGTGTTCTTACTTGAGAAACAGGAAAGAGACTATGGTTGTAGCAGAGTGGATGGAAGCATAGTGGAGAATAAGACACGAGAGATATGGTGGAGGCTTTGGTCATAGTGGCTGCTGTAGAGGTGGACACCATTTGAAGATACAGCCAACATGTTTTTAGATATATACATATATTAAATATGTGAATATATATGTGAACATACATGAGAACATATATATAAACATACATGTGAACAGATTTATGGTTATCTTTATAATGACATGCTTTTCCTCTGCATTCTAACCTGGGAAGAGAAAGGGACACAGTGCATTTGAAATTGGAATAAATTCCTGATTATGTCTGTGGGAGTGTATTGAACATCAAAATATCACCCAAAGTGGGAGGGGGAAAAAATGAGGATTTCACTGTCAAACATGCATTAGAAGCATTTGGGCTAAGCCAGCTTCTGCTCTAGCAGCCAAATAAGCTAAATTTACTTAAGCATTTTTGCCCTTTACATCAGGCTTTTAACAGTACCCATAATTAACCAATCAGAGGCTTGATTTCTCCTCTTCTCCTTGCTCCTACTTGGCAGCTCTTCCTTGGAGTCCCTCACCATACTCTGAGTATCTATAATCCCTTATTTGGGATTCATCTGTGGTTTCATTTTGGGTGTTTTGTATAAAGGAATCTTTCCATTGGAAAACCTAACCTCATATATTTTAATTTACTAGCCTCACTGGTGATTGGAAACACACTTGTGGGGAGGGAGGTCAAGTGGAATCGAGTGGACGCGAACCGCGGTTGACTACGTGGGAGTCCAGCGACATAGCCATTACGCTAACTGCTGGTCCCTACATGTATTAAAATTTTTTAAAGTCATAAACTGTTTAGAGCCATTATCTTAAAGGCAGATTTGGCAATGTCATATAAGGCTTCCATAGGTATAAATTAATACATGATCTTCACTTTGAATGAACTTTTTAGGCTCCCCAATGAGAACCAAATTCATATTTTAACAGAGCACCACATAGATTTCAAACTTAGCTTTTGCTCATAAGAATTGTAGTTTTTCATCCAGAATAGGGCATAAATCTTTGACAATAGAGGGACAGCAAACATGGTCTTCTTTTATAATATATGTATAAAGTAGAGCCATTTGGATATACTTCCACTTATATCCATTCACTTAATCCTATAACAACTGTCAGGAGGATATTATCACTCCCATATTACAGGTGAAAGAACTGAGGCTGAGAGAATTTAAGTGACATGCTAAGAGCATTTAAAAGATAAGCAGTAGAGCCAGGGTGGAGCCAGGGTAGAACCCAGGACTGTTTGACTGTAAATCAGTATCATCTAGTTCTGCTAGGTAGCTCAGTTCTCAACAAATTTATATTTGTAATAAATAGTTGGCAATGCAACAGTTAGTAGATCCCAAGCCATTACGCTAACTGCTGGTCCCTACATGTATTAAAATTTTTTAAAGTCATAAACTGTTTAGAGCCATTATCTTAAAGGCAGATTTGGCAATGTCATATAAGGCTTCCATAGGTATAAATTAATACATGATCTTCACTTTGAATGAACTTTTTAGGCTCCCCAATGAGAACCAAATTCATATTTTAACAGAGCACCACATAGATTTCAAACTTAGCTTTTGCTCATAAGAATTGTAGTTTTTCATCCAGAATAGGGCATAAATCTTTGACAATAGAGGGACAGCAAACATGGTCTTCTTTTATAATATATGTATAAAGTAGAGCCATTTGGATATACTTCCACTTATATCCATTCACTTAATCCTATAACAACTGTCAGGAGGATATTATCACTCCCATATTACAGGTGAAAGAACTGAGGCTGAGAGAATTTAAGTGACATGCTAAGAGCATTTAAAAGATAAGCAGTAGAGCCAGGGTGGAGCCAGGGTAGAACCCAGGACTGTTTGACTGTAAATCAGTATCATCTAATTCTGCTAGGTAGCTCAGGACTCAACAAATTTATGTTTGTAATAAATAGTTGGCAATGCAACAGTCAGTAGATCCCAGTGCACTTACCATGACTATACTTGGCAGCTGAGGGCCTCTAAGATAGGGTGAGTAGAAGAGTAGGTATCTTCTCCCTGTCTCCCCAGATCTACTCACCACTCTTCCCCACTCTTCTCCCTGCCCTGGAATGCCAATCTGCATAGACTGAATGAATCATCAGTCTCCTTTGCTCTCTGGCTTTCCACTGCATTTGGATAAAAGGAGATAAAAGCAGGAGACCAAAAAAAGGAAGAAAGGTAAGGCTGGGTTATTTGTCATTCAGTTCCTTCCCTGAGAGGTTGTCCTGGACCCAATAGTCTCCATCCTTCACACAGAGACCACAGCTCCTATAAAGGAAGTTCTACTGACTCTAGAGACTGATAACCTCTACACCTGTCTCTTTTCAGGACCAGAGAGGGAAGGGCATGTGGCAATGACCAACCCCAGGCTTCTGCACTATCCTGAGTAGTTTCTTACATCCTGGCCCCACTTTACTAAATAATTTGTTTCTTAAACTCCACAATTTATTCAATTTGAGTATGCCATCTGTTTCTTTTCCTGACTGATAACAAGAAGCAGGGGGCTTCTTGTTGATTTTGTTATCATAATGGGGATTAGTGGCTAAATTCCTCTGTAAAATAATTCCTAAACAAATGCTCCATTAATGAGAAAACCAAGCTGGTGTTGATATGGTGAAAATGAAGACAAATGGGGAAGCAGTTGTGTATCACTGATGTGGAGGATCCTGCCAGGGCTTTAAAGGTAAGGTAGGGTGATCACCTGTGAGAGAACCAGTTTCATCAAGGGCACCGTAACTAGCCAGTCTATCTCTGCTTCTCAGCTGGACTTACACCATGCCTGGGACAACTGGTCAATTTCTCCTGTTAGGAGAGACAGAAGACCACATGGTGACAATACTAACATGAATAGTGATTATGGCCGCAGCTTTCTCATCCACTTCATAACTAACATAATTTATAGATAAAGAATTTAAAAGTCAGAAAGTTGAAAACTTGACCATACTCATAAAACCGGTAAATAGAAGAGCCAGAATGTGAGCCTAGCTCTGATTTCCTATGAAACTTATCAGAACGAGCTTGTGGGCCCTAAAGCATCTCAGAACTTTGATTTCACGGCCTGTGTCCTCATTTGGTCCCATTTCTGATAGTGGTTCTCACTCTGGTTGAGTTCCTGGCCAATATTTGCTATTCAAATTCTCTTTTTCTCACAGTGTGGCTTCCATTCTCCCAAATCACCACTTCTCTTATGGATACACTTCTGACATTCAGCTCACTTTTACGATAACCCTAACATACAGTACCTGTTTCCTAGAGGTTGTGTTTTAGTTTTTCTTAAGTCAACATTGTTGAAGTAAAACAAATCACTGTTAGGTTCAAATCATATTTTTTAAAAATCCATTTTCTTTCCAGAAACTGTTTAGGAAAGAATTACACCAAGGAGGAATAAGAGATAACAATTTTTAATTGCCAAAGGCCAAAGCCCAACTCAGTGGCCAGAATTTAGCTGAATTCTTCAAAAACCACTAACCCTGAAAGTGACGAGCAATGTCTAAATCTTAGTTTCCAGAATCCCAAATATTTACGGAAAAGTTCATATAAAAGATAAGAAAATGATTGTACAACTTTATGAGGTATAATATGGATTTTTCAAAGGTGAGAAAGAACTTACAGAAAATGTTTAAAAACTAGGGGAGAAAAGTCAATTTGTCTATAACCAGTTTTACTAATAGCTAGCTTAAAATAAAGCAAATTCATTTTTTAATATTAAAAAATTTTTAAAGATAAGAAAATCCCAGTAGCCTGATTATCTCTGAAAAAGTACTGCTATATTTTGTTCTGCATTCATTTATAAAGAACTTTCACATTACCAGTCAAAGCTCCAAAGTTGGCAAATAACATCATTCTGATTTTGTCAGATAGGCTGTGAGCTCCTTACTAGCACCTACAATCACTAAGATCTAGAAATACCTAAGTAAATAATAAATCCTAGGCCCTGGAATAAATCATTTGAAAAGATACTGTCTGTCTTAAAAATCCATTCTTGCACAAAAATTAGAGTGAGACATTAACAAGAAAAAGGATAGCCCAGCTGTAATAGTACAGACAGTAGTTTGGTGCTCTGCAGCACTGGAAGCCACATGGTCTTCCATTAGTTCTGATCCCAAGTTGACCTAAAATACACTGAGTGGATGGGCTCAAGATTTTGACTAGCTGGAGGGCTGGGGAAAGAATATTGCCGCATGACAAGACACAGTCAGGTGGCCTCTTCTGTCTTTCTCATAAAAGAAGTAAAATAATCTTTTAAAATGAGTAAAAAGGAAAATTTCTTCATGCAAGAATATTTTCTTCTTTTGTCTCTCACTTAAACACACACAAAAACACTCACTTTCAGACTTTATTTCCTCTCATTGTGATTTGTTTGATATTAGATTTATTGATAGAGCTAATTAACACAATAAATTCCCAGACTCCACTCTTGGCCATTAATCAGAATTTTTCATAGACTTCTCTAATCCCAGTCCTCTCATAATAATGACATGGGCATCTAAAAGCCAAGTGTCCATTCCCCAAAAGTCACCATAATCATCTTCATTAAAGTTCAGATTAGCTGTAATTCCTAGAAAATAGAAGTAAAACATTCCACTTCAATCCATACATCCAAAACCCCAAAATCTGAAAGAGAAGTTACAATCAAGTAGCCCAAAAAATAAAGAAGGAAGGAAGGAAGGAAAGAAAGAAAGAAAGAAAGAAAGAAAGAAAGAAAGGAAGGAAGGAAGGAAGGAAG
>NW_006159901.1:1782483-1783184 GCF_000334495.1 Tupaia belangeri chinensis | reverse complement strand
AAAAAAGAAAGGAAAAAAGAAAGGAAGGAAGGAAGGAAGGAAGGAAGGAAGGAAGGAAGGAAGAAGTTGGAGAGGGGATTGAAGTTGGAGAGGGGATTTTGGCATGGCCGTTCCCCCTGGGTGTGATTTCTCACTTTCCCTCTCCCTCTCACTGTCTCCCTCCATCAAGCACATGTTCCCTATGGCAAAAACCTTAAAAACATAAAAACAAAGCAGCATCTGTCTCCAGCTTTACCCTTTCCATAGCTCTTTCACACTGTTATCTCACCTGATCCTCACCATCATGCTGGCTGGCTGGGAGACTTTCACAGTGGTGTTTTCTCATTGGGGATTACATACTACAGTCAGAAAAAAAAAAAAAAAGATAAAAGTCACCCAATAGTCAAAATACCTTGGAAGACACCCTCCAAAAAGGCAAAGGTCATCTTTTAATATATGTGATGCAACACTAGAAGAAGGAGCTGTTCTTTAATGAAATACCCACTAGGAAATTGATTTCTAGGAGCCATATTCTTGGAAAAAAACACACATTTGATCCTTACATACACACACACGCAATTCTGTACCAGAATCATGCTGCCCATGGGCTACTCACACTTCTGGTGGCATGCAACAATGAGACCCAATAAAGCAATATCAGATTAATATCTCCCATGTCAAGTCTCCTTTCTGGTTTATGGTCACTGAGTAGGACTGAGAGA
>NW_006159901.1:1778286-1782452 GCF_000334495.1 Tupaia belangeri chinensis | reverse complement strand
TGCTACTTAAATACTCACTCCCCTCTTCCTTCTCTCCCTCCTTTCTCTGCAAAGCTCATATAGTTATAATACATATATAATGCAAATTCCACTGTACATCCAATGCATATATGAAGAAATGAAAGACAAAAAAGCCAAGGAAACTTAATAAGGTGTTGACTAGCAGCTGACCTCTTACCACTGCAGAAGAGAAATGATCATTGACATAGAACCACACCTGTACTGATGTTAAAGGGAGAGGATCTAGCATGGGAGAGCAATCCTGTGTACCAGGCACATTGATGTAGATTAGTATTTCATTTCCTCCTCATGGCAATCCTATGAGAAAGGTATTATTACTACCACTTCAGGCAAGAGGAAAATGGGCATGCAGAGATGTGAATGGTAGAACCAGGAGTGGAGTCCATGTCTCTCTGAGTCCCCACTCTCAGCCTAAGCTGTGGGTTTCTGAGCTAGGAGGGACTCCGAGAAACATACCACAGTTTATCTATTTACTAACATCCAGGCCATCCAGACCATCCATGAGATGGTTCTGGAACAACACCAACTGGCCAGTTGGAAGGAGTTCTACCACTATTCACTGGTACAGTCACTCAATCTAAATGCTAGGAGATGCGCAATCCAAAAATAGCCATCCTACCTACAGTTACCCCTACTGTTTGCAGAATTTAAAAATCACTCTCCAGTATCCTCACCTATAAAAGAAGAAATGCTAACCACATATCTTATTTGGGGGAGTTTCCATAGGTTTGTACCCACTGGAGTTCATAAACAAACTCATAAGTAAACCAGACAATTTTGCACAAAGTGCAGTTTGTACTGTACAACTCATAAATGGCATTTTGACAAAGTGCCAACTTTCCAGGGTTTCTCATTTTATTCCTGTGACAAAACTAAGCCATGCTCAGTTCCCTCTGATGTATTACTCCCATGAATAAAAGATGTTCCTTGACACTAATTCACCCTGCCTCTTTGACTGCCCACCGTGCCCTCTGCATTTGTCTTGAGAGTGGGTGAGTTTCTGAGGAGATATGGTTCCCTCCCAAACGAACTCTCTATTGATCACACTGTACAGGGGCACCTCATTAAGCAGTTGGTGTAGACTGCTAATGCAGCACCCCAGGTTCCAGTTAATGGCTGTAGTCTTTTTTTTTTTTTTTTTTGGAGAGTTTGGCAGCAGGGGATTCTGGCTCTGTCTCAAACTCAAAGCACCAAAACATAGTCTCTGAGAACATTTATGCTATTAAATAAAGAACATCTAGGTGAATGAAAAAAAAAATCCATGATTCTCTTCAAGAAGATTTCCTAAAATTTTCCTTCATTAACTAATTAACCAAGGGCAAGAGAGTGGGACATCAATAGGATATCAATTTAATTCCTCTGCTTCTTCTACTAAGCCTCAAAAGTTCAAAAGTGGAAAGAGAAGCGAACTGAGAGTCTGGATACTCGAATTTCTTTTCTTAACTCTGCTTCTAACTAGCTGTGTGTCTGAGTCAAAACACCTGATGTCTCTGGTCCTCTGTTTTCAGCATAAAAATAGGTGAATATATTATGTGGGTGGGGGTATATATATATACACACACACACACACATATTAGTAATCACACAGTTCTATGATTTATGTCCTCCCCTGGGCTGCATTTTTATGATACTTTTAAAAGTATCATAAAAATGCAGCCCAGGGGAGGACATAAATCATAGAACTGTGTGATTACTAATATGTGTGTGTGTGTGTGTATATATATATATACACACACACACACACATATTAGTAATCACACAGTTCTATGATTTATGTCCTCCCCTGGGCTGCATTTTTATGATACTTTTAAAAGTATCATAAAAATGCAGCCCAGGGGAGGACATAAATCATAGAACTGTGTGATTACTAATATGTGTGTGTGTGTGTGTATATATATATATACACACACACACACACATATTAGTAATCACACAGTTCTATGATTTATGTCCTCCCCTGGGCTGCATTTTTATGATACTTTTAAAAGTATCATAAAAATGCAGCCCAGGGGAGGACATAAATCATAGAACTGTGTGATTACTAATATGTGTGTGTGTGTGTGTATATATATATATACACACACACACACACATATTAGTAATCACACAGTTCTATGATTTATGTCCTCCCCTGGGCTGCATTTTTATGATACTTTTAAAAGTATCATAAAAATGCAGCCCAGGGGAGGACATAAATCATAGAACTGTGTGATTACTAATATGTGTGTGTGTGTGTGTATATATATATATACACACACACACACACACATATTAGTAATCACACAGTTCTATGATTTATGTCCTCCCCTGGGCTGCATTTTTATGATGCTTTTAAAAGTATCGTTCTTAGGATGATACTACAGGATCAAATGGCAGTATGTCAAGATACTCTTGGTTCAAGCTGCACCTTTTCCACAGAATTGCCTACAAGTTGTTCAATTTCCAGCTGTATTTAAGAGGCACAAAAATCCAATCAATGCTGTGGTGAGCAATAGTCACCATATAGAGTATAGTATAGGTTAAAGTATTGAGAGAATCAATTGGATGATGAATATAACTTATTTTACTACTGAAACATTGCTGTTTTTCATTCATTGCCCTCATAATAGTCTTGGAAACAGAGTAAGAAATTGCGCTATCATCTCATTGGGCGAATACATACCTTCAAAAAATGACTTATTTCCTCCCATGCACGTTCCTCATCTCATAATTCTTTTGTGCTTATTCCCTCCCAATTTACAGTCTAGTTCCAAGAAAATTAAACTGCAAAACATTTTTTTCAAGATGGCAGAAGACCCAAATCATACAAGCAAGACAATAAAATGGTCTGGCATGGCAACTAGCCTCATAGTGTGCATGCAGTAAATACTGATTGGCTGATTGATTGATCTAGTGTCAGGGATATGTCTTTCATTTCTTGTCCTACTGTGCTGCAAGGCCCTGCTCTTGACATTTGTGTCTATAACCCTTGAGCTGTAAAATCCAACTAACAGCATCTGCCTCTAACACATACCTCAGATTTTTACAGAAATTGATGGCTTTATGCTCATGAACTATTCTGAGTTCTCTTCAGAAAAAGCCATACCACCTACAGCAAGACCAAGTGATCAGGAAGTGTTTATGCATGCCATGGATGGCATCATTTCTCAGGGACAACCTCAGGAAATTGGAGAGCCAAACACGCACACTACTACACTGGAGGAGGGTCATGCATTATGGATTTCTGACCAGCTATGAATAATACATAGCTCATAATTTAAAATGCAATATGTAAACTACTAGATGCCATTAGTGTTATGTACATAAATATTTTTAAAGCTCCATGTAAATATCCCATAGTCACTTCAGTTAATTGTGATTAAAGGAACATATGTCCTCAAATCTACACTAAGCCAATGGAGTTAGTTTGGGAAACTATAGGGTTGAATAAATTAAAGAGTAATTACAAGCTCTACTTGGAGAATTGTACTTTTGTACTTTTCTAATCCAGTCCTGATTAATATGACCACAAATGATATCACCTACAGTTAAATATTTACAAAATGAAAAGAAAGAATTGGGAAAAAAAAAAAAAGGCAAGACTATATACATCAATTCAAACTCTTCAATATGATCTAAAGTGCTAAAAGTAAGTTGAAAAGTGAAAATGCAGTCATAGATTTTTGCAGGAGAAAGACCAGCGATTACCAGAGATGCAGAAAACAAACATCCAGAGAATACCAGGTAGCCCCTTCCCATGGGACACCAAAGAGACACATGGAATTGATGAATTTATCTCATGCCTTAGTCTTACCTTCAACTTCAGCATCATAAACTTAGTGTTCTAGCTATTATCAGGCAAGGTTATCTACTCAGGTTAACAAAGCTCCCTAAAAACTGTTGTATACAATGTGCAAGTTTTACAGGATCAAGATGGAGTCATTGGTGTCACCTTATGCTGAAATCCTGACTAAACCAAGTCAGAAAGGCTGTGGAGGAGGTGTATACTCATGTTAGTATGTCTAATAATGAGAGCTGTTATTTTAAAAACTCTGGAAAAAAATCACACAACCTTTTATAAAGACCACTGCAACTGGTGGGCCCCCGCCCAGGCCCTGCGCGGCCGGGGCTCTGCTCCGCGTTCCGCTGCCTCCCCTGGCTTGCGT
>NW_006159901.1:1754498-1777377 GCF_000334495.1 Tupaia belangeri chinensis | reverse complement strand
AGCTGTATGGGCACAGCTGGGTACTACTTTATAGAATGTTCATTCTACTCACTGGGGTCTATGCCTAAAGTCAGACTTGGGTACATGTATAGGTATGTGTCAGCTGTGCTAGCTATTGGATATATTTAGACTAATTAAGTTCATTGGCAGAACAATTGGAGGGCATGGAGAGCAGCCGTGGATGCCAGGGACAATGGGGGAGGAGGATGGGACATAGTAGAGGGTGGGGGATGGGGAATCAAGGATGGCAAAACAAAAGGCAAGGTATGCAGGATATAAGAATTGGAAAATTATTTTGCTGAGAACACGTATGTTGATGTGCTTGATTGAGCCAATGCACAGTGTATTTTGGATGGAAAATTTATTTGTGTGTTGTGATGGTGTATAGTGAATTAATGTAGAAAATGAATACATTAAAAAATAAAAAATAAAAAAATAAAATAAATTTAAAAAAAGACCACTGCAACTTAACACAAGGACTAATTCTGCAAGAACATCTGCCCAGATACACTGTCCAACTTGAACTGACATCCCTCTTGTTATTGATCCTGAAAGCCAAGGGTAATTGTCATAAAACAAGGAGTATAGGGACCAGCAGATGGCATAATGATTGTATCACTGGACTCCCACATGACTGACCAGGGTTTGAAACCCAGACCCAGAGGCTTGAATTCCAGACCCAGAAGCTTGAAACTCACACAGGGAGCATGTGCACAGATGTCCAAAATCCCAAGAGGAAAGTGGAGGAGAAGGGATTGTGGTGTGGCCATCCCCCTTGGGGGTAATTTCTCGCTTTCTATCTCTTTGTCTCTCTAGCGAGCTCACACGCCCTATGGCAAAAACCTCTCAAAAAAAAAAAAAAGGTAAAATTCCTTCTCCCTACTTCCCTCCCCCTTGTGACTTTTGCCTTTGAAACCTATCCAAGAAGGGTAAGACCTCAATGAGCATATTTGCAGCTACATGAATTATGTTTATTCAGGCTACATATCAGCAGCAGTTTTCATGTTTTGGCTTAGAATAAACCTCTTTCAATTTTTTTACACTTTTTGATTACATCCACCAGAACGGCTACTTATAATTTTATGATGAGAATATGACTATCATGCAGATTAGACATTTGCATTGGCCTAATAAGTGCATAAAAATTCAGACCATTAGAAAGTTGCTTGACTATCTGCAACAAGAGTTGAGAAAATTTTTTCCATAAAAGGTCAAATAGTAAATATTTTAGCCTTCATAGGCTATATGGTTTGCATTGCAAGCCACTCAAATACAAGCCAGATTTGCCCTACAGGTCATACTTTGAAGATTTTTATACAGAAAATAAAAATTTGATCATATGCCTTAACATTAGGTGCCACTAGAGACAAATAACTTTCAATAAGCATATTACAACAGGATACTCATTCTTTTGGGGAAAAAAAAAAGTTCAGATGGACATTGGGATAATTTACTGTGTTCTCTCCTCTTTGAGATAAACATAGACTGGCAACTTCCCTTTATAATGTGCTATTCTTACTTTAGAAACATTAATGTTGCTTGCTTATTAATTAAATTAAATTCAATACACACACACACAATTTAAACTTATAAACAAAATTAAAATAAAGTGAGAGATAAGACATGACTGTAACTCTCTTAGCGATTATGATGGAATGACACCAGGACCCAAGGTGAAACCACTCACAGGAAAATACCAAGAGCTCAGAATGCAACCTGAGAGGTATTAGGCTCAGGCTTCACCCAATATTACCGGTGTTCAGTCATCAACTCATTCATCCCATTTTCCTATGGCTCCAGTGCTAGAACATTCCTCTATGATCTTTCTTCCCCTAAATATCAGAAGCAATACACCTGTGGTTGTACCAAAGGACTCTGGAGTAGCCTTTAGTTTTGTTTTGGTTTTGGTTGCAGAAGTGGGGTCATTGCTATAACAAGTGAGCAAGCTCAGATTTTCAGTGGTTCAGATTCTCCAGCCTCTTGTGGTCCTTGGCACTACGCCTCCTCTTGGGTCTGTGGAGCTGGCAGTGTACTGTGGCCCTTGTTTCTTCACGATTTCCATCTCTCATTGCTAATGAGGTTCATCTGCTCTCTCAGCTCTCTCTGAGCCAAACAGGAGGAAATTTTCCCTTTTGACAAGACACCACTATCTGCCTGGGCATCTACAAATGATCTATAGATAACCTGGAATTATGTATCACATTTATTTTATGTAGATGCATAAGTGAATTATTCTCAGGGAAGGGGGGGGGTCTGTGACTTCCCCAAAACTGAAACAATCATATTGTAATTGATTGCAGTAGAAATGTATCAGATACAGATTTAATCATACAAATTCAACTGTATACGCTAAACAGAGAGACACTGGGGGAGAGAAATAACAACTTAAATAATGCAGGTGATCCATCCACCTTTGTACTCCATGTATGTACCCGAGGGTGAGCCTGAGAAACAGACATGAATCTGTAGCCCCAAACTGGGAACAAATGCTCAATGAGATTATAGTATTTCTTCTAAGAAATACAAGAAGTGCATTAAAGAGCATTAGTCAAGAAGGATATTCTCTCTGAGACTATGAACTTGACAGATTTGGAAAGAGGAAAATAATATACACTTTCTCCCAGAAGAGTTTATATTCTTCCTTCCTTCTCCTTGTTTTCTTGTCTCTTCCCACTACATGCCAACACTCTCCTACCTCATTAGAAATACTGTCTTTGAAATTTCATAGAAAATATTGTTTACAAAGCTCCTGGCTGGAAAATATTCAGTGCTTCTATTCCTCATAGATTCAGGATTATTTTACAGACCATGGCTAACATGCTGAAAGGGAAAAAAGGAAGGATGGAAAGACAGCCTGAATTTCAATGTCAGCTCAGGCTCTGTGTCTAGCTACCTAGGACCCTGACAGAATCATTGACCCTGTCCCCACATGATGGAACCTTTCACAAGACACAGTGCATCCATTCAGGCAGAACCCAGAGCACCTGCTGCCCACTCAAAAATAGCACAAGGAGTTCTGGTGTGAGTTGCCACAGGAAATACAGTCAGGTGTCACTTAATGATTGGTTTGTGTACTGAGAAATGCATCCTTAGGTGATTTCATCATTGTGCAAACATCATGGAGTGTACTGACACAGGCCTACATGGTATAGCCTACTATACCTTGAGGCCTACTATGATCTTTCAGGACCACCATCATATATGCAGTTCATTATCAACTGAAACATTGTTATGCAGGACATGAACTACTCTGGAATTTTTCTTCCCAGAGTCTTGTCAGATAAAAGTCACAGATATTATAAGACATATTTATAACTTAAAATAGCTTAAAACTATGAACCATAATATAATATGGTATAATATACCATGAATCCAAATTCACCCTTCCATCCTGGAGCCAGATTCAAATCACATCTTTTCCCTGCAGCCTTTCCTCAATTTTCTAGGTGAGACAGTTTTTCCCTATTTTCTTATTTTCACCAATTTCCATATCATTCACTTTTCTTATTAATCATGGATAACTCTGTGATTACTTGTCCTTTTTTAAAAATTAATTTATTTCTTCTATGAGACAAAGAGAGAAATGGAGAGATATCCCCATCAGAGTCTTCATGCCACAATCTGCCCCCAGTCTTGGCCAGCCCAGATCAGGGATACACGTGCACCAACATGTTCAGGGATATCCAGGAACAGAAACCCAGGACTTCCCCATGTGGATCCAGGTACACACTACTGGACTGACTACTTGTCACTTTCATCTGCATAAATTTTGAGCTCCGAAGGCTAGGGCCAAGTACTTATCTTGCCTTTCTTTTTCCTTCACCCCCTTCCCACCAACATGCTTTGCATGGTACATTCAAATACCATAGTTGAATGAATAAATAAATAAGTGGTAGGCATAAGTAACCAGAGAAAATTTGAACCATACAGAAGTATTGTTCTCTGGCAAGGTGGAAAATTTGAAAGCCAGTGCCAAGTTAGGACAGACAAGCAGGTTATGAAGGCAAGAGGATGTCCTATGATAGCAAATTGCACTAAACCTTTAGTCTTACCTTCTAACCTAGGAAACTGAGAACTGAAGGAAAGGTCAGTTGGTAAAGAAAAAGAGGCATCTACCAGTTGGTCTGCTGATTAAGCATACTAAGAATTCTCCAAAGCAAAATAGTAATGGACCTAATTTTTAACTTAGAGAGAAAGCAAGAGCAAGAGAGAGAGAGAGAAACTAAGATCAAAAAGCTAATGAATTTGCAGGCAGAGTATAGAGGTGGTAAAAACAGAGCAGCTCTGGGCATCTAGAAAGATACTCTCCAGCAATACAAATGGGAGACAGTCCATGGCCCTAGAAGATGGGGCACAAACTAGGAAGGACTAAGAGGCCCCCATCTCCATAACATGAATTCGCCCCAACCACTCACTCTCCTGATAGAGTGATAGAGTGGTGCAATGACAGATAGAGGACTCTGAAGCAATGAATAACGGCAATCAGAGCCATTACCGGGAGTGAGCGGGAGTGAGTAGTTCTCACCAATAGGACCCCAGCTACAGAAGTGGAAGAAGTAGCATGAATTGGCAAAGAAAGAGGTTAGACCCAGTGCCTTAGAGAAACATTAATGAGGCCACAAAGTAGAAAGCTGAGTACCCTACTGTCACCCCTAGACATGGCTTGGGGAACTCCAGGCTAAATCTTGTAACTTGAAGATCTAGCACAGCATCTGGCTCCTACTAGGTGCTTAAATATTCATGAGAGGGAATATGAGAGAGGGGGACAGATATGGAAGAAGAAAAGAAGTTTGATTGATGGGAGCTCAAAATTGAATGACTTAAGTGGTCATTATGGTTTCCCACAAACCTTAATTTGTGGTCATTAAGGACAGATAACCACATGCTACCCAACCTGGTGTGCAAAATACAGGCATAATAAATACCAAGAAAATTGAGGTTCTTTGAATCAGCCCATGAGGACTTGCTTAATTTTTAGAAAAAAATCTCTCTCCAACTGGAAGGTCCTGACAGCCTGTTTTCAAGCAGCTTTTTTTTTTTTTAGTTTGTTTTTTTTTTTATTTTTTTATACATTCAATCACATTATTTAGCTTACAAAGTGAACATTTCAATATGTGAACATTTCTCCCCAGTCCAGTTGATCAAAATATCTTCAACCAATAACACCATACCTCCCCATCCTGTCAATGCTCTGCCTCTGTATCCCTCCTCCAAATGTCTTTCCTTAGGCCCCACTCCTCCGCATATACCACATCTATCATTCACACCCATCTTTTGTGTTTGTACAACCCTTAGCCAATCAATTTCAGTCATAGAGTGCAGACACTCAGTATATATTAAGTGAGGACATGCAATGTCTTTCCTTCATAGTCCGGCTTGCTTCACTCAGCAGTAAATCTTCCATATTCTTCCACTTTCTGTCAAAAGGCAGGGTTTTGTTGGTTTTTATGGTTGAATAGTATTCCATAGAGTATATGTGCCACAGTTTTTCAATCCATTCATCTGTACGGGAGCATTTGGGTTGGTTCCATGTCTTAGCAATCGTTAATAGTGCCACAATAAACATCAATGTGCAAGCATTTTTCCAATGAAGGATTCTTTTGTCCTTTGGGTAGATACCAAGGAGAGGGATTGCTAGATCATATGGTAGTTCTATTTGTAGATTTTTGAGAAATCTCCAAATTATTCTCTACAGTGGCTGGACCAAATTACACTCCCACCAGCACTGTAAAGTTCCCCTTTGGCACCAGCAGTTAGCGTAATGGCTATGTTGTTGGACTCCCGTGTAGTCGACTGTAGTTCGAGTCCTGGACCTGGCGGCTTAAACTCAACGCTGGGCACGTGTGTGTGCGTGACCAATATCCTGAGAGGAGAATGGGGGAAAAGGAATTGCGGCATGGCCATCTCCCCTGGGGGGTGATTTCTCGCTTTCTGTCTCTCTGTCTTTCTTGCGAGCACACACACCCTATAGCAAAAACCTCTCCAAAAAAAGAATAAAAGTTTCCCTTTCACCACACTGCAGCCAATACTTATCATTTTTTGTTTTTTTAATCTTAGACATTCTGACTGGGGGCAGGTGGTATCTCATTGTTGTTTTGATCTGGGGGGTGTTGAGCATTTTTTCATATGCCTTTTGGCTATTCATATGTCATCTTTAGTGAGTGTTTTTTTCAACTCCTTCTCCCATCTTTTAATAGGGTTGATCATCTTTTTTCTAAACAGCTGCTTGAGTTCCTGTGTATTCTGGTTATCAGTCCCCTATGTGATGCATAATTTACAAAAATATTTTCCCATTCTGATGGCTGTCAATTCACACTAATTACTGTGTCTTTTGCCATGCAGAAACTTCTTAGTCTGACTTAAACTTGAAAGAGAAGCCTACTTCAAATTATGTCACAAGAATCACTTGGAATTTTTTTCAATGTGGAGTTTTTCAAATCACAACAATCCATATATGTGCTTACAGGGTAAAACCATACACTGTTTTATAAAGAGCTAATCAACCACAACCATAATCACCTCCACTCCATCTAACTCCTATGCCTTGCCCAAAACATCATAATACCAATAAGCTGCTATGTTCACTCGATACCTTTACACTCAGTCATCCAAATGCATTCAAGCATTTATACATATAGGAAGATTTAGTCATTTGATTTTCCTTAGACTCATATTCTTAATATGCAACTTCCTTTTTTTCTAAATTATAGATCATAAGCAACCTTACAGTATAAAATACATTTTTTAACCTTTATTCTAATTCCTTTATGAATGCATACATAGAGACAAAAGTTCCCATAAATAGGATCATAGCATATTTGAAGTAGTATACTACCTTCTTTTCTTCTTTCTTTTTAAAATTCTTGCCTCTCTCTTTTTCCATCTTCCCTCTCACACTAGCACCATCCAGGTAACCTATATTAACAACCATATACATACTCTTCTGCACTTTTCCTCATGTTCCTATAATATGAATATATTCATACTGTCAATAACAAGATTCAGTATTTTGTTGTATACTACTGAGAATGAAAAATCTATGTAAAGGAGTCTAATGGGAACCCTCAACTGAAAGGCAGGAAAACTAAGGGCTATATCTCAGAGTAAGCTTAAACAAGAAGTAAATATTCCATGAAAAACAGCAAAGAAACTTCCATATCTGTGCCTTGACAATGAGGAAAAAATAAAGTCTCTCCTGAGAATTTGATCTGAAACTAATCATTACACAGACCTGGAGCCTGAATTCACACAACCAGTTAATTAAAAAAAAAAAAAAAAAAAAAAAAAAAAAAAAAAAGAATATAAAGTAGTCTCTGTTTAGAGGCAACTCATGCAGGTGACCCATAGGCGCAAATACAGCCTCTATCTGAAAAAGCTTGGCTTTGATTCTGACAGTGACTGTAAGAGACCACTGTTTGACAGACAGGTCCAATTTGCACAGACTGAAGGTGTAGGGGGGAAAGTATTAAATGTATAAAATACAATACATGAGTATTTTGGTTATTTATTTTATAAAGTGACTAGTACACATTTCTCTTTATCTTCCTATTATAGTTTAATAATATCTTTCTGAACAAATTTTTAGTGTCTACATATTACTCCATGGAGCAGATGAATCATGGTCTGCAAAGCCACTTTCTTACTCACTGATATTTGTTTTGTTTCTTTCCTTTTCTTTCCTTATCTTTGTCTTTTTTTTTCCCTTGTTTTTGCCATAGGGTGTGTTCCCCCATCAGAGAGAAACAGAGAGAGACTGAGAGGGAAAGTGAGAAATCACTTCCCAGGGGATGGCCACACTGTAATCCCCTTCTTCTCCATTCTCCTCCTGGGATTTTGGACACCCACGCACATGTGCTCCACATGATTTTCAAGCCACCAAGTTCTGGACTCAAACTGTGACTGGTCATGTGGGAGTCCAGGTTGCTTCTATCACTTTACTCCTGGAACTAGCTGTCAAGTCAAAAGGCCAGTGTCCCTGTCAAAATGTGGCATTTTGTTGTATACCACTGAGGTGGGGACAAAGTCATGTGAATTCACTGATCCTGTGAGTTTAAAGACCTTGGTCACTGCACAGATCAGGGGACAGACCTATGCACAAAAGACTCAGGGTTAAGCTAAGTTTCATAGGTTAGTCCACAATCAGCTTTAGAAACCCCTTTAGGATCCTAAGGAAGCTGAAATTCTCATTGGTCAGATGTAATGAAGACACTGTCATCAAAAGAAAGGGATTCTGTAGAGGAACTCTCCAATAAAAAGAAAATAATGACCCAAAATAATGAAAATCCTGCTTAAAAGATAACATCTCAATGAGTTCCTAGATAGCCTTCTTTCACCACTTTCAACCACAAGAAATGATGAAGAAATGCCAGTTGTGCCAGCCATGGTGGTATAGTGGTGGTGCAAGCCTTCTCAATGCTGAGACTGTAAGGAGGAGCAGAAGTTCAGTTTCAGGTGAATCTGTACAAGCCAGGTACACGTGTGCATGTTCATGGTCCAGGCAAGCTGACACTGCAGGAGGTGGGCTGCATAGGAGACCTCATTAAAACCGGGGACCCAAATTACAAAAACCATTTAAAAAAAAAAAAAAAAAAAAAAAAAAAAAAAAAACCTCACCAATAGAATATAAAGTAGTCTCTGTTTAGAGGCAACTCATGCAGGTGACCCATAGGCGCAAATACAGCCTCTATCTGAAAAAGCTTGGCTTTGATTCTGACAGTGACTGTAAGAGACCACTGTTTGACAGACAGGTCCAATTTGCACAGACTGAAGGTGTAGGGGGGAAAGTATTAAATGTATAAAATACAATACATGAGTATTTTGGTTATTTATTTTATAAAGTGACTAGTACACATTTCTCTTTATCTTCCTATTATAGTTTAATAATATCTTTCTGAACAAATTTTTAGTGTCTACATATTACTCCATGGAGCAGATGAATCATGGTCTGCAAAGCCACTTTCTTACTCACTGATATTTGTTTTGTTTCTTTCCTTTTCTTTCCTTATCTTTGTCTTTTTTTTTCCCTTGTTTTTGCCATAGGGTGTGTTCCCCCATCAGAGAGAAACAGAGAGAGACTGAGAGGGAAAGTGAGAAATCACTTCCCAGGGGATGGCCACACTGTAATCCCCTTCTTCTCCATTCTCCTCCTGGGATTTTGGACACCCACGCACATGTGCTCCACATGATTTTCAAGCCACCAAGTTCTGGACTCAAACTGTGACTGGTCATGTGGGAGTCCAGGTTGCTTCTATCACTTTACTCCTGGAACTAGCTGTCAAGTCAAAAGGCCAGTGTCCCTGTCAAAATGTGGCATTTTGTTGTATACCACTGAGGTGGGGACAAAGTCATGTGAATTCACTGATCCTGTGAGTTTAAAGACCTTGGTCACTGCACAGATCAGGGGACAGACCTATGCACAAAAGACTCAGGGTTAAGCTAAGTTTCATAGGTTAGTCCACAATCAGCTTTAGAAACCCCTTTAGGATCCTAAGGAAGCTGAAATTCTCATTGGTCAGATGTAATGAAGACACTGTCATCAAAAGAAAGGGATTCTGTAGAGGAACTCTCCAATAAAAAGAAAATAATGACCCAAAATAATGAAAATCCTGCTTAAAAGATAACATCTCAATGAGTTCCTAGATAGCCTTCTTTCACCACTTTCAACCACAAGAAATGATGAAGAAATGCCAGTTGTGCCAGCCATGGTGGTATAGTGGTGGTGCAAGCCTTCTCAATGCTGAGACTGTAAGGAGGAGCAGAAGTTCAGTTTCAGGTGAATCTGTACAAGCCAGGTACACGTGTGCATGTTCATGGTCCAGGCAAGCTGACACTGCAGGAGGTGGGCTGCATAGGAGACCTCATTGAGAAGAAATTCTCTCTCACTTTCTCTCTCTCTTGGAATAAGTAAACTTTTTTTAAATGACAATTGTAACTCAAAGATGAAGATCCAATTTACTTATTATTTAATGCAATCATTCCTGTCCGTTAATAGACTGCGAAGTCATTTGACTGGCACTGGAGATATTTCCTAAGTCTCTACTGCCACCCACAGTTTCAGCTGAAAACAGTACGATAAAATCCTAAACAGCACACATAAAAATTACTGACTTAAGTACTATTATACTATATTTCTACAGCTTTTAATGTATGCAAACTCATACATACACATACACACGGCCATTGATAGAAGATGAATAAATAAGGTATGACCTAAATTCAAGTTAAACTCACTCCAGGTTTGGCATTTTTCCCACAGTAAGTAAATCAGTATTGTCGAAATTGGATTTGTCATTTAATTAAGCCTGGGCATTAATAGTCCCATGGCCTTCAGAGACATCTTAGTGTCTAACTGAAGCAGTTTGTATGGTAAAAATGGGTTGAGACAGTACTTAAGAGAATGGAGATGTTGCAAATAAGAGCATATTACAAAGACTTCTGTCTAGAATGAAAATGTTGCAATATTCTTCTACTTGGGGATGAAAATTCTTTTCAATTGAAGATCAGACTGAGATGGAAACCCCCAATAATTCATGAGATGGATATTATTACTAATATTTCATCGGTAGGAAATAGAAACGCCAAGAAATTATTTATTCATTTTTCCAAAGATTTCTCTCAACTAGCAACAATGAGCATTCATTCAGAGCTTTACAATCAAGGCTCATTTTCTTTAAAAAGTGATAATAATGTTTTAGATTTTATTGAAATGTAAAATAGTACCCCAAAAATGTCTCTTGAAGAAAGTATTTTCATATAGAAATTTTTCTGTTGCAGAACATCTTCATTTTAAAATCCTTAACTCTCTGACAGCTGGTTTCATACAAACCAAGTCACTTGGGTACAAACCCTGGCCCTGCCACCTTCCTCTGTGATTTTGGGCAAATTACTTGACCTCTCTGTGCCTCAGTTAACTCAGCTGCTGAATAGTTTGGAAAAAAATAATAATAATGTCTGTTTCATAGCATAGTTCTAAAGATTCAAATTTAACTCAGCTGCTGAATAGTTTGGAAAAAAAAAAAATAGTGTCTGTTTCATAGAATAGTTCTAAAGATTCAAACTGGTTATATCTTTTTTAAAGAACTGTGTCCAACACATTGTAAACAATCTATGACTATTAGTTATTGAAATAGTTACACAAGGGCCAGCCCCATAACACAGCAGTTAAGATCTCATGTGGCTGACTATGTTTGGAACTCTGAACCCAGAGTCTTGAAAAAATAGGCCAGGCATACGTGCATACCTTCCAAAAAGTCTGATGGGATGGAGAAGGAGGGAAAAAGATTGCAGCATAACTACACCTTACAGAGGAGTTCTCTAGTTATTGAAATAGTTACACAAGGGCCAGCCCCATAACACAGCAGTTAAGATCTCATGTGGCTGACTATGTTTGGAACTCTGAACCCAGAGTCTTGAAAAAATAGGCCAGGCATACGTGCATACCTTCCAAAAAGTCTGATGGGATGGAGAAGGAGGGAAAAAGATTGCAGCATAACTACACCTTACTGAGGAGTTCTCTTTCTCTCCTTTCTCTCTCTGTCCCTCTCCCTGTACCTGGTGAGCATACATGCCCTCTGGCAATTAAAAATAATTACCCCAAAATGGTAAATAATAAAAATAAATTTAAAAACAACTTCAAAATTAAGCATAGGACGTTCAGAGGGGGACTTTTAAAAAGCCGGCGGAATGAAATTGAAATAATTTTCTGCTTGCGGCAATGTACCCTTTAGCATCCACCAAGGTTACAAGCAGGACATGCTGAAGACAGTTCTGAGGGAGGCCAGCACCTGCAGAAGCTGTGAAAATTGGCTCTGGCCCTGAGGAGCTTAGCCTGCTGCATTTAAACTTCTGAAATTCATTGCCATGTTTTCTTTAAGTTAAAATTTTAAATTGGCCCAAGTCATGTTAACCTAAGTCAGAACCTCTACTTTAAAGTTCAGAATTCAATTAACAGGGACAAGTAATGACTTTTACCTCACTGGCAGGCAATATTCTTCAGAGAGAGGAAGTTTGTACTTTGTGTCTGGCAACAATTCCAAAATCTGTTACTATAGACCTGATTCCTACACCTGGAAAGACGGCAGACTGA
Organism: Tupaia belangeri chinensis; assembly: GCF_000334495.1. Classification (NCBI taxonomy): domain Eukaryota; kingdom Metazoa; phylum Chordata; class Mammalia; order Scandentia; family Tupaiidae; genus Tupaia; species Tupaia belangeri. The sequence goes on along the minus strand of NW_006159901.1, from coordinate 1,765,292 downwards.
GCCCTGGATGAACCCCAGTGTTTACCACCTGGATACTGACTGTCTCACTGGAGAACAGAAACCCAGATCCATTATCCTCAGCTCTGGGAAGGACCTCTTGGTATGGTGGTATGCAAAACGTGTTGCTAACAATTTCTCTTCAACCCTCAGGAATGGCCAGCATTAAAGATGTACATCAATAACTTTGAGAGAGTGTGTGTGTGTGCATGTGTGCAGATGATCACATTTGATAGCTGAGCCCTAGGGTTGCTGCCATGTATTGCAACTGGACTTAGTGGTCCTGCGTGTGAGTCCTCTCTCTCTGCCACTAACTACGTAACCTGGAGTGCCTAATTTCATTTCTGCAAGCCTTGATTTCTACCGTGTATAAATGAAGCTCTCAGTATCTCCCTCTTAGATATGTTCAGTGATTAAATTAGGACATTTATTTGAAAATGAATAGCAGTAACTACTATTCTGCAGGATAAGTTTAAAACAAGTAACTAAAAGAATTATTTTTTTATGCTCCCCCACCCCCCTCCTAGTACACTACATACAACCTTGCAAGCTAATAGTGCTTTCTATCTTTATGCGAAAATGTCTAGTACAGCCCTTGAAACATGGTAAGAGTTGGACACACGTTCACTGAGTAAACCAAAAAGACAAACAACTGATCAGAGACCGGTTAAGTCATAAAGTCAGATATCAACCAATCACGTGCTTGTTTTCAGATTTTGATTTACATCTTGGCTTAACCTAGGCCTGAAAACTTAGATAAAATGTGGTTAAACAGATATAAAGAGAAATCACAGAAATATACAGTACTATGCAAAGGGTTTATATTTAAATCACATTTTAATATAGCACAGCACCCAAAGGCAATGAGGACAATGAAAAAAAATATTTGGGGACCAGCAGATGGCATAATGGTTACGTCGCTAAACTCCCTGGTAGTCGACCAAAGTTCAAGTCCTAGACCCGGCAGTTTAAAACTTATGCTAGGCACGTGTACGTGCATGCCCAAAGTCCAGAGAGGAAAATAGAGGAGAAGGGATTACAGCATGGCCATCCCCGCAGGAGGTGATTTCTCGCTTTCTGTCTCTCTGTCTCTCTCTGTCTCTCTGGTGAGCGCACATGCCCTATAGCAAAAATCTCTCTAAGAAAAGAAAAAAGAAAATAAATATTTTGTCTTAATTTAATATCCCAGGCCTACTAACTGAGGTAGTGTGAAATTCATTGACAACCCCAAACCCAGACAATCCTGGCTGTGAGACAGTCACATGGTCACAGAGCTGTATCTCCCTTACTCTCCCACCAGCCCTGACACTTACTGTCCTGGCTTCTGCTCCAACTCCCAGACACTTGGTCCTGACTAATCCAATATGCTCCAAAGATTGAACCAACTATCTTCAGACCACAGATAGCACCAGTGATACCATGGTCCTTCCAAACCCCAAATTAGGCCTCCAATACTCATAGGAGCCCAGATCAGACTTGGTATCTAAGATCTAGACAAACAGCCCTCTTCTTTGGGACCATTAGACTGAGTGGGTCCATCAGACTCTGTTAACCAGATCCTGGCTTCCTCCCGATCACTGCCTCCCACGGGTTCCCAGCACTCTCTGTGACCATGACAGGTCCCTAGAAAGCAGGATGTTTTACAGCCATTCCCTGAAGGAATTTAATATGATGTTTTACAGCCATTCCCTGAAGGAATTTACTATAACTTTATGGCAACAAAAAAAAAAAAAAAAAAAAAAAAAAAAGGCTACTTTTCTTTAAATTCTTATTCACTAAAGTCTCAAGTGACAGTTTATTCAACAGCTCAATACATTAATAACCCTTATGAAAGCAATCAAGTTTATAAATTAAATATCAGGTGTTCTTATATGACTCACATTCAAAGCCCTTCAGCATTAAGTTGGAGAGATCTTTTGGACAGCTCTTGATCTTTTATCATCCCACTGTATTCTGGAAACAAAGTGAAATTATATCTTTTCCCTTATCTCTGTGGGCATAAATTTGCCCCATGACACCTAAATCTGCAAAGCAAACACATGACCTTGCACCCTAGAGTGGGATGATGTTGGCTCTGATTATAAACATGGACCCCCTTGGTTCCAGACCTATATGGATACAGGGTGGGCTCAAGAGAATCAAGTAGTAGGTCTTAATTAACAAGATGAGCTAGGGACCAGCAGGTAACATAATGGTTCTATCACTGGACTCCCCATAGTCAATTGAGGTTCAAGTCCCGGACCTGGCAGCTTAAAACTCACAACAGGTGTGTGTACATGTGTACCCAAGATCCAGAGAAGAAAATGGGGGAGAAAGAATTGTGGAATGGCCATCCCCTCCCCCCCTGGGAGGTGATGATTTCTTGCTTCCTGTCTCTCTGTCTCTTCAGCAAGCACATACGCCCTACAGCAAAAAGCCTCTCTAAAAAAAAAAAAAAAAAAAAAAAAAAAAAAAAAAAAAAAAACAACCTCAGTCATTCTAAAGGCCACTCTTCATCGACTAAATGAAGAACAGGAGAAGGTAACACTAGCAGCTAAAGAAGAGGATAGAATTGATCTATTTATGAAAAAGCCATATTTGTTTCCTTGTCCAAATTCCAGGCAGAATTTTTGTGTGCTTTCATTGCTTACTCTCCATTTGTAAAGTATATATTCTTTTTTTTTTTATCTTTTTGATTTCTTCTATAACATCAGTTGAGTACCTACTATGTTCCAGGTATTATTCTAGGCAGAAATTATACCCAGCCTCTGCCCTCATGAAGCTTTTGCAGTATAAGGGAGAGACAGACAATACACAAATAAATAAGCAAATTAGATCAATCCAGATTGTGATAAAGCCTACAACAGAGAATGTGATAGGGCAATTGGGGAAGAAAGGGAATGGTTCCCTGATTCCTGTAATCTCTGAGTTCCCCCCCAACCCCAAGACCTGTCCAGGCTCAAGGTAAACTAAGTGGCCTTCAATCTGCCTTGACTAGAAACAGAGATCTCAGTATTAGAGACCTGAAAGAGCAGATCCTCTGAGTCCTCAGGGAGCTAAGGCTTCCCCTGGGCCCCATATCAGAGTTGCATCACTGAAGGCTCTGAGATGGCAGCCTGGTGTAAGGGCATACATCCTGGCAGTGAGGACTGGACCCCACGAGTCTTGCTCTCTTCCAGTGACTTTCCCACAGTTCCACAAAGGGGCTCTCAACTGTGGCTGCACCCTGGAGTCACTTGGAGAGCTTTAAAACCGTCTAACCATGAGTCCCCAAGGCTCTGATTTCATCCAACTGGGGCGCATCTAGAGTATCAGAAGTTGAAAAATCTCCTTGGGTTATTCAGATGAGCACCCAGGGATGTAAACGACTGGTTTACTGTTACTAACGAAATCACCTCTAGCACTTGTTTAAAATGTAGGTTCCTCAGGCCCCAGAGAGTAGGGTTCTATAAACTTAGGCTGAGGTTCAGGAAATATGTATTTTTGTCAAGCATGAGCTTCTAGTGCAAGGACCAGCTACTTACAAACTACTTGAAAGGCTCAATTAAATTAAGCAGCAGAGATGGAATTATTTTTAATATCATCTTTATAGAGGAAAGGAAAATCTAGGTCAGTCCATGAGTGAGAGAGTACCAAACTGTCTGCAGAGAATTTCATGTGTGCAAGACCCCATGGGTTCTTTAACTGCTTCCTAAATTAAATAGTTAACCTGGCATTATTTAAAATCTTAATTTTTTTTATATAGCTCTATATATGACTATAGCAAGTCAGTACTTAAACATTTTCAAACCCTCATCTAGCCTTATATTAAATGCCCCATTTTGGCACCACTGCTCCTCAATTTCTAAAGAGAAGGGAGTCCCTCTGCAGCATTGTCATTCTAGGTTTGCTCAGTGCACCTGCTGCATAAGGCAGATAGGCCTCAGCTCCTCCTTCCAGCAGGCAATGCTGTGGTTAAGGGGAAAATCTCAATTTCAAAGTAATTGGGGGAACAATCCTCTTGGTGCAGAATATGTTCAAGAGAGACTTTCAAACAGAAAAACTGCTCAATGTCCGCAGCTCACGAGGGGCACCATTGGGTGTAAAGCAATTGGCTAAATCTGTCTCTATTCCTCAGTAATATGATAAATGTAAGGAGAAGTGAATTTGTCTTGGTATTCCACAATGTGATAAATGACAGGAAACGTAATTGTGCAATGCCAATAGCACCAGAAAATTGCAAATCTCCAAATGAAATGTTCCTTTCAATCACATAATCAAGTGACTGGCAGGGCATTCGAGATATTACCTAAATTATAGCTAATTTTCTGTAGTAGCTTTCTGCACCTTGCTCTGCTGCATTGGTAAAAAGGTAGGCAGAAACGAAAGTCATTAATTGCATGAAAAGGAGCCTCAATGGCCTTCCCTGCTTTCCTGACACTTCCCCCACAGCATTAATTCAGCACACTACACACGTCTGCAGCCATGGATGTTGCATGGCCCTCACAAAGCAGATACTATGGGGGAATCCTGATCACCATGGAGACAGCAGCTGGGTTTTGGGATGCTTGTTACCTTGAGAGAGAATAGGAAGAGACAGTGGCATAGCTGGAAATTCTAAGCTTTGAATCAAAATTATCACAAAAGGACCCTACTCTCTTATTAATTTTAAAATAGAGACCTTCTCCTGGGAGAAAGTCATACTTAATCCTATGGGGAAAAATGATTAGATTAGAAAATGCTCCATGAAAATCTTTGAATGTTTTGACTGAAAGAAGCAAAAACGGGGCTAGCCAATGGCACAGTAGTTATGGCAGCTGGGTCCTACATGGCCAGCCAGCCAGTTCCCAGACCCGGAAGCTTGAGGTACATGCTGGAGTGTGGGCATGCCCAAAATCCCGACAGGAGGGAGAGACAGAAGAGAAAGGATTGTAGTGTGATCATTACCTATGGGGGGTGCTTCTTCACTTTCTCTCTTCTCTGTCTCTTTCTGGAAAGCACATGTGCCCTATGGCAAAGTTTTAAAAAATAAAAAATTAAAAAACTGGGGCAAAACCAAGCTGAACTGGTTTAGGCATAAAATGAGAATTTACTATTATAATCTAAGAATGTCTCAGAGTCTCCAAGAACATAAATACAGCAGGATCTCCAGAACCCAGAGAGCAGTTGCTCCTCATTTTTACTCTCTGGATTATTTTCATAAAAGTATTCCTTATTTCTTCAAAGACCAATATATTCTACCATTCAGTTGTTAATGTGGCTGGGAGAGGATGGCTGTCCTGCAGTCTTGATTCCCAAGTTATAATTTCAAACAATGAAGACTGTCTCGGTCAAGCCCATTTCCAAATTCCTGGGGCAGGGATTCTGAGAGGTCAAGCTTGGGTCAAGTGCTTGCCACTAACCCAATTCCTTATGTTTGAGTAAGTGTTGAGTCACATTATATAAATGTAGCTGAACGGCTCATTCTTGAGGATAGAGAGTTGGGGGCCAACAGTCAAGTGGGTCATTTTGAGCTGGAAAATAACCTCTCAAGGCAATTGCTATACCATTAATTATGCCATTTAAGTCCTACAGCTGCCTTGATGTGGTTATGAAAGGCTTAGTCATTGTCATTCAAAAAAATAAGGGAATTCAGAACCAGAGAGGGCACCAGCTAGTAAATAGTAGAGCTGCAGTTTGAATCTGGGTTGTCTGCCTTTAAATGCTGTGTTGAAAGAAAACAAGTATTGTCACTTTCTCCCCTCTTTTCCCTTTACATTGTATTTTGTTTGCTGTACTTCTCATATCCAGAGCAAATTTACATTCATTCTTTCAGCCAATAGTTAATAAATACATGCTTTATGCAAAGCATTATGCTAAGCCTTATGGGGAATATGGGACCTATCCTCAAAATGCTTAGGAGCTATTAGATAAAATATTTAACAGATTCATCTACCAAGACCTCTAGGGCTGTCACATAATGCCACTCCAGGAGACACCATCAACCATTAAGTCTTCAACATAGCATTCCTAGAGTAGTGCAGTGTGGGGTATGAGGTCCACCCTTGACTACAGCTAAACTCATTTTTTCTTTCCCCATGCTGCTTTGCAGATGGTAATTTCCATAATTTAAAGTCTAACTGAAACAGGAATTATAACTTTCACATTTTCCAGAAACTCGGAATTTTCTAACTTTAAAAAACCTTTATTGAAGTAGGGTACAAGGGTCAACTGTGATCTCTAGACTGAGTTCTGGGATGTCCCAGGCCTTGGGGACACCTCCAGTCTTCCATAGAGAGCCTGGACAGTAACTACTCTGCTGGGGAAGAAAACTCCAGGTTTGACTGACTGGGAGAGCTGTCTAGGGTATGAAAAGGGTGAAAATTAGAATTGGCAGAGAATCATATTTAGGCCTTGGAGTTCAAGCAACCAAATGCAGAGCCAGAAGGAGAAAGAAAAGCAATAAAAGAGATCAACACAGCTGTCTGCTCCATGGGTCAGGCCTGGACAAAGATGAGGCCTGCAGTGTGTCCTGAGAGGGTGGGGGGTGGGGGGATAACAATAGAAAAAGAAGTTCCACCCTTTTCTACTTCTCTCCATTCTTGTAGTTTGACCACTGATGTTTTATCTGGTAGGAAATAGATCTTTGTGGACACTGCTTTCTCCAATGCCTTTTCCTCACTTTTAACATAACCATTATAGCACTTCCGGAGCACCAGAGCAGATGGAAGTCACAGTCCCTGCTGGGGATTGGGAAGTTGGAAGCATCAGCCAAGAGAATGGTGGTCACCAGGTCCACCCGTTCTCAGGCTGTGAGGCACGCCACGTGGCCTCCATGCTGCCAGGAGAAGAGTACTGCTAAAGGAATTCCAGCACATCTAGAAAGCAAGAAGGAATCTGGGCCTAATGACCCAACTGATGCTGAACCACAAACAACTGGGAAACAAAGTTCAATCTCTAGAGCTCTTAAAAGCAAAAACAAAAACAGAACTATAGGCTCATTGTCAGAGATGACTGAACCATGTACTAATGGAGAGACCTCTGGAATGGAGTCAAATTGTCCTTCTGTGTCTGAGCCCCAGGATCCCATTTTCAGAGTAACAAGGAGAAGGCAGGTCTTAATTGCATGTAACCCAATGTCCAAAATTAGGAAAAGACTGAAAATAACTCTAATAAATGAGTCTCATATTGACGAAGTCATCTCTGAAGCAGAAGTTCACATTTCAGGTATTTCTAGAATTGTGCCTTCCCCAGAAATAACTACAATAACCAGAAGGAATAAGGCTAAATCTCTAACAGAACCAAGCCAAGAATCATATACAGAAGCTGTTTCTGATGCTGAGTTCTCATGCTCAGACAGTTCATTTTCTGCCATTGCAGCTAGGAGAACCAGGAGTATGCACAGGAAATCACAAGCACACACCAAAAAGAAAGATGACAATATTTTACCAAGAAATCAAAGGCATATCATGGATACAACTGTGAATTCATAGGATTCAAACACCAGAGAGACTTCTGATTTAAAAGCAAAATCTCTTTCTGAGATAAATAAGTCAGATTTTTATAATAATGAAATTTGTGATACCGATAGTGACTCTTCCCACAGAAATTCAGAAACAATATCAGCAATGCAAAAACAATGTTTTAATGTAAGAGAGGAAAAACAGGCCAATGTGGCATCTTTTAAAGAAATAAAAAAGCAGAATTTGGATGAAGAGGCCAATGGACTTACAGATGAGGAGAAAGAAATTAAAGAGGAAAGTTCTCGGTTGAAGTGTCTTTCTGAGCTTCAGGACACTAGTATTCAGCAGTTAGCTTCTGAAAGGTATTCAACTCCCCAAAAGAATGAAACTACATTAGAGTCCTCAAATCTGAACTGTGAGGCTGTAATGAAATCATTAGCTCAAACATTTGCAGTTGTGGAAGTGGGCAGATGGAATGAGGAGAGAAAGAGCACTATAAAAAATGATTTGACAAAGTTTGGTGATTGTGGTGATGATAATGAAGACTCCACAGTCATCGGTTTCAGTGAAGACCATGGCGAAGGGAATGTAGATGATGAGTGTACTACCACACTATACAAGTCTGAGATCAACACATGTCAGCATAAGGATGATTCTGTTTTATTAGTTCTCAGCAGTGATGAAAGCCAGCAATCTGAACACAGTGAGGATGAAGAGGATACTTCGTGTTTTGTTGAAGATAGTGGCCAAAAGGAGTCTTTAAGTGGACACCCAAGAAATATGTCACATGACAATGCATTCTTTATTGACACAACTCCTGGATTGAATTCTGATAAAAATGTTTACTTGGAAGAGGAAGAAAAGGCAAGTGAGAGTGCCACTAATGAAGAGGAGGAAGAAGATGAAAAAAGTGAAGAACCATCAAACCTTGACAGAAGTAAAGATGAGATTAGTGATGGTGAAGATGACTTACTAAGTTACACAAAGTCTAAACTTCTGATGTTGACAAGCAGCAGCATAAACCCTGGTCTGAGTATCAAGCGGTTGGGTGGTTTATATATTAATTTCAGTGCAGACAAACTACAGTCTAAGAAGAGAACCCTAACACAGATCAAGGAGAAAAGGAAAAATGCACTTCTGCAGAAAGCCATCATTACCCCTGATTTTGAAAAAAATTACTGTGTCCCACCATATAGTGAATCAAAGCATCAACTTCAGAAAAAACGCAGAAAGGAGTAACAACGACAAAAAACAGCTGGTGATTGCTGGTTTGGTATGAAAGCTCCAGGATTGATAGAGATGGCTTCCCCAGGTACTTCCAGATTGGAACCATTGTTGATAACCCCGCTAACTTCTACCATTCACGAGTTCCCAAGAAGCAAAGGAAAAGAACTATTGTGGAAGAACTGCTGGCTGATTCCGAGTTCAGAAGATACAACCAAAGGAACCATGCAGAGATCATGGTTGAAAAAGCAGCAAACGCAGCAAGAAAAATTTCCAAAAAAATAAGAAGTTTCGCAATTAAGATGAACCAAGCAAACCATAATATTTTATATGTCCTGGTTACTAAAATTGTTTTGAAAACTAACACCATCACAAAAATTAATACAGACTGGCCCTGTTTTTATAAGATTTCTGTTTGGAAGAAGTTGATTTGAGAGTCAGTTACATGCCCTTTAGAATAAAAATAGATGCGTGGGACTGCCAAAAAAAAAAAAAACCATAACCATTATATCAAGTTATGGGGCAGGGGGTGATAAAACCTTGACAAAGCACTGCTTTCAGATAAGGGACTCTGGAGAACATGTGTCATCATTCTCTCACTACCATCCGATTATCCAGACTCTAATAGATTATTTCTAAGGTTTGGAGGAATTGGCTGGTATTTCTACCACGTGTTGAAAATCAGACCACAATTTGCACTTAAACTCATACTATGAAGACCCAGACTAAAGTATCAACACAAGGAAGGCCCTCCTTGAGATTACATCTGAATATGAAATCAATCGTGCAGGCAGATGCTCAAGTGGAAGCTGCCTTTGACAAGCATAGAGCTACAGCAAATCTCTCGTTTTACAGTTTTCCCATGAAAAAGGAAAACGGCAGGCACTTAACTCAGGCCCCAAAGTCACAGCTAAAAAAACACCTGGCACCATGAATAAATTGCAAGTGTATCCATTTAAAAAAAGAAGAAGAAGAAGAAAGAAAGAAAGAAAGAAAACGTTCTTGCATTAGATGGTGCACTTCTGAATGTACTGCTCCTGGTGACTGCCTTGCTAAAGACCAACAGCACTCATTACCAAGCAGTGCAAGAGCCCAAGGGAGGAGACTGAATTGGTTTTTCAAACCATTGACAGTCTCTAGAAAGTCTGCAGTGTTTACTATTTTAAAATTAAACATCTGGCTGAAAGATCTGTTATTTTATGATTTTTAAGACAATTCCAAAATCACGTTTAATTTCATTTTCTCCATCAGAGTTTTAAATAACTTTACTTTTGATCACAATAGCTCCATAAGCCTTGAGCTCAAAAAGAAAATAAAGAAAAAAATTTCCCCATAGATTATTCATGGTCAGTTCCTCCCTTACCTTATAAAACTCCTCCTTAGGAAGCAAAACAAACTGGCTCTATGGTTTTCCTTCCAATAGTCTGCAGCAGTTGAGCGTGACTGTGGGTTTATAGTGCCTCCAAAGATTAAAAACAATCCCACTTAAAATGTTCAAATCAAATTCACAAGCAACCTAATGAGCTGTGAATGTAAATGTAAATGCTTTACTAAGTGAGCACCCATAAAAGAATTATGTGCCCTAAGTAATTACGTGCAGATGCCGACTCTCAGGAGTTCAGTTTGGGACATTTCTCAGCAATGGGGTGTCTAATGTTTATCTTTTAGTGTCAGTTCCAATATTTTTAAAAAGGCACCTATTTTCTAGCATACAGCATGAACCACGATTTGTTCAATGTGTGAACCCCTTCACATCCCTGATTCCAGTGGGGCATCTGCCTTCTCCACCCAACAAAACACTTCCACACAGAAAGCAGTTCCTTTCGGCAAGCAAAGTTTAACCTCAGAGCACAGTTTCCATTTATTTGGGCAGAACTGGAAACAGAGAACATCTCCTGCCTGATAACCAAATGATGCTGGGAAATAGGGGCCACAGAGGAAAATTGAGACGTTATCCAAGTTGGCAGCTCCAGACTGCTCAGTTAAGTCCCACTGCGCCTCAGTGGCATCCCCTCTACTCAACTGCCAGATACTCAGCCCTCTGTTCTCTTCCCAAACAAGCAAAGATCTGCTATCTCTATTTAAACTTCCAGAGAAACTCATACTCCTTAGTCATATCTTCTAGACACATCTGTCATTGCCAAGTCTTTTCTCCTTAATAATATAATTCCTG